>NW_026600356.1:0-352473 GCF_029448725.1 Salvelinus fontinalis | reverse complement strand
GCGTCCACACGTTCCACAAGGAAAGGCGGCTGTGTTGTCTGTGGAGATGAAAAGCATAGAGAAAAGATCTTCTTTTGCAAGCGTTTCAAAGAACTGAAGCCGGTGGAAAAGTTGGATGCTGTAGAAAAGCTGGGGGCCTGCAAGAGGTGCTTGGTCTGTCATGGAGAAGATGATGAATGCAAAGACACTTACCTGTGCAGGAAAAGAGAATGTAAGAAAGACCATCATTTCTTTCTTTGTCTGAAGGGAGATTTCAAGAGAAGTGTCTCAGACAGAAGACAATCCAATGTGAGAAGGTATACGCTTACAGAGGAGCAGGAGGAATTGGTATCTAAGCTCTCCCCAGAGATGGCAGAGAAATTCAAGAAAGCATTCACCAACGCCACTGCGAAAACAAATTGTGTCTCAAATAATCAGCTGGGAGTGACAGAGTCAAGTGCAGTAGAAGAATTGCCAGTTATTCTAATGCTGCTCAAGGTAACTGCCAATGCAGGACAAAGAATTGGAACCCTGATCGACTTGGCATCGGACACAAACTACATCACTCACAGAGCTGCCAGAAGATTAAATCTTCGAAGTGAAAACATCACTTTAGTCGTTCATGGAGTCGGAGGAATGGCCATGAAGGTTAGAACCAGAAGATATCTCCTCAGAGTGAGGGTCAAAACGCCCATAGGCACGGAAAGAGCTCATGAGCTTATCTGCTATGGTTTGAATGAAATTGCCAACGTCCACAGAGTCATCAAACCTGAGCAACTCAAGAAGTTCTTCCCAGAAGTCAATCTAGGAGATCTGAGTAGACCAGAGAGTATTGAGCTACTGATAAGCCACCGCGAAGGAAGACTTGCTCCGCAAAGAGTGAAGGTGATTGGAGACCTTGTCTTGTGGGAAGGCCCGCTAGGAAAGACTGTTGGTGGAGCACATCCAGATCTGTTTGAAGAAGTGGATATAGCCGCACACAGGTCTGAAACACACTTTGCTCGATCCATGAAAGCAACTGCTGTCAAGTATCAAGAGATAGCTAAGCTGTTCACAGCTGAAACCAAAGGAACAGTTGCTCACAGAGAGTTCTTGGATTGGTGGAAGTGGGACAGCATTGGAGCAGCTTGCGACCCAAAGTGTGGAGGATGCCGGTGCGGCAACTGTCAACCAGGAGGCAAAGAAATGACTCTGAGTGAGGAAAGAGAGCTGGAGATCATAAGGAAAGGCCTCACCTACATCAAAGCAGATGCTCACAGTGATGAACCCCACTGGGACACAAAATACCCCTGGATTCAAGATCCAAGTTCCCTTCCTGACAACAGGAGTGGGGTGGAAGCCACCTTCTTGAGAACAGAAAAGCAACTCAAAAAAGAGCCAGAGTGGAGAATAGCATACACAGCTCAAGTCCATGAAATGGTCGAGAGAAGAGCAGCGAAGAAACTCACCAAAGAGCTCATTGCCAGCTGGAAGGGGCCAGTATGGTATGTCAGCCACTTGGTGGCAGCAAACCCGCACTCTCTCACAACACCTGTGAGACTGGTATGGAACAGCAGCCAGAAGTTTAGAGGGGTCAGCATGAATGACCTTCTGCTGAAAGGGCCTGATGTCCTCAATCCCATCCGAGCAGTACTACTCAGGTTCAGGAGAGGCGTCAATGCTGCCCTCGGCGACATTAAGAAAATGTACAATTCTGTGTGGTTGGAAGACCTGGAGATGCACCTCCACAGATTTCTCTGGAGAGACACTGAGGAGGAAGAGATTGAAGAGTATGCGATCACCAGAGTCAATATTGGCGATCGACCAGCAGGGTGCATTGCGCAATTGGCTATGAGAGAGACAAGCAAACTGCCCATGTTTGCTCACCTGGAGGAGGAACGTAGGATCCTTGAAGAGGATACCTATGTCGATGACATCCTGACTTCCCATAATGACTTGCAAAAGCTGGACCAGAACACCAAAAGTGTTGAAGAGATCCTGAAGGCAGGCGGCTTCGTCCTCAAGCCCTGGGTCCGGTCAGATCAAAGTGGGAGGCAGGAGATCGTACCAGGAGAACAAGGAGCGCAGTCAAGCACAGCACTCATTCTCCCAAACCAAATGAGGGAAGGATACAATAAAGCCCTTGGAGTTGGATACCTTGTTGAGGAGGATAGACTGTACCTCATGACTTCAATCAATTTCTCAAAGAGGAAAGGGAAAATGAGAGTCGGCCAAAATCTCCTTGATGAAGAGGTGAGAGGGAAAACTCCAAACCCACTGACGAGAAGAGAACTGCTGAGCCAGGTAGCTAGCCTGTATGACCCAATAGGCCTCGTCACACCTGCCAAACAAAAGGGAGCCATTCTTGTCAGAAAGGCGTTTCAGGAAGCTGGAGGCAAAACTCTGAACCGAGACATTTGGGACAAACCTTTGTCTGAAAATTTGATGGAAGAAGCCATCCAATTCTTTGAGGAATACACACGTCTTGGCCAAATCACCTTTCACAGAAGCCTCACACCAGCCAACTGGATTGGAAAACCATGGGGAATAACATTCTCTGATGGAAGTGACAAGAGCTATGGAGCCGTAGTGTACTTAAGATGGGAGACCCAGCAAGGCATCAAAGTCAGACTGGTTGAATCCAAAGCAAAGCTCACACCATTGGACCAAAAGGGAGAACCAGTAAAAGCTGAAATCTGCGGTGCTGTCTATGCAGCACGACTTCGAAAGTACGTTGAAAAGCATAGTCGAATAGAAATTGAACGATGGCTCCATCTACTGGACAGTCAAACTGTGTTGGGAGCAATCCAGAGAGACAGCTATGGATATCAAACTTTCTTTGCAAATAGAGTTGGAGAGATCCAGAAATCCACATCCATAGAAGACTGGTGGTGGATCCCAGGAAGCCTGAACAGTGCTGACATCATAACAAGAGGGGCAGCCCCAGAAGACCTCCAGGAATATTCCATGTGGCAGGATGGACCAGCATTCCTGAGGAAACCTGTGAAAGAGTGGCCACATAAGTCAGCCAAAGAAATCGCTGCGTATGCCAAGGAAGGTATAAACAAACTTCGAAGGAAAGCTTTCTCGGCAGCACTGACCAGAGCGCAGGTCAAGAGAAACCAGAGTGATGCACAGCAAAATAACCCAGATGAACCCAAGACTCGGATCCGAAGATCACCAGCCGGCTCTGCGGTAACAAAACTGATTGACATCAGGAAATTCAGCAATCTGACCAGGCTGATCCGAGTCATTGCCTGGGTTTGGAGAGCCGCAACGAAATGGAAAGAAATATTGACCAAGAATTCAGCCTCAGATAAGCCAAAGTGGGGGGACGCTCTTACAACAAACTGGAGGTACAGAGCCAAACAAGCTGTACTCACTGTCAGGGAGTGTGAGGATGCACTAAGAGACTTGTTCCTTGCAGCTCAAGAAGGTATAACCTTTCAAGATACCACTCTCAACAGACTCGCTGTTTACAGAGATAAAGAGACTGGGCTCTTAGTTTGTGGAGGAAGGTTCCAGATCTTTGATGAGGACGAAACTGCCGTACCAATTCTACCATATGAGGCATGGATATCCACTCTCCTAGCTCAAGAGGCCCATGGTGCAAATCATGAAGAAATAGCAGGCACACTCCTCCGGATGAGGAAGAAAGCCTGGGTGATAAAAGGCCGGAAGCTGGCTAAAAAGAGAGTTGACAACTGTGTGGTGTGCAGAAAGGCCAGGGCCAGAAAGTGCCAACAGATCATGAGTGACCTTCCATCCGAGCGGATAACACCAGCCAGACCATTTGAGTACACAACAGTGGACTTATTTGGACCGTATGAAGTCAAGGACGAGGTGAAAAAGAAAACCAAGCTCAAGGTGTGGGGTATTGTCTTCTGTTGCATGGTATCCAGAGCTATACACACAGATGTTGTCAGTGACCAGTCGACGGAAGGCTTCCTACTGGCTTACCAAAGATTCACGGCACTGAGAGGGCACCCAAAGAAATTGTGGTCAGATCCTGGAAAGAACTTTGTGGGTGCCAGACCTGCCCTCAAAGAACTCTACATCTTCTTGGATCAACTAGGTAAATCTCAGCTTGAAAATGAAGCTTCCAAGCATGGGACAGAATGGAGCTGGAAAATCCACCCAGCAGACTCCCCTCACAGGAATGGAGCTGCAGAAGCAGCTGTTCGTACTGTGAAGCGGGCTTTGCACAACCTGGGAGGAGAAGGACTCTTCACATGGAGTGAGTTTCAAACATTTCTCTACACGGCTGCTAACCTTGCCAATGAAAGGCCTATAGATGCAAGAACTCAAAGCCGGGAGGACTGCATAGAAAACATCAGCCCAAATTCCCTTCTGCTTGGACGGATTGGACCCAGAGGAGATCTTGGATGCTTTGATTTTGAAAGCTACCCATACAAAAGATTGAGAGCTATCCAAACAGAAGTTGACCGGTTCTGGAGGAAGTGGAGTCAGTTAGCTGGGCCCAATCTATTCGTGAGGAGTAAATGGCACACAACACATAGGAATGTGGCTGTTGGAGATGTTGTCTGGCTGGCTGACCAAAATGCCTGGAGGGGTCACTACAAACTAGCCAGAGTCATCAGTGTCAACATTGACAAGAAGGGCATCGTCAGAGATGTGCATGTCAGAACTTTTCCCAGCTACCCAGTCCCAACTGTGAAGCCTGCTCAAGAGAAGTCAAAGAAACTCTCAACTAAAATACCTGCTACGGTTCTTCATAGGGATGTCAGACGCATCATTGTTTTACTTCCTGTTGAAGAAGGAAGAGCCTGATAGCTGAAATCGAACCTGCCCAACATCGAGGTTCGTGTGACCTCCTTAGGTTCAAGAACCAGGAGGTCAAGTGGGAGGTGTTGCGTCAAAACAGAACACTCAAAACATGAGCACAATGGCAGCTCTTCCTTTAAAGACCTCCAGGCCTCAAGAGGGCAGATAACCCAAAAAACACAGGTGGAACTAAAAAATTGAGCCAGGATTTCTGGAGGGACTACTTTTACATGCGCACCTGTCAGATAAGCATGGGTATAAAATGTTTGGTCCTCAACATACACACAGCTCATTGTTCAACCCTAAAGACGCAACTGGTATGTAATGTTTGGAATTATTTATTATGTTGCATCCAGTGCTTAGCAATTTACATGTTTAACTCTGGTAGGAATTTTGACTTTTGTTGTGGATATTTTCTGACCTCAGAAGTAATTGCTAGAAGTGCTAGATTAAATTGTTTAAACGTTTACTTTATTCAAAGCCATGCTTTGTTGCTGTGTCATGCATTGTTTAGTGTAAAATAATGCATGTTTATTCTCTGTTTGTTTAAGGTTATCAACCTATTCCTATTCCTAGTGCTATTCCTAGTGCTAGTGCTATTCCTATTGCTAGTGCTATTCCTATTCCCTATTCCTCTGTGATTCAACTACTCTATTCAACAAATCAACTATTTCAACATATTCAACAAATGGCATCAAAACCATAATAAAACACTGGAAAGGAATTGAGTTGTCCCTTTGCATCCTTCACGGGTTGAGCAAGCCGTTTTCAAGTTTGGGCAGAGCTGAAAATAATTATAACACCTAGACAACTTGACACTACTGTTCTACCCAGGAGTACAGGACATCACAAGGCTGCTTCCTACTGTTCTACCCAGGAGTACAGGACATCACAAGGCTGCTTCCTACTGTTCTACCCAGGAGTACAGGACATCACAAGGCTGCTTCCTACTGTTCTACCCAGGAGTACAGGACATCACAAGGCTGCTTCCTACTGTTCTACCCAGGAGTACAGGACATCACAAGGCTGCTTCCTACTGTTCTACCCAGGAGTACAGGACATCACAAGGCTGCTTCCTACTGTTCTACCCAGGAGTACAGGACATCACAAGGTTGCTTCCTACTGTTCTACCCAGGAGTACAGGACATCACAAGGCTGCTTCCTACTGTTCTACCCAGGAGTACAGGACATCACAAGGCTGCTTCCTACTGTTCTACCCAGGAGTACAGGACACCACAAGGCTGCTTCCTACTGTTCTACCCAGGAGTACAGGACATCACAAGGCTGCTTCCTACTGTTCTACCCAGGAGTACAGGACATCACAAGGCTGCTTCCTACTGTTCTACCCAGGACCACGAGTACAGGACATCACAAGACTGCTTCCTACTGTTCTACCCAGGAGTACAGGACATCACAAGGCTGCTTCCTACTGTTCTACCCAGGAGTACAGGACATCACAAGGCTGCTTCCTACTGTTCTACCCAGGAGTACAGGACATCACAAGACTGCTTCCTACTGTTCTACCCAGGAGTACAGGACATCACAAGGCTGCTTCCTACTGTTCTACCCAGGAGTACAGGACATCACAAAGCTGCTTCCTACTGTTCTACCCAGGAGTACAGGACATCACAAGGCTGCTTCCTACTGTTCTACCCAGGAGCACGAGTACAGGACATCACAAGGCTGCTTCCTACTGTTCTACCCAGGAGTACAGGACATCACAAGACTGCTTCCTACTGTTCTACCCAGGAGTACAGGACATCACAAGGCTGCTTCCTACTGTTCTACCCAGGAGTACAGGACATCACAAGACTGCTTCCTACTGTTCTACCCAGGAGTACAGGACATCACAAGGCTGCTTCCTACTGTTCTACCCAGGAGTACAGGACATCACAAGGCTGCTTCCTACTGTTCTACCCAGGAGTACAGGACATCACAAGGCTGCTTCCTACTGTTCTACCCAGTAGTACAGGACATCACAAGGCTGCTTCCTACTGTTCTACCCAGGAGTACAGGACATCACAAGGCTGCTTCCTACTGTTCTACCCAGGAGCACAGGACATCACAAGGCTGCTTCCTACTGTTCTACCCAGGAGCACAGGACATCACAAGGCTGCTTCCTACTGTTCTACCCAGGAGTACAGGACATCACAAGGCTGCTTCCTACTGTTCTACCCAGGAGTACAGGACATCACAAGACTGCTTCCTACTGTTCTACCCAGGAGTACAGGACATCACAAGGCTGCTTCCTACTGTTCTACCCAGGAGTACAGGACATCACAAGGCTGCTTCCTACTGTTCTACCCAGGAGTACAGGACATCACAAGGCTGCTTCCTACTGTTCTACCCAGGAGTACAGGACATCACAAGGCTGCTTCCTACTGTTCTACCCAGGAGTACAGGACATCACAAGGCTGCTTCCTACTGTTCTACCCAGGAGTACAGGACATCACAAGGCTGCTTCCTACTGTTCTACCCAGGAGTACAGGACATCACAAGGCTGCTTCCTACTGTTCTACCCAGGAGTACAGGACATCACAAGGCTGCTTCCTACTGTTCTACCCAGGAGTACAGGACATCACAAGGCTGCTTCCTACTGTTCTACCCAGGAGTACAGGACATCACAAGGCTGCTTCCTACTGTTCTACCCAGGAGTACAGGACATCACAAGGCTGCTTCCTACTGTTCTACCCAGGAGTACAGGACATCACAAGGCTGCTTCCTACTGTTCTACCCAGGAGTACAGGACATCACAAGGCTGCTTCCTACTGTTCTACCCAGGAGTACAGGACATCACAAGGCTGCTTCCTACTGTTCTACCCAGGAGTACAGGACATCACAAGGCTGCTTCCTACTGTTCTACCCAGGAGCACGAGTACAGGACATTACAAGGCTGCTTCCTACTGTTCTACCCAGGAGCACGAGTACAGGACATCACAAGGCTGCTTCCTACTGTTCTACCCAGGAGTACAGGACATCACAAGGCTGCTTCCTACTGTTCTACCCAGGAGTACAGGACATCACAAGGCTGCTTCCTACTGTTCTACCCAGGAGTACAGGACACCACAAGGCTGCTTCCTACTGTTCTACCCAGGAGTACAGGACATCACAAGGCTGCTTCCTACTGTTCTACCCAGGAGCACGAGTACAGGACATCACAAGACTGCTTCCTACTGTTCTACCCAGGAGTACAGGACATCACAAGGCTGCTTCCTACTGTTCTACCCAGGAGTACAGGACATCACAAGGCTGCTTCCTACTGTTCTACCCAGGAGTACAGGACATCACAAGACTGCTTCCTACTGTTCTACCCAGGAGTACAGGACATCACAAGGCTGCTTCCTACTGTTCTACCCAGGAGTACAGGACATCACAAAGCTGCTTCCTACTGTTCTACCCAGGAGTACAGGACATCACAGGGCTGCTTCCTACTGTTCTACCCAGGAGCACGAGTACAGGACATCACAAGGCTGCTTCCTACTGTTCTACCCAGGAGTACAGGACATCACAAGGCTGCTTCCTACTGTTCTACCCAGGAGTACAGGACATCACAAGACTGCTTCCTACTGTTCTACCCAGGAGCACGAGTACAGGACATCACAAGGCTGCTTCCTACTGTTCTACCCAGGAGTACAGGACATCACAAGGCTGCTTCCTACTGTTCTACCCAGGAGTACAGGACATCACAAGGCTGCTTCCTACTGTTCTACCCAGGAGTACAGGACATCACAAGGCTGCTTCCTACTGTTCTACCCAGTAGTACAGGACATCACAAGGCTGCTTCCTACTGTTCTACCCAGGAGTACAGGACATCACAAGGCTGCTTCCTACTGTTCTACCCAGGAGCACAGGACATCACAAGGCTGCTTCCTACTGTTCTACCCAGGAGTACAGGACATCACAAGCCTGCTTCCTACTGTTCTACCCAGGAGTACAGGACATCACAAGGCTGCTTCCTACTGTTCTACCCAGGAGTACAGGACATCACAAGACTGCTTCCTACTGTTCTACCCAGGAGTACAGGACATCACAAGGCTGCTTCCTACTGTTCTACCCAGGAGTACAGGACATCACAAGGCTGCTTCCTACTGTTCTACCCAGGAGTACAGGACATCACAAGGCTGCTTCCTACTGTTCTACCCAGGAGCACAGGACATCACAAGGCTGCTTCCTACTGTTCTACCCAGGAGTACAGGACATCACAAGGCTGCTTCCTACTGTTCTACCCAGGAGTACAGGACATCACAAGGCTGCTTCCTACTGTTCTACCCAGGAGTACAGGACATCACAAGGCTGCTTCCTACTGTTCTACCCAGGAGTACAGGACATCACAAGGCTGCCTACTACTGTTCTACCCAGGAGTACAGGACATCACAAGGCTGCTTCCTACTGTTCTACCCAGGAGTACAGGACATCACAAGGCTGCTTCCTACTGTTCTACCCAGGAGTACAGGACATCACAAGGCTGCTTCCTACTGTTCTACCCAGGAGTACAGGACATCACAAGGCTGCTTCCTACTGTTCTACCCAGGAGTACAGGACATCACAAGGCTGCTTCCTACTGTTCTACCCAGGAGTACAGGACATCACAAGGCTGCTTCCTACTGTTCTACCCAGGAGTACAGGACATCACAAGGCTGCTTCCTACTGTTCTACCCAGGAGTACAGGACATCACAAGGCTGCTTCCTACTGTTCTACCCAGGAGTACAGGACATCACAAGGCTGCTTCCTACTGTTCTACCCAGGAGCACGAGTACAGGACATCACAAGGCTGCTTCCTACTGTTCTACCCAGGAGCACGAGTACAGGACATCACAAGGCTGCTTCCTACTATTCTACCCAGGAGCACGAGTACAGGACATCACAAGGCTGCTTCCTACTGTTCTACCCAGGAGTACAGGACATCACAAGGCTGCTTCCTACTGTTCTACCCAGGAGTACAGGACATCACAAGGCTGCTTCCTACTGTTCTACCCAGGAGTACAGGACATCACAAGACTGCTTCCTACTGTTCTACCCAGGAGTACAGGACATCACAAGGCTGCTTCCTACTGTTCTACCCAGGAGTACAGGACATCACAAGGCTGCTTCCTACTGTTCTACCCAGGAGTACAGGACATCACAAGGCTGCTTCCTACTGTTCTACCACAGATGCCGGGAGTAATAATAACTGTGGGGTTAAACCACATCAGGAGGGCTAGCTCGGAACATCTGAAAATGGATTTTAAAGAACAGATTTTAGCATTAAAAGGCTCCTAAAAACGCCGATAGTTTCAGGTCCAGTACCATTGTTGTGCCGCGATTGTTGTGCGAAAGATTCAGCGGACTGCTGGCATTACACATCTGGCTAAAAGACTACTGTAGCTCTGCTGGAGTCACTTTTATTGATAACTTTGACACCTTCTGGGAACAGAAGATGCTCTACGTGCTAGCAACAAACGTTGACACTACACATCCAAGTATATTGGACCAAATTAGGAAAGACAAGAATTGTACTTTTGAATTCTGTAAAGTCAGTGTGTAAGAGGTGAAAGAATGATTGTTGTCTAGCCACAATGACAAGCCACCGGGGTCTGACAACCTGGATGGAGAGTGACTGAGGATAATAGCAGACGATATTGCCACTCCTGTTTGCCATATCTTCAATTTAAGCCTACTAGAGAGCGTGTGCCCTCAGGCCTGGAGGGAAGCTAAAGTCATTCTGCCACCCAAGAATAGTAAAGTCACCTTTACTGGCTCAAATAGCCGACCAATCAGCATGTTACCAACCCTTGTTTGACCAGATACAATGCTATTTCCCAGTAAACAAACTGACAACATAATTTCAGCTTATAGGGAAGGACATTCAACAAGCACAGCACTTACACAAATGATTGATGATTGGCTGAGAGAAATTGATGATAAAATGATTGTGGGGGCTGTCTTGTTAGACTTCAGTGCAGCTTTTGACAATATCAACAATAGTCTGCTGCTGGAGAAACGTTTGTGTTATGGCTTTACACCCCCTGCTATAATGTGTTATGGCTTTACACCCCCTGCTATAATGTGTTATGGCTTTACACCCCCTGCTATAATGTGTTATGGCTTTACACCCCCTGCTATAATGTGTTATGGCTTTACACCCCCTGCTATAATGTGTTATGGCTTTACACCCCCTGCTATAATGTGTTATGGCTTTACACCCCCTGCTATAATGTGTTATGGCTTTACACCCCCCTGCTATAATGTGTTATGGCTTTACACCCCCTGCTATAATGTGTTATGGCTTTACACCCCCTTCTATAATGTGTTATGGCTTTACACCCCCTTCTATAATGTGTTATGGCTTTACACCCCCTGCTATAATGTGTTATGGCTTTACACCCCCTGCTATAATGTGTTATGGCTTTACACCCCCTGCTATAATGTGTTATGGCTTTACACCCCCTGCTATAATGTGTTATGGCTTTACACCCCCTGCTATAATGTGTTATGGCTTTACACCCCCCCTGCTATAATGTGTTATGGCTTTACACCCCCTGCTATATTGTGTTATGGCTTTACACCCCCTGCTATATTGTGTTATGGCTTTACACCCCCTGCTATAATGTGGAGGAAGAGTTACCTGTCTAACAGAACTCAGAGGGTGTTCTTTAATGGAAGCCTCTCCAACATAATCCAGGTAGAATCAGGAATTCCCCAGGGCAGCTGTCTAGGCCCCTTACTGGTAGAATCAGGAATTCCCCGTGGCAGCTGTCTAGGCCCCTTACTGGTAGAATCAGGAATTCCCCATGGCAGCTGTCTAGGACCCTTACTGGTAGAATCAGGAATTCCCCGGGGCAGCTGTCTAGGCCCCTTACTGGTAGAATCAGGAATTCCCCATGACAGCTGTCTAGGCCCCTTACTGGTAGAATCAGGAATTCCCCGGGGCAGCTGTCTAGGCCCCTTACTGGTAGAATCAGGAATTCCCCGGGGCAGCTGTCTAGGCCCCTTACTGGTAGAATCAGGAATTCCCCATGACAGCTGTCTAGGACCCTTACTGGTAGAATCAGGAATTCCCCCGGGGCAGCTGTCTAGGCCCCTTACTGGTAGAATCAGGAATTCCCCGGGGCAGCTGTCTAGGCCCCTTACTGGTAGAATCAGGAATTCCCCATGACAGCTGTCTAGGCCCCTTACTGGTAGAATCAGGAATTCCCCGGGGCAGCTGTCTAGGCCCCTTACTGGTAGAATCAGGAATTCCCCAGGGCAGCTGTCTAGGCCCCTTACTGGTAGAATCAGGAATTCCCCATGACAGCTGTCTAGGCCCCTTACTGGTTGAATCAGGAATTCCCCGGGGCAGCTGTCTAGGCCCCTTACTGGTAGAATCAGGAATTCCCCGGGGCAGCTGTCTAGGCCCCTTACTGGTAGAATCAGGAATTCCCCATGACAGCTGTCTAGGCCCCTTACTGGTAGAATCAGGAATTCCCCGGGGCAGCTGTCTAGGCCCCTTACTGGTAGAATCAGGAATTCCCCGGGGCAGCTGTCTAGGCCCCTTACTGGTAGAATCAGGAATTCCCCATGACAGCTGTCTAGGACCCTTACTGGTAGAATCAGGAATTCCCCCGGGGCAGCTGTCTAGGCCCCTTACTGGTAGAATCAGGAATTCCCCGGGGCAGCTGTCTAGGCCCCTTACTGGTAGAATCAGGAATTCCCCATGACAGCTGTCTAGGCCCCTTACTGGTAGAATCAGGAATTCCCCGGGGCAGCTGTCTAGGCCCCTTACTGGTAGAATCAGGAATTCCCCAGGGCAGCTGTCTAGGCCCCTTACTGGTAGAATCAGGAATTCCCCATGACAGCTGTCTAGGCCCCTTACTGGTTGAATCAGGAATTCCCCGGGGCAGCTGTCTAGGCCCCTTACTGGTAGAATCAGGAATTCCCCGGGGCAGCTGTCTAGGCCCCTTACTGGTAGAATCAGGAATTCCCCCGGGCAGCTGTCTAGGCCCCTTACTGGTAGAATCAGGAATTCCCCGGGGCAGCTGTCTAGGCCCCTTACTGGTAGAATCAGGAATTCCCCATGACAGCTGTCTAGGCCCCTTACTGGTAGAATCAGGAATTCCCCGGGGCAGCTGTCTAGGCCCCTTACTGGTAGAATCAGGAATTCCCCGGGGCAGCTGTCTAGGCCCCTTACTGGTAGAATCAGGAATTCCCCATGACAGCTGTCTAGGCCCCTTACTGGTAGAATCAGGAATTCCCCGGGGCAGCTGTCTAGGCCCCTTACTGGTTGAATCAGGAATTCCCCGGGGCAGCTGTCTAGGCCCCTTACTGGTAGAATCAGGAATTCCCCAGGGCAGCTGTCTAGGCCCCTTACTGGTAGAATCAGGAATTCCCCGGGGCAGCTGTTTAACACTTAACTTCTTGCGACTACAGGGGGTGCTGTTTTCTCATTAGCATAATTGCATTACAGATTAAACGGCTTCCTACTAAATTCATTATCGTACGATATGCATATTATTACTATTATTGGATAGAAAACAGTCTCTAGTTTCTATAGGCGTTGGAATTTTGTCTCTGAGTGGAACAGAAGTCATTCTACAGCAATTTCCCTGACATGGAGTCAGATTTCACACATTTTGGCCCCTGATCTGGAGTCAGTTTTAAGGCCACTGTTATTGCTATGAGGATACGGACACTGCTTACGTCTTCCCCTGGATGCCTTTACGTGATGACGATTTGAATGGTGTCGATTGCCCAATCACAGCCCCTATGAAACAAAAACACGTGTAGGTAGGAACTTTTTCCCAGATGCGTCATGCGCGCGGAGGACACTAAACGGCTCTTTTTCCAAGCATTGTGTAGCCAGTTATATTTTTCCGTACATGTTTCTACTCGTTATAGGAGTTAAAAACATCATAAGGTAGTTAATTTAAACCGTTTTATAGCAATTTATATCCGTTTAGTGCGATTTTGAGGCATTGCTTTGTTGTGCACTTTGACGCGCTGGGCACATTTCGGGCTCCCGGTCGTACGTTAGTGGGCATTTCGACGGACAAGTGGACATCTTTCGACCAAAAGAAGATTAGACCCAAGAAAGAATTCTTTGTCCAAGATTCTGATGGAAGAACAGCTCACAGTAAGAACAATTTATGATGATAAATCGTGTTTCTGTCGATAAATGTTAAACGTTTATGTCGCCATCTTGTTTGCATTAGCTTCGCTTGGCGCAACCTGTATTGAAAAGTAAGGTGTCTTGGACTTGTGATTTAATGATATTTAGATGCTACTATTTAAATGTGACGCTATGCTAGCGATGCTAATCAGTGGGGGGGGGGATCCCGGATCCGGGTTTCAGAGGCAGTAAAAGTTAACAAGGATTTGGAGTTAGTTTCAGAGTGGGTGGCAAGGAATACCTTAGTCCTAAATATTTCTAAAACTATAAGCATTGTATTTGGGACAAATCATTCTCTATATCCTAAACCACAACTAAATCTTGAAAAAAATGATGTGGAAATTGAACAAGTTGAGGTGACTAAACTGCTTGTAGTTTAGTCTGGATTGTAAACTGTCACGGTCAAAACATATTGATACAGCAGTAGCTAAGATGGGGAGAAGTCCGTCCATAATAAAGCTCTGCTCTCTCTTCTTAACAGCACTATCAACAAGGCAGGTCCTACAGGCCCTAGTTTTGTCACACCTGGACTACTGTTTAGTCGTGTGGTCAGGTGCCACAAAAAAGGACGTAGGAAAATTGCAATTGGCTCAGAACAGGGCAGCACGGCTGGCCCTTGGATCTACACAGAGAGCTAATATTAATAATATGCATTTCAATCTCACCTGGCTGAAAGTAGAGGAGAGATTGACTACATCACCACTTGTATTTATGAGAGGTATTGACATGTTGAAAGCACCGAGCTGTCTGTCTGAACACCTGGCACACAGCTCAGACACCCATGCATACCCCACAAGACATGCCACCAGAGGTCTCTTCACAGTCCCCAAGTCCAGAACAGACTATGGGGGGTGCACAGTACTACATAGAGCCATGACTACATGGAACTCTATTCCACATCAAGTAACTGATGCAGCAGTAGAATCAGATTTTAAAAACAGATAAAAATACATCTTATGGAGCAGCAGGAACTGTGAAGCAACACAAACATAAACACAGACACAAGCATACGCACACACGATAACATACGCACTATACACACATACACACACACACACACACACACACACACACACGATAACATACGCACTACACACACACACACACACACACAATAACATACGCACTATACACACACACACACAATAACATACGCACTATACACACACACACACAATAACATACGCACTATACACACACACACACACACACACACACACACACACACACACACACACACACACACAATAACATAACGCACTATACACACACGTACACATGCATTTTGTGCTGTAGATATGTGGTGGTGGTGTAATCTGTGAATGTATTGTAATGTTTTATAAAATCTATTCCAACAGTAACCTGCTAAGAGCCTTAACTTTGCTGGACCGCAGGAAGAGTAGCTGCTGCATTTGCTGGAACTACTGGAATCCATAATAAACCCCAGGAAGAGTAGCTGCTGCCTTGGCAGGAACTAATGGGGGTCCATAATAAACCCCAGGAAGAGTAGCTGCTGCCTTGGCTGGAACTAATGGGGATCCATAATAAACCCCAGGAAGAGCTGCTGCCTTGGCTGGAACTAATGGAATCCATAATAAACCCCAGGAAGAGTAGCTGCTGCCTTGGCAGGAACTAATGGGGATCCGTAATAAACCCCAGGAAGAGTAGCTGCTGCCTTGGCAGGAACTAATGGGGATCCATAATAAACCCCAGGAAGAGTAGCTGCTGCCTTGGCAGGAACTAATGGGGATCCGTAATAAACCCCAGGAAGAGTAGCTGCTGCCTTGGCAGGAACTAATGGGGATCCATAATAAACCCCAGGAAGAGTAGCTGCTGCCTTGGCAGGAACTAATGGGGATCCGTAATAAACCCCAGGAAGAGTAGCTGCTGCCTTGGCAGGAACTAATGGGGATCCGTAATAAACCCCAGGAAGAGTAGCTGCTGCCTTGGCTGGAACTAATGGGGATCCATAATAAACCCCAGGAAGAGTAGCTGCTTCCTTGGCTGGAACTAATGGGGATCCATAATAAACCCCAGGAAGAGTAGCTGCTGCCTTGGCTGGAACTAATGGGGATTCGTAATAAACCCCAGGAAGAGTAGCTGCTGCCTTGGCAGGAACTAATGGGGATCCGTAATAAACCCCAGGAAGAGTAGCTGCTGCCTTGGCAGGAACTAATGGGGATCCGTAATAAACCCCAGGAAGAGTAGCTGCTGCCTTGGCAGGAACTAATGGGGATCCATAATAAACCCCAGGAAGAGTAGCTGCTGCCTTGGCAGGAACTAATGGGGATCCGTAATAAACCCCAGGAAGAGTAGCTGCTGCCTTGGCAGGAACTAATGGGGATCCGTAATAAACCCCAGGAAGAGTAGCTGCTGCCTTGGCAGGAACTAATGGGGATCCGTAATAAACCCCAGGAAGAGTAGCTGCTGCCTTGGCAGGAACTAATGGGGATCCGTAATAAACCCCAGGAAGAGTAGCTGCTGCCTTGGCTGGAACTAATGGGGATCCATAATAAACCCCAGGAAGAGTAGCTGCTGCCTTGGCTGGAACTAATGGGGATCCATAATAAACCCCAGGAAGAGTAGCTGCTGCCTTGGCAGGAACTACTGGAATCCATAATAAATACAAATACAAAGTACATGTACAATCAAGTACATGCAGAATCAAGTTGTATTCAGACCTTTATCATTTTTTTATGCATTTTAGGAAACATCCTGGTCCAACGCTCTCCACTGCTGGCTGCCTGCCTCCAACAGGAAACATACTGGCCCAACGCTCTTCACTGCTGGGCTGCCTGCCTCCTACAGGAAACATACTGGCCCAACGCTCTTCACTGCTGGGCTGCCTGCCTCCTACAGGAAACATACTGGCCCAACGCTCTTCACTGCTGGCTGCCTGCCTCCAACAGGAAACATACTGGCCCAACGCTCTTCACTGCTGGACTGCCTGCCTCCTCCAGGAAACATCCTGGTCCAACGCTCTTCACTGCTGGGCTGCCTGCTTCCTCCAGGAAACATACTGGCCCAACGCTCTTCACTGCTGGGCTGCCTACCTCCTACAGGAAACATACTGGCCCAACGCTCTTCACTGCTGGGCTGCCTGCCTCCTACAGGAAACATACTGGCCCAACGCTCTTCACTGCTGGGCTGCCTGCCTCCTACAGGAAACATACTGGCCCAACGCTCTTCACTGCTGGCTGCCTGCCTCCTACAGGAAACATCCTGGTCCAACGCTCTCCACTGCTGGCTGCCTGCCTCCAACAGGAAACATACTGGCCCAACGCTCTTCACTGCTGGGCTGCCTGCCTCCTACAGGAAACATACTGGCCCAACGCTCTTCACTGCTGGACTGCCTGCCTCCTCCAGGAAACATCCTGGTCCAACGCTCTTCACTGCTGGGCTGCCTGCTTCCTCCAGGAAACATACTGGCCCAACGCTCTTCACTGCTGGGCTGCCTGCCTCCTACAGGAAACATACTGGCCCAACGCTCTTCACTGCTGGGCTGCCTGCCTCCTACAGGAAACATACTGGCCCAACGCTCTTCACTGCTGGGCTGCCTGCCTCCTACAGGTAACATACTGGCCCAACGCTCTTCACTGCTGGCTGCCTGCCTCCAACAGGAAACATACTGGCCCAACGCTCTTCACTGCTGGGCTGCCTGCCTCCTACAGGAAACATACTGGCCCAACGCTCTTAACTGCTGGGCTGCCTGCCTCCTACAAGAAACATACTGGCCCAACGCTCTTCACTGCTGGGCTGCCTGCCTCCTACAGGAAACATAGTGGCCCAACGCTCTTCACTGCTGGGCTGCCTGCCTCCTACAGGAAACATACTGGCCCAATGCTCTTCACTGCTGGGCTGCCTGCCTCCTACAGGAAACATACTGGCCCAACGCTCTTCACTGCTGGGCTGCCTGCCTCCTACAGGAAACATACTGGCCCAACGCTCTTCACTGCTGGGCTGCCTGCCTCCTAATGGAAACATAAAACCATTTGATAATGTTATTTCTATGTACACTGTATGGATATAGTTGGAGGTTTGTGTGCTTTGACAATAGGCCTGTGTGTGTGTGTGTGTACGTGTATGTGTGCGTGTCATCGTTGTGACATGTGATGGTTCCCAGCTCGGGCCTCTCCTCAGTGATTGACAGGTTGTAGATTGCCTCCATCCAGACATGACACACACACACACACACACACACACACACACACACACACACACACACACACACACACACACACACACACACACACACACACACACACACACACACACACACACACACACACACACACACACACACACACACACACACACACACACACACACACACACACACACACACACACACACACACACACACACACAGCACAGCACAGCACAGTCAATGTCCACCTTCTGTGTCTTTCTGCCTCTCTGACATGTCCACCTTTCAAACCAAACCGTTTTTCTGCCAGCTATAGCTTCCCCCAACCTTTCAAACCTTTCAAACACCTTATAGCTTCCCCCCAGCTTTTTCTACTTTTTCTTTATATCTGAAAGGTGTTGCCGGAATCAAATCCTAAACTTTTATGTCCGCGAACTGACCTAGTCATGATTGAAATAAAGTTCTGCCAACGGCTTAATGTGAAATGTAGCTGTAATGCTGAGGCAGCATTGGCTCGCACTACGCTCTAAAGTTCTCGATGGTTGCTAGGCAACACCCATTACTACTATCCTCCTGGCAGTTCTAAATTAACTATGCTCTAAAGTTCTCGATGGTTGCTAGGCAACACCCATTACTACTATCCTCCTCTCAGTTCTAAATGCACTACGCTCTAAAGTTCTCGATTGTTGCTAGGCAACACCCATTACTACTATCCTCCTGGCAGTTCTAAATTAACTATGCTCTAAAGTTCTTGATGGTTGCTAGGCAACACCCATTACTACTATCCTCCTGGCAGTTCTAAATTAACTATGCTCTAAAGCTCTTGATGGTTGCTAGGCAACACCCATTACTACTATCGTCCTGGCAGTTCTAAATGCACTATGCTCTAAAGCTCTTGATGGTTGCTAGGCAACACCCATTACTACTATCCTCCTGGCAGTTCTAAATGCACCACCCTCTAAAGCTCTTAATTGTTGCTAGGCAACACCCATTACTACTATTCTCCTGGCAGTTCTAAATGCACCACCCTCTAAAGCTCTTGATGGTTGCTAGGCAACACCCATTACTACTATCCTCCTGGCAGTTCTAAATGCACCACCCTCTAAAGCTCTTGATGGTTGCTAGGTCTATTATCCATTGAGGATATTCCAGAAGTCTGTTGAGGTTGTGAAATATGAACAGACTCTTTAGAAAAGATGGATTGCTATTATTTTCCATGAAGATGAAGACTTAATGTAAGACCCTACACCTGTATATATAATAATATTTAGATTTTATTCTGTTATATTTCATGATTTTCTTAGCCTACTGTAAAATATATGTGGTTAACTGTGATCAGGGTAGCCTGTAAAATATATGTGGTTGACTGTGATCAGGGTAGCCTGCTGTAAAATACATGTGGTTGACTGTGATCAGGGTAGCCTACTGTAAAATATATGTGGTTGACTGTGATCAAGGTAGCCTACTGTGAAATACATGTGGTTGACTGTGATCAGGGTAGCCTACTGTAAAATATATGTGGTTGACTGTGATCAAGGTAGCCTACTGTAAAATAGATGTGGTTGACTGTGATCAGGGTAGCCTGCTGTAAAATATATGTGGATGACTGTGATCAGGGTAGCCTGCTGTAAAATATATGTGGATGACTGTGATCAGGGGAGTCTACTGTAAAATATATATTGTTGACTGTGATCAGGGTAGCCTACTGTGAAATAGATGTGGTTGACTGTGATCAGGGTATTCTACTGTAAAATATATGTGTTTGACTGTGATCAGGGTAGCCTACTGTAAAATATATGTGGTTGACTGTGATCAGGGTAGCCTACTGTAAAATATATGTAGTTGAATGTTATCAGGGTAGCCTACTGTAAAATATATGTGGTTGATTGTGATCAGGGTAGTCTACTGTGAAATATATGTGGTTGACTGTGATCAGGGTAGCATCCTGTAAAATATATGTGGTTGATTGTGATCAGGGTAGCCTACTGTAAAATAGATGCTGTTGAATGTGATCAGGGTAGCCTACTGTAAAATATATGTGGTTGATTGTGATCAGGGTAGCCTACTGTAAAATAGATGCTGTTGAATGTGATCAGGGTAGCGTACTGTAAAATATATGCTGTTGAATGTGATCAGGGTAGCCTACTGTATGTGTGTTTTGTCTGTTTAATGAACACAATAACTATTGATTTCATTTGCATGGTGCAGCCTTGTCGCCTATAGGCTGCACAGACTAGGAACATCATTCAACTCAAAATTTGACCTTCTATTGTTTTCTAATGTTAGTCTTAGAATGTTCCTTAGGACCTGCCTGAACTAACTAGATACAGTATAGAAGGCTTATCGCGGCAAGAATGTGGTTGACATGGGACTGTATGAAGTGGGTAAAAATAGTTTTTTTACAGGCAACATACCATGAATACTGTCTGTAAAGGGTACTAGAGATGGCAATATAGAAGAGTTTTCTCATGTTGTTATTGAAGTTACATTTTAACTTTCAACCTACTATTATGTAGTTTAAAGTACCTAAATACTTAATCTGAAAACTTTGTCAGACAGACATGGAGAGGGAGATGAAAGACCGGGGTTAGTGTTCAGATTCAGACAGAGTGGGAGATGACGTGAAAGACTGGACTTCTGCCTTAACGAGAAAACCCCTGTGGACAGGGCGAGGGAAGAAGAGAGAGGTTTGAGGAGATAGTGGAAAGCAGAGGAGAGAGAGAAGAGGAGGTGACGCAACCGTGGAGGACTAGCCTGGACCTATCCAAGTTACTGTCCTGTCGGTCAGCAAGGACAGGAAGAGAGGCAGCAGCCTTGGGGGAATAGCCTGGACCTATCCAAGTTACTGTCCTGTCGGTCAGCAAGGACATGACGAGAGGCAGCAGCCTTGGGGGAATAGCCTGGACCTATCCAAGTTACTGTCCTGTCGGTCAGCAAGGACATGAAGAGAGAGTGGAGAGAGACAAGAGGAGGTCCTTGTGTTTCTCATCCTTGTGTTTCTCACCCTTGTGTTTCTCACCCTTGTGGTTTCTCACCCTTGTGGTTTCTCATCCTTGTGTTTTCTCACCCTTGTGTTTCTCACCCTTGTGGTTTCTCACCCTTGTGTTCTCACCCTTGTGTTTTCACACCCTTGTGTTTCCCACCCTTGTGGTTTCCCACCCTTGTGGTTTCCTACCCTTGTGGTTTCTCACCCTTGTGTTTCCCGCCCTTGTGTTTCCCACCCTTGTGTTTCCCACCCTTGTGTTTCCCACCCTTGTGTTTCTCACCCTTGTGGTTTCTCACCCTTGTGGTTTCTCACCCTTGTGGTTTCTCACCCTTGTGGTTTCTCACCCTTGTGTTTCTCACCCTTGTGTTTCTCATCCTTGTGTTCTCTTTTCTATTTTTCCTGGAGGATGATTGTGATGACAATGGTATTGAGTATTATACATGGACGGTAAAAAACAGATCAAGGTGGATTGTTGTTGTTGAAAGGTTGAAGAGCAATGGGAGAAAAGGTCATTCTATTACTGCTGACCAGAGGGGCATTCTGGGTAGGATGAGATGAGGATGGAAATTACATTGTATTGTAGCTTTGAGATGGAGGAATGTCGACCGGAGTGACCTCGTACACAAACCACCCCGGGGAAGGTTGTCCTTAATGTAACTACAACAGCAAAGTTGATTGAAATGATGCTCAAGTAACTCAAATAGCCAGGTAGACTGACATTATTCTAATGTAACTAAAACAGCCAGGTAGACTGACATTATTCTAATGTAACTAAAACAGCCAGGTAGACTGACATTATTCTAATGTAACTAAAACAGCCAGGTAGACTGACATTATTCTAATGTAACTAAAACAGCCAGGTAGACTGAAATGATTCTAATGTAACTAAAACAGCCAGGTAGACTGAAATGATTCTAATGTAACTAAAACAGCCAGGTAGACTGAAATGGAAACAATTACTTAATGTAAAGTTTTTAGGATTATTATTATTTTTTAAAATTCATTATAAAGGAACCAAGTGTCTCTCATTCTTAAGGAAGTATTTCAGTCTTGCAAACAAAACAAAAATGATTATTTTATCACAAATATCAGCCTCAATATCATAACACACCAATGTGTTTAATATTATTTATTTCATTTTTATGCTAATACATTTCAGTGGTATGTTCTCGTAATTGTAACAAGTTAAATGTACTGAAGTGAAGGAGAATGTGTTCCTGGTGGAGTGAGGAGGGAAGGAGTAGACCAGCTGCCATCTGCTGGTGGCAGGGAGTATTGTCCTAAAGGGACATGAGATCAACACACTGCCACACTGGGTTATAGTACAGGAGGGATATACTGTAGACAGCATGGATATACTGTAGACAGCAGGGATATACTGTAGACAGCAGGGATATACTGTAGACAGCAGGGATATACTGTAGACAGTACTGTAGACAGTAGGGATATACTGTAGACAGGAGGGATATACTGTAGACAGCAGGGATATACTGTAGACAGGAGGGATATACTGTAGACAGCAGGGATATACTGTAGACAGCAGGGATATACTGTAGACAGTACTGTAGACAGTAGGGATATACTGTAGACAGCAGGGATATACTGTAGACAGTAGGGATATACTGTAGACAGCAGGGATATACTGTAGAGAGTAGGGATATACTGTAGACAGTACTGTAGACAGTAGGGATATACTGTAGACAGTAGGGATATACTGTAGACAGTAGGGATATACTGTAGACAGCAGGGATATACTGTAGACAGGAGGGATATACTGTAGACAGCAGGGATATACTGTAGACAGTAGGGATATACTGTAGACAGTAGGGATATACTGTAGACAGCAGGGATATACTGTAGACAGTAGGGATATACTGTAGACAGTAGGTATATACTGTAGACAGCAGGGATATACTGTAGACAGTAGGGATATACTGTAGACAGTAGGGATATACTGTAGACAGCAGAGATATACTGTAGACAGTACTGTAGACAGTAGGGATATACTGTAGACAGTAGGGATATACTGTAGACAGGAGGGATATACTGTAGACAGCAGGGATATACTGTAGACAGTAGGGATATACTGTAGACAGCAGGGATATACTGTAGACAGCAGGGATATACAGTAGACAGTAGGGATATACTGTAGACAGTACTGTAGACAGCAGGGATATACTGTAGACAGCAGGGATATACTGTAGACAGCAGGGATATACAGTAGACAGTAGGGATATACAGTAGACAGGAGGGAAATACTGTAGACAGTAGGGATATACTGTAGACAGTAGGGATATACTGTAGACAGTAGGGATATACTGTAGACAGTAGGGATATACTGTAGACAGTAGGGATATACTGTAGACAGCAGGGATATTTGTAGACAGTAGGGATATACAGTAGACAGCAGGGATATACTGTAGACAGCAGGGATATACTGTAGACAGGAGGGAAATACAGTAGACAGTAGGCATATACTGTAGACAGTAGGGATATACTGTAGACAGTAGGGATATACTGTAGACAGTAGGGATATACTGTAGACAGTAGGGATATACTGTAGACAGCAGGGATATACTGTAGACAACAGGGATATACTGTAGACAGTAGGTATATACTGTAGACAGTAGGGATATACTGTAGACAGTAGGGATATACTGTAGACAGCAGGGATATACTGTAGACAGTACTGTAGACAGCAGGGATATACTGTAGACAGTAGGGATATACTGTAGACAGCAGGGATATACTGTAGACAGTAGGGATATACTGTAGACAGCAGGGATATACTGTAGACAGCAGGGATATACTGTAGACAGTACTGTAGACAGTAGGGATATACTGTAGACAGTAGGGATATACTGTAGACAGCAGGGATATACTGTAGACAGTAGGGATATACTGTAGACAGCAGGGATATACTGTAGACAGCAGGGATATACTGTAGACAGCAGGGATATACTGTAGACAGCAGGGATATACTGTAGACAGCAGGGATATACTGTAGACAGTAGGGATATACTGTAGACAGCAGGGATATACTGTAGACAGCAGGGATATACTGTAGACAGTAATGATATACTGTAGACAGCAGGGATATACTGTAGACAGCAGGGATATACTGTAGACAGGAGGGATATACTGTAGACAGCAGGGATATACTGTAGACAGCAGGGATATACTGTAGACAGCAGGGATATACTGTAGACAGTAGGGATATACTGTAGACAGTAGGGATATACTGTAGACAGCAGGGATATACTGTAGACAGTAGGGATATACTGTAGACAGCAGGGATATACTGTAGACAGTAGGGATATACTGTAGACAGTACTGTAGACAGTAGGGATATACTGTAGACAGTAGGGATATACTGTAGACAGTAGGGATATACTGTAGACAGTACTGTAGACAGCAGGGATATACTGTAGACAGCAGGGATATACTGTAGACAGCAGGGATATACTGTAGACAGCAGGGATATACTGTAGACAGTAGGGATATACTGTAGACAGCACTGTAGACAGCAGGGATATACTGTAGACAGCAGGGATATACTGTAGACAGTACTGTAGACAGTAGGGATATACTGTAGACAGCAGGGATATACTGTAGACAGCAGGGATATACTGTAGACAGTAGGGATATACTGTAGACAGCAGGGATATACTGTAGACAGCAGGGATATACTGTAGACAGTAGGGATATACTGTAGACAGTAGGGATATACTGTAGACAGCAGGGATATACTGTAGACAGCAGGGATATACTGTAGACAGTACTGTAGACAGGAGGGATATACTGTAGACAGCAGGGATATACTGTAGACAGCAGGGATATACTGTAGACAGCACTGTAGACAGCAGGGATATACTGTAGACAGCAGGGATATACTGTAGACAGTAGGGATATACTGTAGACAGCAGGGATATACTGTAGACAGCAGGGATATACTGTAGACAGCAGGGATATACTGTAGACAGCAGGGATATACTGTAGACAGTAGGGATATACTGTAGACAGCAGGGATATACTGTAGACAGTATGGATATACTGTAGACAGTATGGATATACTGCAGACAGTAGGGATATACTGTAGACAGCAGGGATATACTGTAGACAGTAGGGATATACTGCAGACAGTAGGGATATACTGTAGACAGTAGGGATATACTGTAGACAGCAGGGATATACTGTAGACAGTAGGGATATACTGTAGACAGCAGGGATATACTGCAGACAGCAGGGATATACTGTAGACAGTAGGGATATACTGTAGACAGCAGGGATATACTGTAGACAGTAGGGATATACTGTAGACAGCAGGGATATACTGTAGACAGCAGGGATATACTGTAGACAGTAGGGATATACTGTAGACAGCAGGGATATACTGTAGACAGCAGGGATATAACGTAGACAGTAGGGATATACTGTAGACAGCAGGGATATACTGTAGACAGTAATGATATACTGTAGACAGCAGGGATATACTGTAGACAGTAATGATATACTGTAGACAGCAGGGATATACTGTAGACAGTAATGATATACTGTAGACAGCAGGGATATACTGTAGACAGCAGGGATATACTGTAGACAGTAGGGATATACTGTAGACAGCAGGGATATACTGTAGACAGTAGGGATGTACTGTAGACAGCAGGGATATACTGTAGACAGTAGGGATATACTGTAGACAGTAGGGATATACTGTAGACAGTAGGGATATACTGTAGACAGCAGGGATATACTGTAGACAGCAGGGATATACTGTAGACAGTAGGGATATACTGTAGACAGGAGGGATATACTGTAGACAGTACTGTAGACAGTAGGGATATACTGTAGACAGCAGGGATATACTGTAGACAGCAGGGATATACTGTAGACAGCAGGGATATACTGTAGACAGTACTTTAGACAGCAGGGATATACTGTAGACAGCAGGGATATACAGTAGACAGTAGGGATATACTGTAGACAGTACTGTAGACAGCAGGGATATACTGTAGACAGCAGGGATATACTGTAGACAGCAGGGATATACAGTAGACAGTAGGGATATACAGTAGACAGGAGGGAAATACTGTAGACAGTAGGGATATACTGTAGACAGTAGGGATATACAGTAGACAGTAGGCATATACTGTAGACAGTAGGGATATACTGTAGACAGTAGGGATATACTGTAGACAGTAGGGATATACTGTAGACAGTAGGGATATACTGTAGACAGCAGGGATATTTGTAGACAGTAGGGATATACAGTAGACAGCAGGGATATACTGTAGACAGCAGGGATATACTGTAGACAGGAGGGATATACTGTAGACAGCAGGGATATACTGTAGACAGCAGGGATATACTGTAGACAGCAGGGATATACTGTAGACAGCAGGGATATACTGTAGACAGTAGGGATATAATGTAGACAGTAGGGATATACTGTAGACAGCAGGGATATACTGTAGACAGTAGGGATATACTGTAGACAGTAGGGATATACTGTAGACAGCAGGGATATACTGTAGACAGTACTGTAGACAGCAGGGATATACTGTAGACAGTAGGGATATACTGTAGACAGCAGGGATATACTGTAGACAGTAGGGATATACTGTAGACAGCAGGGATATACTGTAGACAGCAGGGATATACTGTAGACAGTACTGTAGACAGTAGGGATATACTGTAGACAGTAGGGATATACTGTAGACAGCAGGGATATACTGTAGACAGCAGGGATATACTGTAGACAGCAGGGATATACTGTAGACAGCAGGGATATACTGTAGACAGCAGGGATATACTGTAGACAGTAGGGATATACTGTAGACAGCAGGGATATACTGTAGACAGCAGGGATATACTGTAGACAGTAATGATATACTGTAGACAGCAGGGATATACTGTAGACAGCAGGGATATACTGTAGACAGGAGGGATATACTGTAGACAGCAGGGATATACTGTAGACAGCAGGGATATACTGTAGACAGCAGGGATATACTGTAGACAGTAGGGATATACTGTAGACAGCAGGGATATACTGTAGACAGTAGGGATATACTGTAGACAGTACTGTAGACAGTAGGGATATACTGTAGACAGTAGGGATATACTGTAGACAGTAGGGATATACTGTAGACAGTACTGTAGACAGCAGGGATATACTGTAGACAGCAGGGATATACTGTAGACAGCAGGGATATACTGTAGACAGCAGGGATATACTGTAGACAGTAGGGATATACTGTAGACAGCACTGTAGACAGCAGGGATATACTGTAGACAGCAGGGATATACTGTAGACAGTACTGTAGACAGTAGGGATATACTGTAGACAGCAGGGATATACTGTAGACAGCAGGGATATACTGTAGACAGTAGGGATATACTGTAGACAGCAGGGATATACTGTAGACAGCAGGGATATACTGTAGACAGTAGGGATATACTGTAGACAGTAGGGATATACTGTAGACAGCAGGGATATACTGTAGACAGCAGGGATATACTGTAGACAGTACTGTAGACAGGAGGGATATACTGTAGACAGCAGGGATATACTGTAGACAGCAGGGATATACTGTAGACAGCACTGTAGACAGCAGGGATATACTGTAGACAGTAGGGATATACTGTAGACAGCAGGGATATACTGTAGACAGTAGGGATATACTGTAGACAGCAGGGATATACTGTAGACAGTAGGGATATACTGTAGACAGTATGGATATACTGCAGACAGTAGGGATATACTGTAGACAGCAGGGATATACTGTAGACAGTAGGGATATACTGCAGACAGTAGGGATATACTGTAGACAGCAGGGATATACTGTAGACAGTAGGGATATACTGTAGACAGCAGGGATATACTGCAGACAGCAGGGATATACTGTAGACAGTAGGGATATACTGTAGACAGCAGGGATATACTGTAGACAGCAGGGATATACTGTAGACAGCAGGGATATACTGTAGACAGCAGGGATATACTGTAGACAGTACTGTAGACAGCAGGGATATACTGTAGACAGCAGGGATATACAGTAGACAGTAGGGATATACTGTAGACAGTACTGTAGACAGCAGGGATATACTGTAGACAGCAGGGATATACTGTAGACAGCAGGGATATACAGTAGACAGTAGGGATATACAGTAGACAGGAGGGAAATACTGTAGACAGTAGGGATATACTGTAGACAGTAGGGATATACAGTAGACAGTAGGCATATACTGTAGACAGTAGGGATATACTGTAGACAGTAGGGATATACTGTAGACAGTAGGGATATACTGTAGACAGTAGGGATATACTGTAGACAGTAGGGATATACTGTAGACAGTAGGGATATACAGTAGACAGCAGGGATATACTGTAGACAGCAGGGATATACTGTAGACAGGAGGGATATACTGTAGACAGCAGGGATATACTGTAGACAGCAGGGATATACTGTAGACAGCAGGGATATACTGTAGACAGCAGGGATATACTGTAGACAGTAGGGATATAATGTAGACAGTAGGGATATACTGTAGACAGCAGGGATATACTGTAGACAGTACTGTAGACAGGAGGGATATACTGTAGACAGCAGGGATATACTGTAGACAGCAGGGATATACTGTAGACAGCACTGTAGACAGCAGGGATATACTGTAGACAGCAGGGATATACTGTAGACAGTAGGGATATACTGTAGACAGCAGGGATATACTGTAGACAGCAGGGATATACTGTAGACAGTAGGGATATACTGTACATTTACATTTTACATTTAAGTCATTTAGCAGACGCTCTTATCCAGAGCGACTTACAAATTGGTGCATTCACCTAATGACATCCAGTGGAACAGCCACTTTACAATAGTGCATCTAAATCTTTTACTCTTGAACGTGCCGTCCTTGGCCAGCTCTCCTGCTATCTCTCTCAGAATGACCTGTAGACAGCAGGGATATACTGTAGACAGTAGGGATATACTGTAGACAGCAGGGATATACTGTAGACAGTAGGGATATACTGTAGACAGTATGGATATACTGCAGACAGTAGGGATATACTGTAGACAGCAGGGATATACTGTAGACAGTAGGGATATACTGCAGACAGTAGGGATATACTGTAGACAGTAGGGATATACTGTAGACAGCAGGGATATACTGTAGACAGTAGGGATATACTGTAGACAGCAGGGATATACTGCAGACAGCAGGGATATACTGTA
The DNA here is from genome assembly GCF_029448725.1 of Salvelinus fontinalis. NCBI lineage: Eukaryota > Metazoa > Chordata > Actinopteri > Salmoniformes > Salmonidae > Salvelinus > Salvelinus fontinalis. The sequence continues at coordinate 323,232 of NW_026600356.1, read as the reverse complement.
GACAGTAGGGATATACTGTAGACAGCAGGGATATACTGTAGACAGTAGGGATATACTGTAGACAGCAGGGATATACTGTAGACAGCAGGGATATACTGTAGACAGTACTGTAGACAGCAGGGATATACTGTAGACAGCAGGGATATACTGTAGACAGTAGGGATATACTGTAGACAGTACTGTAGACAGCAGGGATATACTGTAGACAGCAGGGATATACTGTAGACAGCAGGGATATACTGTAGACAGGAGGGATATACTGTAGACAGGAGGGATATACTGTAGACAGTAGGGATATACTGTAGACAGTAGGGATATACTGTAGACAGTAGGGATATACTGTAGACAGTAGGGATATACTGTAGACAGTAGGGATATACTGTAGACAGTAGGGATATACTGTAGACAGCAGGGATATCTGTAGACAGTAGGGATATACTGTAGACAGCAGGGATATACTGTAGACAGCAGGGATATACTGTAGACAGGAGGGATATACTGTAGACAGCAGGGATATACTGTAGACAGCAGGGATATACTGTAGACAGCAGGGATATACTGTAGACAGCAGGGATATACTGTAGACAGTAGGGATATACTGTAGACAGTAGGGATATACTGTAGACAGCAGGGATATACTGTAGACAGTAGGGATATACTGTAGACAGTAGGGATATACTGTAGACAGCAGGGATATACTGTAGACAGTACTGTAGACAGCAGGGATATACTGTAGACAGTAGGGATATACTGTAGACAGCAGGGATATACTGTAGACAGTACTGTAGACAGTAGGGATATACTGTAGACAGCAGGGATATACTGTAGACAGCAGGGATATACTGTAGACAGTACTGTAGACAGTAGGGATATACTGTAGACAGTAGGGATATACTGTAGACAGCAGGGATATACTGTAGACAGTAGGGATATACTGTAGACAGTAATGATATACTGTAGACAGCAGGGATATACTGTAGACAGCAGGGATATACTGTAGACAGGAGGGATATACTGTAGACAGCAGGGATATACTGTAGACAGCAGGGATATACTGTAGACAGCAGGGATATACTGTAGACAGTAGGGATATACTGTAGACAGCAGGGATATACTGTAGACAGTAGGGATATACTGTAGACAGTACTGTAGACAGTAGGGATATACTGTAGACAGTAGGGATATACTGTAGACAGTAGGGATATACTGTAGACAGTACTGTAGACAGCAGGGATATACTGTAGACAGCAGGGATATACTGTAGACAGCAGGGATATACTGTAGACAGCAGGGATATACTGTAGACAGTAGGGATATACTGTAGACAGCACTGTAGACAGCAGGGATATACTGTAGACAGCAGGGATATACTGTAGACAGTACTGTAGACAGTAGGGATATACTGTAGACAGCAGGGATATACTGTAGACAGCAGGGATATACTGTAGACAGTAGGGATATACTGTAGACAGCAGGGATATACTGTAGACAGCAGGGATATACTGTAGACAGTAGGGATATACTGTAGACAGTAGGGATATACTGTAGACAGCAGGGATATACTGTAGACAGCAGGGATATACTGTAGACAGTACTGTAGACAGGAGGGATATACTGTAGACAGCAGGGATATACTGTAGACAGCAGGGATATACTGTAGACAGCACTGTAGACAGCAGGGATATACTGTAGACAGCAGGGATATACTGTAGACAGTAGGGATATACTGTAGACAGCAGGGATATACTGTAGACAGCAGGGATATACTGTAGACAGTAGGGATATACTGTAGACAGCAGGGATATACTGTAGACAGTAGGGATATACTGTAGACAGCAGGGATATACTGTAGACAGTAGGGATATACTGTAGACAGTATGGATATACTGCAGACAGTAGGGATATACTGTAGACAGTAGGGATATACTGCAGACAGTAGGGATATACTGTAGACAGTAGGGATATACTGTAGACAGCAGGGATATACTGTAGACAGTAGGGATATACTGTAGACAGCAGGGATATACTGTAGACAGCAGGGATATACTGTAGACAGTAGGGATATACTGTAGACAGCAGGGATATACTGTAGACAGTAGGGATATACTGTAGACAGCAGGGATATACTGTAGACAGCAGGGATATACTGTAGACAGTAGGGATATACTGTAGACAGCAGGGATATACTGTAGACAGCAGGGATATACTGTAGACAGTAGGGATATACTGTAGACAGCAGGGATATACTGTAGACAGTAGTGATATACTGTAGACAGCAGGGATATACTGTAGACAGTAGGGATATACTGTAGACAGCAGGGATATACTGTAGACAGTAGGGATATACTGTAGACAGCAGGGATATACTGTAGACAGCAGGGATATACTGTAGACAGTAGGGATATACTGTAGACAGCAGGGATATACTGTAGACAGCAGGGATATACTGTAGACAGCAGGGATATACTGTAGACAGTAGGGATATACTGTAGACAGTAGGGATATACTGTAGACAGTAGGGATATACTGTAGACAGCAGGGATATACTGTAGACAGCAGGGATATACTGTAGACAGTAGGGATATACTGTAGACAGGAGGGATATACTGTAGACAGTACTGTAGACAGTAGGGATATACTGTAGACAGCAGGGATATACTGTAGACAGCAGGGATATACTGTAGACAGCAGGGATATACTGTAGACAGTACTGTAGACAGCAGGGATATACTGTAGACAGCAGGGATATACTGTAGACAGCAGGGATATACTTTAGACAGTAGGGATATACTTTAGACAGTAGGGATATACTGTAGACAGCAGGGATATACTGTAGACAGCAGGGATATACTGTAGACAGCAGGGATATACTGTAGACAGTAGGGATATACTGTAGACAGTACTGTAGACAGCAGGGATATACTGTAGACAGTACTGTATACAGTAGGGATATACTGTAGACAGCAGGGATATACTGTAGACAGTATTGTAGACAGCAGGGATATACTGCAGACAGTAGGGATATACTGTAGACAGTAGGGATATACTGTAGACAGTACTGTAGACAGCAGGGATATACTGTAGACAACAGGGATATACTGTAGACAGTAGGGATATACTGTAGACAGGAGGGATATACTGTAGACAGCAGGGATATACTGTAGACAGTAGGGATATACTGTAGACAGTAGGGATATACTGTAGACAGTAGGGATATACTGTAGACAGTAGGGATATACTGTAGACAGCAGGGATATACTGTAGACAGTAGGGATATACTGTAGACAGCAGGGATATACTGTAGACAGCAGGGATATACTGTAGACAGTAGGGATTTACTGTAGACAGTAGGGATATACTGTAGACAGCAGGGATATACTGTAGACAGGAGGGATATACTGTAGACAGCAGGGATATACTGTAGACAGCAGGGATATACTGTAGACAGCAGGGATATACTGTAGACAATAGGGATATACTGTAGACAGCAGGGATATACTGTAGACAGCAGGGATATACTGTAGACAGCAGGGATATACTGTAGACAGCAGGGATATACTGTAGACAGCAGGGATATACTGTAGACAGTAGGGATATACTGTAGACAGCAGGGATATACTGTAGACAGCAGGGATATACTGTAGACAGCAGGGATATACTGTAGACAGCAGGGATATACTGTAGACAGTAGGGAAATACTGTAGACAGTACTGTAGACAGCAGGGATATACTGTAGACAGCAGGGATATACTGTAGACAGTAGGGATATACTGTAGACAGTACTGTAGACAGTAGGGATATACTGTAGACAGCAGGGATATACTGTAGACAGTACTGTAGACAGCAGGGATATACTGTAGACAGCAGGGATATACTGTAGACAGTAGGGATATACTGTAGACAGTACTGTAGACAGCAGGGATATACTGTAGACAGCAGGGATATACTGTAGACAGCAGGGATATACTGTAGACAGCAGGGATATACTGTAGACAGTAGGGATATACTGTAGACAGCAGGGATATACTGTAGACAGCAGGGATATACTGTAGACAGCAGGGATTTACTGTAGACAGTAGGGAAATACGGTAGACAGTACTGTAGACAGCAGGGATATACTGTAGACAGCAGGGATATACTGTAGACAGTAGGGATATACTGTAGACAGTACTGTAGACAGTAGGGATATACTGTAGACAGTAGGGATATACTGTAGACAGGAGGGATATACTGTAGACAGCAGGGATATACTGTAGACAGTAGGGATATACTGTAGACAGTAGGGATATACTGTAGACAGCAGGGATATACTGTAGACAGCAGGGATATACTGTAGACAGCAGGGATATACTGTAGACAGTAGGGATATACTGTAGACAGTAGGGATATACTGTAGACAGCAGGGATATACAGTAGACAGCAGGGATATACTGTAGACAGTAGGGATATACTGTAGACAGTAGGGATATACTGTAGACAGTAGGGATATACTGTAGACAGCAGGGATATACTGTAGACAGGAGGGATATACTGTAGACAGCAGGGATATACTGTAGACAGTAGGGATATACTGTAGACAGTAGGGATATACTGTAGACAGCAGGGATATACTGTAGACAGTAGGGATATACTGTAGACAGTAGGTATATACTGTAGACAGCAGGGATATACTGTAGACAGTAGGGATATACTGTAGACAGTAGGGATATACTGTAGACAGTAGGGATATACTGTAGACAGCAGAGATACACTGTAGACAGTACTGTAGACAGTAGGGATATACTGTAGACAGTAGGGATATACTGTAGACAGGAGGGATATACTGTAGACAGCAGGGATATACTGTAGACAGTAGGGATATACTGTAGACAGCAGGGATATACTGTAGACAGCAGGGATATACTGTAGACAGTAGGGATATACTGTAGACAGGAGGGATATACTGTAGACAGTACTGTAGACAGTAGGGATATACTGTAGACAGCAGGGATATACTGTAGACAGCAGGGATATACTGTAGACAGCAGGGATATACTGTAGACAGTACTGTAGACAGCAGGGATATACTGTAGACAGCAGGGATATACTGTAGACAGTAGGGATATACTTTAGACAGTAGGGATATACTGTAGACAGCAGGGATATACTGTAGACAGTAGGGATATACTGTAGACAGTAGGGATATACTGTAGACAGTAGGGATATACTGTAGACAGCAGGGATATACTGTAGACAGCAGGGATATACTGTAGACAGCAGGGATATACTGTAGACAGTAGGGATATACTGTAGACAGTACTGTAGACAGCAGGGATATACTGTAGACAGTACTGTATACAGTAGGGATATACTGTAGACAGCAGGGATATACTGTAGACAGTATTGTAGACAGCAGGGATATACTGTAGACAGTAGGGATATACTGTAGACAGTACTGTAGACAGCAGGGATATACTGTAGACAACAGGGATATACTGTAGACAGTAGGGATATACTGTAGACAGGAGGGATATACTGTAGACAGCAGGGATATACTGTAGACAGTAGGGATATACTGTAGACAGTAGGGATATACTGTAGACAGTAGGGATATACTGTAGACAGCAGGGATATACTGTAGACAGTACTGTAGACAGTAGGGATATACTGTAGACAGTACTGTAGACAGTAGGGATATACTGTAGACAGTAGGGATATACTGTAGACAGCAGGGATATACTGTAGACAGTAGGGATATACTGTAGACAGTAGGGATATACTGTAGACAGCAGGGATATACTGTAGACAGCAGGGATATACTGTAGACAGTAGGGATATACTGTAGACAGCAGGGATATACTGTAGACAGTAGGGATATACTGTAGACAGTACTGTAGACAGTAGGGATATACTGTAGACAGTAGGGATATACTGTAGACAGTAGGGATATACTGTAGACAGGAGGGATATACTGTAGACAGCAGGGATATACTGTAGACAGTAGGGATATACTGTAGACAGTAGGGATATACTGTAGACAGCAGGGATATACTGTAGACAGCAGGGATATACTGTAGACAGCAGGGATATACTGTAGACAGTAGGGATATACTGTAGACAGTAGGGATATACTGTAGACAGCAGGGATATACAGTAGACAGCAGGGATATACTGTAGACAGTAGGGATATACTGTAGACAGTAGGGATATACTGTAGACAGTAGGGATATACTGTAGACAGCAGGGATATACTGTAGACAGGAGGGATATACTGTAGACAGCAGGGATATACTGTAGACAGTAGGGATATACTGTAGACAGTAGGGATATACTGTAGACAGCAGGGATATACTGTAGACAGTAGGGATATACTGTAGACAGTAGGTATATACTGTAGACAGCAGGGATATACTGTAGACAGTAGGGATATACTGTAGACAGTAGGGATATACTGTAGACAGTAGGGATATACTGTAGACAGCAGAGATACACTGTAGACAGTACTGTAGACAGTAGGGATATACTGTAGACAGTAGGGATATACTGTAGACAGGAGGGATATACTGTAGACAGCAGGGATATACTGTAGACAGTAGGGATATACTGTAGACAGCAGGGATATACTGTAGACAGCAGGGATATACTGTAGACAGTAGGGATATACTGTAGACAGGAGGGATATACTGTAGACAGTAGGGATATACTGTAGACAGCAGGGATATACTGTAGACAGTAGGGATATACTGTAGACAGCAGGGATATACTGTAGACAGCAGGGATTTACTGTAGACAGTAGGGAAATACGGTAGACAGTACTGTAGACAGCAGGGATATACTGTAGACAGCAGGGATATACTGTAGACAGTAGGGATATACTGTAGACAGTACTGTAGACAGTAGGGATATACTGTAGACAGTAGGGATATACTGTAGACAGGAGGGATATACTGTAGACAGCAGGGATATACTGTAGACAGTAGGGATATACTGTAGACAGTAGGGATATACTGTAGACAGCAGGGATATACTGTAGACAGCAGGGATATACTGTAGACAGCAGGGATATACTGTAGACAGTAGGGATATACTGTAGACAGTAGGGATATACTGTAGACAGCAGGGATATACTGTAGACAGCAGGGATATACTGTAGACAGTAGGGATATACTGTAGACAGTAGGGATATACTGTAGACAGTAGGGATATACTGTAGACAGCAGGGATATACTGTAGACAGGAGGGATATACTGTAGACAGCAGGGATATACTGTAGACAGTAGGGATATACTGTAGACAGTAGGGATATACTGTAGACAGCAGGGATATACTGTAGACAGTAGGGATATACTGTAGACAGTAGGGATATACTGTAGACAGCAGGGATATACTGTAGACAGTAGGGATATACTGTAGACAGTAGGGATATACTGTAGACAGTAGGGATATACTGTAGACAGCAGAGATACACTGTAGACAGTACTGTAGACAGTAGGGATATACTGTAGACAGTAGGGATATACTGTAGACAGGAGGGATATACTGTAGACAGCAGGGATATACTGTAGACAGTAGGGATATACTGTAGACAGCAGGGATATACTGTAGACAGCAGGGATATACTGTAGACAGTAGGGATATACTGTAGACAGAGGGATATACTGTAGACAGTACTGTAGACAGAGGGATATACTGTAGACAGCAGGGATATACTGTAGACAGCAGGGATATACTGTAGACAGCAGGGATATACTGTAGACAGTACTGTAGACAGCAGGATATACTGTAGACAGCAGGGATATACTGTAGACAGTAGGGATATACTGTAGACAGTAGGGATATACTGTAGACAGCAGGGATATACTGTAGACAGTAGGGATATACTGTAGACAGTAGGGATATACTGTAGACAGTAGGGATATACTGTAGACAGCAGGGATATACTGTAGACAGCAGGGATATACTGTAGACAGCAGGGATATACTGTAGACAGTAGGGATATACTGTAGACAGTACTGTAGACAGCAGGGATATACTGTAGACAGTACTGTATACAGTAGGGATATACTGTAGACAGCAGGGATATACTGTAGACAGTATTGTAGACAGCAGGGATATACTGTAGACAGTAGGGATATACTGTAGACAGTACTGTAGACAGCAGGGATATACTGTAGACAGCAGGGATATACTGTAGACAGTAGGGATATACTGTAGACAGGAGGGATATACTGTAGACAGCAGGGATATACTGTAGACAGTAGGGATATACTGTAGACAGTAGGGATATACTGTAGACAGTAGGGATATACTGTAGACAGCAGGGATATACTGTAGACAGTACTGTAGACAGTAGGGATATACTGTAGACAGTACTGTAGACAGTAGGGATATACTGTAGACAGTAGGGATATACTGTAGACAGCAGGGATATACTGTAGACAGTAGGGATATACTGTAGACAGTAGGGATATACTGTAGACAGCAGGGATATACTGTAGACAGCAGGGATATACTGTAGACAGTAGGGATATACTGTAGACAGCAGGGATATACTGTAGACAGTAGGGATATACTGTAGACAGTACTGTAGACAGTAGGGATATACTGTAGACAGTAGGGATATACTGTAGACAGTAGGGATATACTGTAGACAGGAGGGATATACTGTAGACAGCAGGGATATACTGTAGACAGTAGGGATATACTGTAGACAGTAGGGATATACTGTAGACAGCAGGGATATACTGTAGACAGCAGGGATATACTGTAGACAGCAGGGATATACTGTAGACAGCAGGGATATACTGTAGACAGTAGGGATATACTGTAGACAGTAGGGATATACTGTAGACAGCAGGGATATACAGTAGACAGCAGGGATATACTGTAGACAGTAGGGATATACTGTAGACAGTAGGGATATACTGTAGACAGTAGGGATATACTGTAGACAGCAGGGATATACTGTAGACAGGAGGGATATACTGTAGACAGCAGGGATATACTGTAGACAGTAGGGATATACTGTAGACAGTAGGGATATACTGTAGACAGCAGGGATATACTGTAGACAGTAGGGATATACTGTAGACAGTAGGTATATACTGTAGACAGCAGGGATATACTGTAGACAGTAGGGATATACTGTAGACAGTAGGGATATACTGTAGACAGTAGGGATATACTGTAGACAGCAGAGATACACTGTAGACAGTACTGTAGACAGTAGGGATATACTGTAGACAGTAGGGATATACTGTAGACAGGAGGGATATACTGTAGACAGCAGGGATATACTGTAGACAGTAGGGATATACTGTAGACAGCAGGGATATACTGTAGACAGCAGGGATATACTGTAGACAGTAGGGATATACTGTAGACAGGAGGGATATACTGTAGACAGTACTGTAGACAGTAGGGATATACTGTAGACAGCAGGGATATACTGTAGACAGCAGGGATATACTGTAGACAGCAGGGATATACTGTAGACAGTACTGTAGACAGCAGGGATATACTGTAGACAGCAGGGATATACTGTAGACAGTAGGGATATACTGTAGACAGTAGGGATATACTGTAGACAGCAGGGATATACTGTAGACAGTAGGGATATACTGTAGACAGTAGGGATATACTGTAGACAGTAGGGATATACTGTAGACAGCAGGGATATACTGTAGACAGCAGGGATATACTGTAGACAGCAGGGATATACTGTAGACAGTAGGGATATACTGTAGACAGTACTGTAGACAGCAGGGATATACTGTAGACAGTACTGTATACAGTAGGGATATACTGTAGACAGCAGGGATATACTGTAGACAGTATTGTAGACAGCAGGGATATACTGTAGACAGTAGGGATATACTGTAGACAGTACTGTAGACAGCAGGGATATACTGTAGACAACAGGGATATACTGTAGACAGTAGGGATATACTGTAGACAGGAGGGATATACTGTAGACAGCAGGGATATACTGTAGACAGTAGGGATATACTGTAGACAGTAGGGATATACTGTAGACAGTAGGGATATACTGTAGACAGCAGGGATATACTGTAGACAGTACTGTAGACAGTAGGGATATACTGTAGACAGTACTGTAGACAGTAGGGATATACTGTAGACAGTAGGGATATACTGTAGACAGCAGGGATATACTGTAGACAGTAGGGATATACTGTAGACAGTAGGGATATACTGTAGACAGCAGGGATATACTGTAGACAGCAGGGATATACTGTAGACAGTAGGGATATACTGTAGACAGTAGGGATATACTGTAGACAGCAGGGATATACTGTAGACAGCAGGGATATACTGTAGACAGCAGGGATATACTGTAGACAGTAGGGATATACTGTAGACAGTAGGGATATACTGTAGACAGCAGGGATATACTGTAGACAGCAGGGATATACTGTAGACAGTAGGGATATACTGTAGACAGTAGGGATATACTGTAGACAGTAGGGATATACTGTAGACAGCAGGGATATACTGTAGACAGGAGGGATATACTGTAGACAGCAGGGATATACTGTAGACAGTAGGGATATACTGTAGACAGTAGGGATATACTGTAGACAGCAGGGATATACTGTAGACAGTAGGGATATACTGTAGACAGTAGGGATATACTGTAGACAGCAGGGATATACTGTAGACAGCAGGGATATACTGTAGACAGTAGGGATATACTGTAGACAGTAGGGATATACTGTAGACAGCAGGATACACTGTAGACAGTACTGTAGACAGTAGGGATATACTGTAGACAGTAGGGATATACTGTAGACAGGAGGGATATACTGTAGACAGCAGGGATATACTGTAGACAGTAGGGATATACTGTAGACAGCAGGGATATACTGTAGACAGCAGGGATATACTGTAGACAGTAGGGATATACTGTAGACAGGAGGGATATACTGTAGACAGTACTGTAGACAGTAGGGATATACTGTAGACAGCAGGGATATACTGTAGACAGCAGGGATATACTGTAGACAGCAGGGATATACTGTAGACAGTACTGTAGACAGCAGGGATATACTGTAGACAGCAGGGATATACTGTAGACAGTAGGGATATACTTTAGACAGTAGGGATATACTGTAGACAGCAGGGATATACTGTAGACAGTAGGGATATACTGTAGACAGTAGGGATATACTGTAGACAGTAGGGATATACTGTAGACAGCAGGGATATACTGTAGACAGCAGGGATATACTGTAGACAGCAGGGATATACTGTAGACAGTAGGGATATACTGTAGACAGTACTGTAGACAGCAGGGATATACTGTAGACAGTACTGTATACAGTAGGGATATACTGTAGACAGCAGGGATATACTGTAGACAGTATTGTAGACAGCAGGGATATACTGTAGACAGTAGGGATATACTGTAGACAGTACTGTAGACAGCAGGGATATACTGTAGACAACAGGGATATACTGTAGACAGTAGGGATATACTGTAGACAGGAGGGATATACTGTAGACAGCAGGGATATACTGTAGACAGTAGGGATATACTGTAGACAGTAGGGATATACTGTAGACAGTAGGGATATACTGTGGACAGTAGGGATATACTGTAGACAGTAGGGATATACTGTAGACAGCAGGGATATACTGTAGACAGTAGGGATATACTGTAGACAGCAGGGATATACTGTAGACAGCAGGGATATACTGTAGACAGTAGGGATTTACTGTAGACAGTAGGGATATACTGTAGACAGCAGGGATATACTGTAGACAGGAGGGATATACTGTAGACAGCAGGGATATACTGTAGACAGCAGGGATATACTGTAGACAGCAGGGATATACTGTAGACAGTAGGGATATACTGTAGACAGCAGGGATATACTGTAGACAGCAGGGATATACTGTAGACAGCAGGGATATACTGTAGACAGTAGGGATATACTGTAGACAGCAGGGATATACTGTAGACAGTAGGGATATACTGTAGACAGCAGGGATATACTGTAGACAGCAGGGATATACTGTAGACAGCAGGGATATACTGTAGACAGCAGGGATATACTGTAGACAGTAGGGAAATACTGTAGACAGTACTGTAGACAGCAGGGATATACTGTAGACAGCAGGGATATACTGTAGACAGTAGGGAGATACTGTAGACAGTACTGTAGACAGTAGGGATATACTGTAGACAGCAGGGATATACTGTAGACAGTACTGTAGACAGCAGGGATATACTGTAGACAGCAGGGATATACTGTAGACAGTAGGGATATACTGTAGACAGTACTGTAGACAGCAGGGATATACTGTAGACAGCAGGGATATACTGTAGACAGCAGGGATATACTGTAGACAGTAGGGATATACTGTAGACAGCAGGGATATACTGTAGACAGCAGGGATATACTGTAGACAGCAGGGATATACTGTAGACAGCAGGGATATACTGTAGACAGTAGGGAAATACTGTAGACAGTACTGTAGACAGCAGGGATATACTGTAGACAGCAGGGATATACTGTAGACAGTAGGGATATACTGTAGACAGTACTGTAGACAGTAGGGATATACTGTAGACAGTAGGGATATACTGTAGACAGTAGGGATATACTGTAGACAGGAGGGATATACTGTAGACAGCAGGGATATACTGTAGACAGTAGGGATATACTGTAGACAGTAGGGATATACTGTAGACAGCAGGGATATACTGTAGACAGCAGGGATATACTGTAGACAGCAGGGATATACTGTAGACAGTAGGGATATACTGTAGACAGTAGGGATATACTGTAGACAGCAGGGATATACTGTAGACAGCAGGGATATACTGTAGACAGTAGGGATATACTGTAGACAGTAGGGATATACTGTAGACAGTAGGGATATACTGTAGACAGCAGGGATATACTGTAGACAGGAGGGATATACTGTAGACAGCAGGGATATACTGTAGACAGTAGGGATATACTGTAGACAGTAGGGATATACTGTAGACAGCAGGGATATACTGTAGACAGTAGGGATATACTGTAGACAGTAGGTATATACTGTAGACAGCAGGGATATACTGTAGACAGTAGGGATATACTGTAGACAGTAGGGTTATACTGTAGACAGTAGGGATATACTGTAGACAGCAGAGATACACTGTAGACAGTACTGTAGACAGTAGGGATATACTGTAGACAGTAGGGATATACTGTAGACAGGAGGGATATACTGTAGACAGCAGGGATATACTGTAGACAGTAGGGATATACTGTAGACAGCAGGGATATACTGTAGACAGCAGGGATATACAGTAGACAGTAGGGATATACTGTAGACAGTACTGTAGACAGCAGGGATATACTGTAGACAGCAGGGATATACTGTAGACAGCAGGGATATACAGTAGACAGTAGGGATATACAGTAGACAGGAGGGAAATACTGTAGACAGTAGGGATATACTGTAGACAGTAGGGATATACAGTAGACAGTAGGCATATACTGTAGACAGTAGGGATATACTGTAGACAGTAGGGATATACTGTAGACAGTAGGGATATACTGTAGACAGTAGGGATATACTGTAGACAGCAGGGATATACAGTAGACAGCAGGGATATACTGTAGACAGCAGGGATATACTGTAGACAGGAAGGATATACTGTAGACAGCAGGGATATACTGTAGACAGCAGGGATATACTGTAGACAGTACTGTAGACAGTAGGGATATACTGTAGACAGTAGGGATATACTGTAGACAGCAGGGATATACTGTAGACAGTAGGGATATACTGTAGACAGCAGGGATATACTGTAGACAGCAGGGATATACTGTAGACAGCAGGGATATACTGTAGACAGCAGGGATATACTGTAGACAGTAGGGATATACTGTAGACAGTAGGGATATACTGTAGACAGGAGGGATATACTGTAGACAGCAGGGATATACTGTAGACAGTAGGGATATACTGTAGACAGTACTGTAGACAGCAGGGATATACTGTAGACAACAGGGATATACTGTAGACAGTAGGGATATACTGTAGACAGGAGGGATATACTGTAGACAGCAGGGATATACTGTAGACAGTAGGGATATACTGTAGACAGTAGGGATATACTGTAGACAGTACTGTAGACAGTAGGGATATACTGTAGACAGCAGGGATATACTGTAGACAGTACTGTAGACAGTAGGGATATACTGTAGACAGTACTGTAGACAGTAGGGATATACTGTAGACAGTAGGGATATACTGTAGACAGCAGGGATATACTGTAGACAGTAGGGATATACTGTAGACAGTAGGGATATACTGTAGACAGCAGGGATATACTGTAGACAGCAGGGATATACTGTAGACAGTAGGGATATACTGTAGACAGTAGGGATATACTGTAGACAGCAGGGATATACTGTAGACAGCAGGGATATACTGTAGACAGCAGGGATATACTGTAGACAGTAGGGATATACTGTAGACAGTAGGGATATACTGTAGACAGCAGGGATATACTGTAGACAGCAGGGATATACTGTAGACAGTAGGGATATACTGTAGACAGTAGGGATATACTGTAGACAGTAGGGATATACTGTAGACAGCAGGGATATACTGTAGACAGCAGGGATATACTGTAGACAGCAGGGATATACTGTAGACAGTAGGGATATACTGTAGACAGTAGGGATATACTGTAGACAGCAGGGATATACTGTAGACAGTAGGGATATACTGTAGACAGTAGGGATATACTGTAGACAGCAGGGATATACTGTAGACAGTAGGGATATACTGTAGACAGTAGGGATATACTGTAGACAGTAGGGATATACTGTAGACAGCAGGGATACACTGTAGACAGTACTGTAGACAGTAGGGATATACTGTAGACAGTAGGGATATACTGTAGACAGGAGGGATATACTGTAGACAGCAGGGATATACTGTAGACAGTAGGGATATACTGTAGACAGCAGGGATATACTGTAGACAGCAGGGATATACTGTAGACAGTAGGGATATACTGTAGACAGGAGGGATATACTGTAGACAGTACTGTAGACAGTAGGGATATACTGTAGACAGCAGGGATATACTGTAGACAGCAGGGATATACTGTAGACAGCAGGGATATACTGTAGACAGTACTGTAGACAGCAGGGATATACTGTAGACAGCAGGGATATACTGTAGACAGTAGGGATATACTGTAGACAGTAGGGATATACTGTAGACAGCAGGGATATACTGTAGACAGTAGGGATATACTGTAGACAGTAGGGATATACTGTAGACAGTAGGGATATACTGTAGACAGCAGGGATATACTGTAGACAGCAGGGATATACTGTAGACAGCAGGGATATACTGTAGACAGTAGGGATATACTGTAGACAGTACTGTAGACAGCAGGGATATACTGTAGACAGTACTGTATACAGTAGGGATATACTGTAGACAGCAGGGATATACTGTAGACAGTATTGTAGACAGCAGGGATATACTGTAGACAGTAGGGATATACTGTAGACAGTACTGTAGACAGCAGGGATATACTGTAGACAGCAGGGATATACTGTAGACAGTAGGGATATACTGTAGACAGGAGGGATATACTGTAGACAGCAGGGATATACTGTAGACAGTAGGGATATACTGTAGACAGTAGGGATATACTGTAGACAGTAGGGATATACTGTGGACAGTAGGGATATACTGTAGACAGTAGGGATATACTGTAGACAGCAGGGATATACTGTAGACAGTAGGGATATACTGTAGACAGCAGGGATATACTGTAGACAGCAGGGATATACTGTAGACAGTAGGGATATACTGTAGACAGTAGGGATATACTGTAGACAGCAGGGATATACTGTAGACAGGAGGGATATACTGTAGACAGCAGGGATATACTGTAGACAGCAGGGATATACTGTAGACAGCAGGGATATACTGTAGACAGTAGGGATATACTGTAGACAGCAGGGATATACTGTAGACAGCAGGGATATACTGTAGACAGCAGGGATATACTGTAGACAGCAGGGATATACTGTAGACAGTAGGGATATACTGTAGACAGTACTGTAGACAGCAGGGATATACTGTAGACAGCAGGGATATACTGTAGACAGTAGGGATATACTGTAGACAGTACTGTAGACAGTAGGGATATACTGTAGACAGTAGGGATATACTGTAGACAGTAGGGATATACTGTAGACAGGAGGGATATACTGTAGACAGCAGGGATATACTGTAGACAGTAGGGATATACTGTAGACAGTAGGGATATACTGTAGACAGCAGGGATATACTGTAGACAGCAGGGATATACTGTAGACAGCAGGGATATACTGTAGACAGTAGGGATATACTGTAGACAGTAGGGATATACTGTAGACAGCAGGGATATACTGTAGACAGCAGGGATATACTGTAGACAGTAGGGATATACTGTAGACAGTAGGGATATACTGTAGACAGTAGGGATATACTGTAGACAGCAGGGATATACTGTAGACAGGAGGGATATACTGTAGACAGCAGGGATATACTGTAGACAGTAGGGATATACTGTAGACAGTAGGGATATACTGTAGACAGCAGGGATATACTGTAGACAGTAGGGATATACTGTAGACAGTAGGGATATACTGTAGACAGCAGGGATATACTGTAGACAGTAGGGATATACTGTAGACAGTAGGGATATACTGTAGACAGTAGGGATATACTGTAGACAGCAGGATAACTGTAGACAGTACTGTAGACAGTAGGGATATACTGTAGACAGTAGGGATATACTGTAGACAGCAGGGATATACTGTAGACAGCAGGGATATACTGTAGACAGTAGGGATATACTGTAGACAGCAGGGATATACTGTAGACAGCAGGGATATACTGTAGACAGTAGGGATATACTGTAGACAGTACTGTAGACAGCAGGGATATACTGTAGACAGCAGGGATATACTGTAGACAGCAGGGATATACTGTAGACAGTAGGGATATACTGTAGACAGGAGGGATATACTGTAGACAGTAGGGATATACTGTAGACAGTAGGGATATACTGTAGACAGTAGGGATATACTGTAGACAGTAGGGATATACTGTAGACAGTAGGGATATACTGTAGACAGTAGGGATATACTGTAGACAGTAGGGATATACTGTAGACAGCAGGGATATACTGTAGACAGCAGGGATATACTGTAGACAGCAGGGATATACTGTAGACAGCAGGGATATACTGTAGACAGGAGGGATATACTGTAGACAGCAGGGATATACTGTAGACAGCAGGGATATACTGTAGACAGTAGGGATATACTGTAGACAGCAGGGATATACTGTAGACAGCAGGGATATACTGTAGACAGCAGGGATATACTGTAGACAGTAGGGATATAATGTAGACAGTAGGGATATACTGTAGACAGCAGGGATATACTGTAGACAGTAGGGATATACTGTAGACAGTAGGGATATACTGTAGACAGCAGGGATATACTGTAGACAGTACTGTAGACAGCAGGGATATACTGTAGACAGTAGGGATATACTGTAGACAGCAGGGATATACTGTAGACAGTAGGGATATACTGTAGACAGCAGGGATATACTGTAGACAGCAGGGATATACTGTAGACAGTACTGTAGACAGTAGGGATATACTGTAGACAGTAGGGATATACTGTAGACAGCAGGGATATACTGTAGACAGTAGGGATATACTGTAGACAGCAGGGATATACTGTAGACAGCAGGGATATACTGTAGACAGCAGGGATATACTGTAGACAGCAGGGATATACTGTAGACAGCAGGGATATACTGTAGACAGCAGGGATATACTGTAGACAGCAGGGATATACTGTAGACAGCAGGGATATACTGTAGACAGTAATGATATACTGTAGACAGCAGGGATATGCTGTAGACAGCAGGGATATACTGTAGACAGGAGGGATATACTGTAGACAGCAGGGATATACTGTAGACAGTAGGGATATACTGTAGACAGTAGGGATATACTGTAGACAGTAGGGATATACTGTAGACAGGAGGGATATACTGTAGACAGCAGGGATATACTGTAGACAGCAGGGATATACTGTAGACAGTAGGGATATACTGTAGACAGCAGGGATATACTGTAGACAGTAGGGATATACTGTAGACAGTACTGTAGACAGTAGGGATATACTGTAGACAGTAGGGATATACTGTAGACAGTAGGGATATACTGTAGACAGTAGGGATATACTGTAGACAGTACTGTAGACAGCAGGGATATACTGTAGACAGCAGGGATATACTGTAGACAGCAGGGATATACTGTAGACAGCAGGGATATACTGTAGACAGTAGGGATATACTGTAGACAGCACTGTAGACAGCAGGGATATACTGTAGACAGCAGGGATATACTGTAGACAGTACTGTAGACAGTAGGGATATACTGTAGACAGCAGGGATATACTGTAGACAGCAGGGATATACTGTAGACAGTAGGGATATACTGTAGACAGCAGGGATATACTGTAGACAGTAGGGATATACTGTAGACAGCACTGTAGACAGCAGGGATATACTGTAGACAGCAGGGATATACTGTAGACAGTAGGGATATACAGTAGACAGTAGGCATATACTGTAGACAGTAGGGATATACTGTAGACAGTAGGGATATACTGTAGACAGTAGGGATATACTGTAGACAGTAGGGATATACTGTAGACAGCAGGGATATACTGTAGACAGTAGGGATATACTGTAGACAGCAGGGATATACTGTAGACAGCAGGGATATACTGTAGACAGCAGGGATATACTGTAGACAGCAGGGATATACTGTAGACAGCAGGGATATACTGTAGACAGTAGGGATATACTGTAGACAGCAGGGATATACTGTAGACAGCAGGGATATACTGTAGACAGTAGGGATATAATGTAGACAGTAGGGATATACTGTAGACAGCAGGGATATACTGTAGACAGTAGGGATATACTGTAGACAGTAGGGATATACTGTAGACAGCAGGGATATACTGTAGACAGTACTGTAGACAGCAGGGATATACTGTAGACAGTAGGGATATACTGTAGACAGCAGGGATATACTGTAGACAGTAGGGATATACTGTAGACAGCAGGGATATACTGTAGACAGTAGGGATATACTGTAGACAGCAGGGATATACTGTAGACAGCAGGGATATACTGTAGACAGTACTGTAGACAGTAGGGATATACTGTAGACAGTAGGGATATACTGTAGACAGCAGGGATATACTGTAGACAGTAGGGATATACTGTAGACAGCAGGGATATACTGTAGACAGCAGGGATATACTGTAGACAGCAGGGATATACTGTAGACAGCAGGGATATACTGTAGACAGTAGGGATATACTGTAGACAGCAGGGATATACTGTAGACAGCAGGGATATACTGTAGACAGCAGGGATATACTGTAGACAGTAATGATATACTGTAGACAGCAGGGATATACTGTAGACAGCAGGGATATACTGTAGACAGCAGGGATATACTGTAGACAGCAGGGATATACTGTAGACAGCAGGGATATACTGTAGACAGCAGGGATATACTGTAGACAGTAGGGATATACTGTAGACAGCAGGGATATACTGTAGACAGTAGGGATATACTGTAGACAGTACTGTAGACAGTAGGGATATACTGTAGACAGTAGGGATATACTGTAGACAGTAGGGATATACTGTAGACAGTACTGTAGACAGCAGGGATATACTGTAGACAGCAGGGATATACTGTAGACAGCAGGGATATACTGTAGACAGCAGGGATATACTGTAGACAGTAGGGATATACTGTAGACAGCACTGTAGACAGCAGGGATATACTGTAGACAGCAGGGATATACTGTAGACAGTACTGTAGACAGTAGGGATATACTGTAGACAGCAGGGATATACTGTAGACAGCAGGGATATACTGTAGACAGTAGGGATATACTGTAGACAGCAGGGATATACTGTAGACAGTAGGGATATACTGTAGACAGCACTGTAGACAGCAGGGATATACTGTAGACAGCAGGGATATACTGTAGACAGTAGGGATATACTGTAGACAGCAGGGATATACTGTAGACAGCAGGGATATACTGTAGACAGTAGGGATATACTGTAGACAGCAGGGATATACTGTAGACAGTAGGGATATACTGTAGACAGCAGGGATATACTGTAGACAGTAGGGATATACTGTAGACAGTATGGATATACTGCAGACAGTAGGGATATACTGTAGACAGCAGGGATATACTGTAGACAGTAGGGATATACTGTAGACAGTAGGGATATACTGTAGACAGTAGGGATATACTGTAGACAGCAGGGATATACTGTAGACAGTAGGGATATACTGTAGACAGCAGGGATATACTGTAGACAGCAGGGATATACTGTAGACAGTAGGGATATACTGTAGACAGCAGGGATATACTGTAGACAGTAGGGATATACTGTAGACAGTACTGTAGACAGTAGGGATATACTGTAGACAGTAGGGATATACTGTAGACAGCAGGGATATACTGTAGACAGCAGGGATATACTGTAGACAGTAGGGATATACTGTAGACAGCAGGGATATACTGTAGACAGTAGGGATATACTGTAGACAGCAGGGATATACTGTAGACAGTAGGGATATACTGTAGACAGCAGGGATATACTGTAGACAGTAGGGATATACTGTAGACAGCAGGGATATACTGTAGACAGCAGGGATATACTGTAGACAGTAGGGATATACTGTAGACAGCAGGGATATACTGTAGACAGTAGGGATATACTGTAGACAGCAGGGATATACTGTAGACAGTAGGGATATACTGTAGACAGTAGGGATATACTGTAGACAGTAGGGATATACTGTAGACAGCAGGGATATACTGTAGACAGTAGGGATATACTGTAGACAGCAGGGATATACTGTAGACAGTAGGGATATACTGTAGACAGTAGGGATATACTGTAGACAGTATGGATATACTGTAGACAGTAGGGATATACTGTAGACAGCAGGGATATACTGTAGACAGCAGGGATATACTGTAGACAGTAGGGATATACTGTAGACAGCAGGGATATACTGTAGACAGTAGGGATATACTGTAGACAGTAGGGATATACTGTAGACAGTAGGGATATACTGTAGACAGCAGGGATATACTGTAGACAGCAGGGATATACTGTAGACAGTAGGGATATACTGTAGACAGTAGGGATATACTGTAGACAGCAGGGATATACTGTAGACAGTAGGGATATACTGTAGACAGCAGGGATATACTGCAGACAGCAGGGATATACTGTAGACAGTAGGGATATACTGTAGACAGCAGGGATATACTGTAGACAGTAGGGATATACTGTAGACAGTATTGTAGACAGTAGGGATATACTGTAGACAGTAGGGATATACTGTAGACAGCAGGGATATACTGTAGACAGCAGGGATATAACGTAGACAGTAGGGATATACTGTAGACAGCAGGGATATACTGTAGACAGTAATGATATACTGTAGACAGCAGGGATATACTGTAGACAGTAATGATATACTGTAGACAGCAGGGATATACTGTAGACAGTAATGATATACTGTAGACAGCAGGGATATACTGTAGACAGCAGGGATATACTGTAGACAGCAGGGATATACTGTAGACAGTAATGATATACTGTAGACAGCAGGGATATACTGTAGACAGCAGGGATATACTGTAGACAGGAGGGATATACTGTAGACAGCAGGGATATACTGTAGACAGCAGGGATATACTGTAGACAGCAGGGATATACTGTAGACAGTAGGGATATACTGTAGACAGCAGGGATATACTGTAGACAGTAGGGATATACTGTAGACAGTACTGTAGACAGTAGGGATATACTGTAGACAGTAGGGATATACTGTAGACAGTAGGGATATACTGTAGACAGTACTGTAGACAGCAGGGATATACTGTAGACAGCAGGGATATACTGTAGACAGCAGGGATATACTGTAGACAGCAGGGATATACTGTAGACAGTAGGGATATACTGTAGACAGCACTGTAGACAGCAGGGATATACTGTAGACAGCAGGGATATACTGTAGACAGTACTGTAGACAGTAGGGATATACTGTAGACAGCAGGGATATACTGTAGACAGCAGGGATATACTGTAGACAGTAGGGATATACTGTAGACAGCAGGGATATACTGTAGACAGTAGGGATATACTGTAGACAGCACTGTAGACAGCAGGGATATACTGTAGACAGCAGGGATATACTGTAGACAGTAGGGATATACTGTAGACAGCAGGGATATACTGTAGACAGCAGGGATATACTGTAGACAGTAGGGATATACTGTAGACAGCAGGGATATACTGTAGACAGTAGGGATATACTGTAGACAGCAGGGATATACTGTAGACAGTAGGGATATACTGTAGACAGTATGGATATACTGCAGACAGTAGGGATATACTGTAGACAGCAGGGATATACTGTAGACAGCAGGGATATACTGTAGACAGTAGGGATATACTGTAGACAGTAGGGATATACTGTAGACAGTAGGGATATACTGTAGACAGCGGGGATATACTGTAGACAGCAGGGATATACTGTAGACAGTAGGGATATACTGCAGACAGTAGGGATATACTGTAGACAGTAGGGATATACTGTAGACAGCAGGGATATACTGTAGACAGTAGGGATATACTGTAGACAGCAGGGATATACTGCAGACAGCAGGGATATACTGTAGACAGTAGGGATATACTGTAGACAGCAGGGATATACTGTAGACAGTAGGGATATACTGTAGACAGTACTGTAGACAGTAGGGATATACTGTAGACAGTAGGGATATACTGTAGACAGCAGGGATATACTGTAGACAGCAGGGATATAACGTAGACAGTAGGGATATACTGTAGACAGCAGGGATATACTGTAGACAGTAATGATATACTGTAGACAGCAGGGATATACTGTAGACAGTAATGATATACTGTAGACAGCAGGGAAATACTGTAGACAGTAATGATATACTGTAGACAGCAGGGATATACTGTAGACAGTAATGATATACTGTAGACAGCAGGGATATACTGTAGACAGCAGGGATATACTGTAGACAGTAGGGATATACTGTAGACAGCAGGGATATACTGTAGACAGTAGGGATGTACTGTAGACAGCAGGGATATACTGTAGACAGTAGGGATATACTGTAGACAGTAGGGATATACTGTAGACAGTAGGGATATACTGTAGACAGTAGGGATATACTGTAGACAGTAGGGATATACTGTAGACAGTAGGGATATACTGTAGACAGCAGGGATATACTGTAGACAGTAGGGATATACTGTAGACAGTATGGATATACTGTAGACAGTATGGATATACTGCAGACAGTAGGGATATACTGTAGACAGCAGGGATATACTGTAGACAGCAGGGATATACTGTAGACAGTAGGGATATACTGTAGACAGCAGGGATATACTGTAGACAGTAGGGATATACTGTAGACAGTATGGATATACTGCAGACAGTAGGGATATACTGTAGACAGCAGGGATATACTGTAGACAGTAGGGATATACTGCAGACAGTAGGGATATACTGTAGACAGTAGGGATATACTGTAGACAGCAGGGATATACTGTAGACAGTAGGGATATACTGTAGACAGCAGGGATATACTGCAGACAGCAGGGATATACTGTAGACAGTAGGGATATACTGTAGACAGCAGGGATATACTGTAGACAGTAGGGATATACTGTAGACAGTATTGTAGACAGTAGGGATATACTGTAGACAGTAGGGATATACTGTAGACAGCAGGGATATACTGTAGACAGCAGGGATATAACGTAGACAGTAGGGATATACTGTAGACAGCAGGGATATACTGTAGACAGTAATGATATACTGTAGACAGCAGGGATATACTGTAGACAGTAATGATATACTGTAGACAGCAGGGATATACTGTAGACAGTAATGATATACTGTAGACAGCAGGGATATACTGTAGACAGCAGGGATATACTGTAGACAGTAGGGATATACTGTAGACAGCAGGGATATACTGTAGACAGTAGGGATGTACTGTAGACAGCAGGGATATACTGTAGACAGTAGGGATATACTGTAGACAGTAGGGATATACTGTAGACAGTAGGGATATACTGTAGACAGCAGGGATATACTGTAGACAGCAGGGATATACTGTAGACAGTAGGGATATACTGTAGACAGGAGGGATATACTGTAGACAGTACTGTAGACAGTAGGGATATACTGTAGACAGCAGGGATATACTGTAGACAGCAGGGATATACTGTAGACAGCAGGGATATACTGTAGACAGTACGGTAGACAGCAGGGATATACTGTAGACAGCAGGGATATACTGTAGACAGTAGGGATATACTTTAGACAGTAGGGATATACTGTAGACAGCAGGGATATACTGTAGACAGTAGGGATATACTGTAGACAGTAGGGATATACTGTAGACAGTAGGGATATGCTGTAGACAGCAGGGATATACTGTAGACAGCAGGGATATACTGTAGACAGCAGGGATATACTGTAGACAGTAGGGATATACTGTAGACAGTACTGTAGACAGTAGGGATATACTGTAGACAGCAGGGATATACTGTAGACAGCAGGGATATACTGTAGACAGCAGGGATATACTGTAGACAGCAGGGATATACTGTAGACAGTAGGGATATACTGTAGACAGTAGGGATATACTGTAGACAGTAGGGATATACTGTAGACAGTAGGGATATACTGTAGACAGTAGGGATATACTGTAGACAGTAGGGATATACTGTAGACAGGAGGGATATACTGTAGACAGGAGGGATATACTGTAGACAGTAGGGATATACTGTAGACAGGAGGGATATACTGTAGACAGGAGGGATATACTGTTGACAGTAGGGATATACTGTAGACAGCAAGGATATACTGTTGACAGGAGGGATATACTGTAGACAGTAGGGATATACTGTAGACAGTAGGGAAATACTGTAGACAGTAGGGATATACTGTAGACAGGAGGGATATACTGTAGACAGGAGGGATATACTGTAGACAGCAGGGATATACTGTAGACAGCAAGGATCTCCTGTTGACAGGAGGGATATACTGTAGACAGTAGGGATATACAGTAGACAGCAGGGATATACTGTACACAGGAGGGATATACTGTAGACAGCAGGGATATACTGTAGACAGCAGGGATATACTGTAGACAGTAGGGATATACTGTAGACAGGAGGGATATACTGTAGACAGGAGGGATATACTGTAGACAGCAGGGATATACTGTAGACAGTAGGGATATAATGTAGACAGTAGGAATATACTGTAGACAGGAGGGATATACTGTAGACAGCAGGGATATACTGTAGACAGTAGGGATATACTGTAGACAGTACTGTAGACAGCAGGGATATACTGTAGACAGCAGGGATATACTGTAGACAGTAGGGATATACTGTAGACAGTAGGGATATACTGTAGACAGTAGGGATATACTGTAGACAGGAGGGATATACTGTAGACATTACTGTATACAGTAGGGATATACTGTAGACAGCAGGGATATACTGCAGACAGTAGGGATATACTGTAGACAGTAGGGATATACTGTAGACAGTACTGTAGACAGCAGGGATATACTGTAGACAACAGGGATATACTGTAGACAGTAGGGATATACTGTAGACAGGAGGGATATACTCTAGACAGCAGGGATATACTGTAGACAGTAGGGATATACTGTAGACAGTAGGGATATACTGTAGACAATAGGGATATACTGTAGACAGTAGGGATATACTGTAGACAGCAGGGATATACTGTAGACAGCAGGGATATACTGTAGACAGTAGGGATTTACTGTAGACAGTAGGGATATACTGTAGACAGCAGGGATATACTGTAGACAGGAGGGATATACTGTAGACAGCAGGGATATACTGTAGACAGCAGGGATATACTGTAGACAGCAGGGATATACTGTAGACAATAGGGATATACTGTAGACAGCAGGGATATACTGTAGACAGCAGGGATATACTGTAGACAGCAGGGATATACTGTAGACAGCAGGGATATACTGTAGACAATAGGGATATACTGTAGACAGCAGGGATATACTGTAGACAGTAGGGATATACTGTAGACAGTAGGGATATACTGTAGACAGCAGGGATATACTGTAGACAGTAGGGATATACTGTAGACAGCAGGGATATACTGTAGACAGCAGGGATATACTGTTGACAGGAGGGATATACTGTAGACAGTAGGGATATACTGTAGACAGCAGGGATATACTGTACACAGGAGGGATATACTGTAGACAGCAGGGATATACTGTAGACAGTAGGGATATACTGTAGACAGGAGGGATATACTGTAGACAGGAGGGATATACTGTAGACAGCAGGGATATACTGTAGACAGTAGGGATATAATGTAGACAGTCGGGATATACTGTAGACAGCAGGGATATACTGTAGACAGTAGGGATATACTGTAGACAGTAGGGATATACTGTAGACAGTAGGGATATACTGTAGACAGTAGGGATATACTGTAGACAGGAGGGATATACTGTAGACAGGAGGGATATACTGTAGACAGTACTGTATACAGTAGGGATATACTGTAGACAGCAGGGATATACTGTAGACAGTATTGTAGACAGCAGGGATATACTGCAGACAGTAGGGATATACTGTAGACAGTAGGGATATACTGTAGACAGTACTGTAGACAGCAGGGATATACTGTAGACAACAGGGATATACTGTAGACAGTAGGGATATACTGTAGACAGGAGGGATATACTCTAGACAGCAGGGATATACTGTAGACAGTAGGGATATACTGTAGACAGTAGGGATATACTGTAGACAGTAGGGATATACTGTAGACAGTAGGGATATACTGTAGACAGTAGGGATATACTGTAGACAGCAGGGATATACTGTAGACAGTAGGGATATACTGTAGACAGCAGGGATATACTGTAGACAGTAGGGATATACTGTAGACAGCAGGGATATACTGTAGACAGCAGGGATATACTGTAGACAGTAGGGATATACTGTAGACAGCAGGGATATACTGTAGACAGGAGGGATTTACTGTAGACAGTAGGGATATACTGTAGACAATAGGGATATACTGTAGACAGCAGGGATATACTGTAGACAGCAGGGATATACTGTAGACAGCAGGGATATACTGTAGACAGCAGGGATATACTGTAGACAGCAGGGATATACTGTAGACAGTAGGGAAATACTGTAGACAGTACTGTAGACAGCAGGGATATACTGTAGACAGCAGGGATATACTGTAGACAGTAGGGATATACTGTAGACAGTACTGTAGACAGTAGGGATATACTGTAGACAGCAGGGATATACTGTAGACAGTACTGTAGACAGCAGGGATATACTGTAGACAGCAGGGATATACTGTAGACAGTAGGGATATACTGTAGACAGTACTGTAGACAGCAGGGATATACTGTAGACAGCAGGGATATACTGTAGACAGCAGGGATATACTGTAGACAGCAGGGATATACTGTAGACAGTAGGGATATACTGTAGACAGCAGGGATATACTGTAGACAGCAGGGATATACTGTAGACAGCAGGGATATACTGTAGACAGCAGGGATATACTGTAGACAGTAGGGAAATACTGTAGACAGTACTGTAGACAGCAGGGATATACTGTAGACAGCAGGGATATACTGTAGACAGTAGGGATATACTTTAGACAGTACTGTAGACAGTAGGGATATACTGTAGACAGTAGGGATATACTGTAGACAGGAGGGATATACTGTAGACAGCAGGGATATACTGTAGACAGTAGGGATATACTGTAGACAGTAGGGATATACTGTAGACAGCAGGGATATACTTTAGACAGTAGGGATATACTGTAGACAGCAGGGATATACTGTAGACAGCAGGGATATACTGTAGACAGTAGGGATATACTGTAGACAGGAGGGATATACTGTAGACAGTAGGGATATACTGTAGACAGCAGGGATATACTGTAGACAGCAGGGATATTCTGTAGACAGCAGGGATATACTGTAGACAGCAGGGATATACTGTAGACAGGAGGGATATACTGTAGACAGTACTGTAGACAGTAGGGATATACTGTAGACAGCAGTGATATACTGTAGACAGCAGGGATATACTGTAGACAGGAGGGATATACTGTAGACAGCAGGGATATACTGTAGACAGCAGGGATATACTGTAGACAGCAGGGATATACTGTAGACAGTAGGGATATACTGTAGACAGTACTGTAGACAGCTATGTATTAACATAAAGACTACAACCTCAGAGGATGAGAGTGGGTTAGGGTTAGGACAGGGAGAGGATGAGAGTGGGTTAGGGTTAGGGTTAGGACAGGGAGAGGAGGAGAGTGGGTTAGGGTTAGGGTTAGGACAGGGAGAGGAGGAGAGTGGGTTAGGGTTAGGACAGGGAGAGGAGGAGAGTGGGTTAGGGTTAGGACAGGGAGAGGATGAGTGTGGGTTAGGGTTAGGACAGGGAGAGGATGAGAGTGGGTTAGGGTTAGGACAGGGAGAGGAAGAGAGTGGGTTAGGGTTAGGACAGGGAGAGGAGGAGAGTGGGTTAGGGTTAGGACAGGGAGAGGAGGAGAGTGGGTTAGGGTTAGGACAGGGAGAGGAGGAGAGTGGGTTAGGGTTAGGACAGGGAGAGGAGGAGAATGGGTTAGGGTTAGGACAGGGAGATGAGGAGAGTGGGTTAGGGTTAGGACAGGGAGAGGACGAGAGTGGGTTAGGGTTAGGACAGGGAGAGGAGGAGAGTAGGTTAGGGTTAGGATTAGGACAGGGAGAGGAGGAGAGTGGGTTAGGGTTAGGACAGGGAGAGGAAGAGAGTGGGTTAGGGTTAGGACAGGGAGAGGAGGAGAGTGGGTTAGGGTTAGGACAGGGAGAGGAGGAGAGTGGGTTAGGGTTAGGACAGGGAGAGGAGGAGAGTGGGTTAGGGTTAGGACAGGGAGAGGAGGAGAGTGGGTTAGGGTTAGGATTAGGACAGGGAGAGGAGGAGAGTGGGTTAGGGTTAGGACAGGGAGAGGAGGAGAGTGGGTTAGGGTTAGGGTTAGGACAGGGAGAGGAGGAGAGTGGGTTAGGGTTAGGGTTAGGACAGGGAGAGGAGGAGAGTGGGTTAGGGTTAGGACAGGGAGAGGAGGAGAGTGGGTTAGGGTTAGGACAGGGAGAGGAGGAGAGTGGGTTAGGGTTAGGGTTAGGACAGGGAGAGGAGGAGAGTGGGTTAGGGTTAGGACAGGGAGAGGAGGAGAGTGGGTTAGGGTTAGGACAGGGAGAGGAGGAGAGTGGGTTAGGGTTAGGACAGGGAGAGGAGGAGAGTGGGTTAGGGTTAGGACAGGGAGAGGACGAGAGTGGGTTAGGGTTAGGGTTAGGACAGGGAGAGGAGGAGAGTGGGTTAGGGTTAGGATTAGGACAGGGAGAGGAGGAGAGTGGGTTAGGGTTAGGACAGGGAGAGGAGGAGAGTGGGTTAGGGTTAGGACAGGGAGAGGAGGAGAGTGGGTTAGGGTTAGGACAGGGAGAGGAGGAGAGTGGGTTAGGGTTAGGATTAGGACAGGGAGAGGAGGAGAGTGGGTTAGGGTTAGGACAGGGAGAGGAGGAGAGTGGGTTAGGGTTAGGACAGGGAGAGGATGAGAGTGGGTTAGGGTTAGGACAGGGAGAGGAGGAGAGTGGGTTAGGGTTAGGACAGGTAGAGGATGAGAGTGGGTTAGGGTTAGGACAGGGAGAGGAGGAGAGTGGGTTAGGGTTAGGACAGGGAAAGGAGGAGAGTGGGTTAGGGTTAGGGTTAGGACAGGGAGAGGAGGAGAGTGGGTTAGGGTTAGGACAGGGAGAGGAGGAGAGTGGGTTAGGGTTAGGGTTAGGACAGGGAGAGGATGAGAGTGGGTTAGGGTTAGGGCTAGGACAGGGAGAGGATGAGAGTGGGTTAGGGTTAGGACAGGGAGAGGATGAGAGTGGGTTAGGGTTAGGACAGGGAGAGGAGGAGAGTGGGTTAGGGTTAGGGTTAGGACAGGGAGAGGATGAGAGTGGGTTAGGGTTAGGACAGGGAGAGGAGGAGAGTGGGTTAGGGTTAGGACAGGGAGAGGAGGAGAGTGGGTTAGGGTTAGGACAGGGAGAGGAGGAGAGTGGGTTAGGGTTAGGGTTAGGACAGGGAGAGGAGGAGAGTGGGTTAGGGTTAGGACAGGGAGAGGATGAGAGTGGGTTAGGGTTAGGACAGGGAGAGGAGGAGAGTGGGTTAGGGTTAGGGTTAGGACAGGGAGAGGAGGAGAGTGGGTTAGGGTTAGGGTTAGGACAGGGAGAGG
This sequence comes from Salvelinus fontinalis, assembly GCF_029448725.1. Classification (NCBI taxonomy): domain Eukaryota; kingdom Metazoa; phylum Chordata; class Actinopteri; order Salmoniformes; family Salmonidae; genus Salvelinus; species Salvelinus fontinalis. Next base: position 292,712 of record NW_026600356.1, on the reverse strand, counting down.
AGGAGAGTGGGTTAGGGTTAGGGTTAGGACAGGGAGAGGAGGAGAGTGGGTTAGGGTTAGGACAGGGAGAGGAGGAGAGTGGGTTAGGGTTAGGACAGGGAGAGGAGGAGAGTGGGTTAGGGTTAGGACAGGGAGAGGAGGAGAGTGGGTTAGGGTTAGGACAGGGAGAGGATGAGAGTGGGTTAGGGTTAGGACAGGGAGAGGATGAGAGTGGGTTAGGGTTAGGACAGGGAGAGGATGAGAGTGGGTTAGGGTTAGGACAGGGAGAGGAGGAGAGTGGGTTAGGGTTAGGACAGGGAGAGGATGAGAGTGGGTTAGGGTTAGGACAGGGAGAGGATGAGAGTGGGTTAGGGTTAGGACAGGGAGAGGATGAGAGTGGGTTAGGGTTAGGGTTAGGACAGGGAGAGGAGGAGAGTGGGTTAGGGTTAGGACAGGGAGAGGAGGAGAGTGGGTTAGGGTTAGGACAGGGAGAGGAGGAGAGTGGGTTAGGGTTAGGATTAGGACAGGGAGAGGAGGAGAGTGGGTTAGGGTTAGGACAGGGAGAGGATGAGAGTGGGTTAGGGTTAGGACAGGGAGAGGATGAGAGTGGGTTAGGGTTAGGACAGGGAGAGGAGGAGAGTGGGTTAGGGTTAGGACAGGGAGAGGAGGAGAGTGGGTTAGGGTTAGGACAGGGAGAGGAGGAGAGTGGGTTAGGGTTAGGGTTAGGACAGGGAGAGGAGGAGAGTGGGTTAGGGTTAGGACAGGGAGAGGAGGAGAGTGGGTTAGGGTTAGGACAGGGAGAGGAGGAGAGTGGGTTAGGGTTAGGACAGGGAGAGGATGAGAGTGGGTTAGGGTTAGGACAGGGAGAGGAGGAGAGTGGGTTAGGGTTAGGGTTAGGACAGGGAGACGGGAGGAGAGTGGGTTAGGGTTAGGACAGGGAGAGGATGAGAGTGGGTTAGGGTTAGGACAGGGAGAGGAGGAGAGTGGGTTAGGGTTAGGGTTAGGACAGGGAGAGGAGGAGAGTGGGTTAGGGTTAGGACAGGGAGAGGAGGAGAGTGGGTTAGGGTTAGGGTTAGGACAGGGAGAGGAGGAGAGTGGGTTAGGGTTAGGGTTAGGACAGGGAGAGGAGGAGAGTGGGTTAGGGTTAGGACAGGGAGAGGAGGAGAGTGGGTTAGGGTTAGGACAGGGAGAGGAGGAGAGTGGGTTAGGGTTAGGACAGGGAGAGGACGAGAGTGGGTTAGGGTTAGGGTTAGGACAGGGAGAGGAGGAGAGTGGGTTAGGGTTAGGACAGGGAGAAGATGAGAGTGGGTTAGGGTTAGGACAGGGAGAGGAGGGGAGAGTGGGTTAGGGTTAGGACAGGGAGAGGATGAGAGTGGGTTAGGGTTAGGACAGGGAGATAATGAGAGTGGGTTAGGGTTAGGACAGGGAGAGGAGGAGAGTGGGTTAGGGTTAGGACAGGGAGAGGAGGAGAGTGGGTTAGGGTTAGGACAGGGAGAGGAGGAGAGTGGGTTAGGGTTAGGATTAGGACAGGGAGAGGAGGAGAGTGGGTTAGGGTTAGGGTTAGGACAGGGAGAGGAGGAGAGTGGGTTAGGGTTAGGACAGGGAGAGGAGGAGAGTGGGTTAGGGTTAGGGTAGGGAGAGGAGAGGAGGAGAGTGGGTTAGGGTTAGGACAGGGAGAGGAGGAGAGTGGGTTAGGGTTAGGACAGGGAGAGGAGGAGAGTGGGTTAGGGTTAGGGTTAGGACAGGGAGAGGAGGAGAGTGGGTTAGGGTTAGGGTTAGGACAGGGAGAGGAGGAGAGTGGGTTAGGGTTAGGGTTAGGACAGGGAGAGGAGGAGAGTGGGTTAGGGTTAGGACAGGGAGAGGAGGAGAGTGGGTTAGGGTTAGGACAGGGAGAGGAGGAGAGTGGGTTAGGGTTAGGACAGGGAGAGGAGGAGAGTGGGTTAGGGTTAGGACAGGGAGAGGGAGAGGAGGAGAGTGGGTTAGGGTTAGGGTTAGGACAGGGAGAGGAGGAGAGTGGGTTAGGGTTAGGGTTAGGACAGGGAGAGGAGGAGAGTGGGTTAGGGTTAGGACAGGGAGATGATGAGATTGGGTTAGGGTTAGGACAGGGAGAGGAGGAGAGTGGGTTAGGGTTAGGACAGGGAGAGGAGGAGAGTGGGTTAGAGTTAGGGTTAGGACAGGGAGAGGAGGAAAGTGGGTTAGGGTTAGGACAGGGAGAGGATGAGAGTGGGTTAGGGTTATGACAGGGAGAGGAGGAGAGTGGGTTAGGGTTAGGGTTAGGACAGGGAGAGGAGGAGAGTGGGTTAGGGTTAGGGTTAGGACAGGGAGAGGAGGAGAGTGGGTTAGGGTTAGGACAGGGAGAGGATGAGAGTGGGTTAGGGTTAGGACAGGGAGAGGATGAGAGTGGGTTAGGGTTAGGACAGGGAGAGGATGAGAGTGGGTTATGGTTAGGACAGGGAGAGGAGGAGAGTGGGTTAGGGTTAGGACAGGGAGAGGATGAGAGTGGGTTAGGGTTAGGACAGGGAGAGGATGAGAGTGGGTTAGGGTTAGGGTTAGGACAGGGAGAGGAGGAGAGTGGGTTAGGGTTAGGACAGGGAGAGGAGGAGAGTGGGTTAGGGTTAGGACAGGGAGGGGAGGAGAGTGGGTTAGGGTTAGGGTTAGGACAGGGAGAGGAGGAGAGTGGGTTAGGGTTAGGACAGGGAGAGGAGGAGAGTGGGTTAGGATTAGGACAGGGAGAGGATGAGAGTGGGTTAGGGTTAGGACAGGGAGAGGAGGAGAGTGGGTTAGGGTTAGGACAGGGAGAGGATGAGAGTGGTTTAGGGTTAGGACAGGGAGAGGAGGAGAGTGGGTTAGGGTTAGGACAGGGAGAGGAGGAGAGTGGGTTAGGGTTAGGACAGGGAGAGGAGGAGAGTGGGTTAGGGTTAGGGTTAGGACAGGGAGAGGAGGAGAGTGGGTTAGGGTTAGGACAGGGAGAGGAGGAGAGTGGGTTAGGGTTAGGACAGGGAGAGGATGAGAGTGGGTTAGGGTTAGGACAGGGAGAGGATGAGAGTGGGTTAGGGTTAGGGTTAGGACAGGGAGAGGAGGAGAGTGGGTTAGGGTTAGGACAGGGAGAGGAGGAGAGTGGGTTAGGGTTAGGACAGGGAGAGGAGGAGAGTGGGTTAGGGTTAGGACAGGGAGAGGATGAGAGTGGGTTAGGGTTAGGACAGGGAGAGGAGGAGAGTGGGTTAGGGTTAGGACAGGGAGAGGATGAGAGTGGGTTAGGGTTAGGACAGGGAGAGGATGAGAGTGGGTTAGGGTTAGGACAGGGAGATAATGAGAGTGGGTTAGGGTTAGGACAGGGAGAGGAGGAGAGTGGGTTAGGGTTAGGGTTAGGACAGGGAGAGGAGGAGAGTGGGTTAGGGTTAGGACAGGGAGAGGACGAGAGTGGGTTAGGGTTAGGGTTAGGACAGGGAGAGGACGAGAGTGGGTTAGGGTTAGGGTTAGGACAGGGAGAGGAGGAGAGTGGGTTAGGGTTAGGGTTAGGACAGGGAGAGGAGGAGAGTGGGTTAGGGTTAGGACAGGGAGAGGAGGAGAGTGGGTTAGGGTTAGGACAGGGAGAGGAGGAGAGTGGGTTAGGGTTAGGACAGGGAGAGGACGAGAGTGGGTTAGGGTTAGGGTTAGGACAGGGAGAGGAGGAGAGTGGGTTAGGGTTAGGACAGGGAGAAGATGAGAGTGGGTTAGGGTTAGGACAGGGAGAGGAGGGGAGAGTGGGTTAGGGTTAGGACAGGGAGAAGATGAGAGTGGGTTAGGGTTAGGACAGGGAGAGGAGGGGAGAGTGGGTTAGGGTTAGGACAGGGAGAGGAGGAGAGTGGGTTAGGGTTAGGACAGGGAGAAGATGAGAGTGGGTTAGGGTTAGGACAGGGAGAGGAGGAGAGTGGGTTAGGGTTAGGACAGGGAGAGGAGGAGAGTGGGTTAGGGTTAGGACAGGGAGAGGACGAGAGTGGGTTAGGGTTAGGGTTAGGACAGGGAGAGGAGGAGAGTGGGTTAGGGTTAGGACAGGGAGAAGATGAGAGTGGGTTAGGGTTAGGACAGGGAGAGGAGGAGAGTGGGTTAGGGTTAGGACAGGGAGAGGACGAGAGTGGGTTAGGGTTAGGACAGGGAGAGGATGAGAGTGGGTTAGGGTTAGGACAGGGAGAAGATGAGAGTGGGTTAGGGTTAGGACAGGGAGAGGATGAGAGTGGGTTAGGGTTAGGGTTAGGACAGGGAGAGGAGGAGAGTGGGTTAGGGTTAGGTTTAGGGCAGGGAGAGGAGGAGAGTGGGTTAGGGTTAGGACAGGGAGAGGATGAGAGTGGGTTAGGGTTAGGGTTAGGACAGGGAGAAGATGAGAGTGGGTTAGGGTTAGGGTTAGGACAGGGAGAGGATGAGAGTGGGTTAGGGTTAGGACAGGGAGAGGATGAGAGTGGGTTAGGGTTAGGACAGGGAGATAATGAGAGTGGGTTAGGGTTAGGACAGGGAGAGGAGGAGAGTGGGTTAGGGTTAGGGTTAGGACAGGGAGAGGAGGAGAGTGGGTTAGGGTTAGGACAGGGAGAGGACGAGAGTGGGTTAGGGTTAGGGTTAGGACAGGGAGAGGACGAGAGTGGGTTAGGGTTAGGGTTAGGACAGGGAGAGGAGGAGAGTGGGTTAGGGTTAGGGTTAGGACAGGGAGAGGAGGAGAGTGGGTTAGGGTTAGGACAGGGAGAGGAGGAGAGTGGGTTAGGGTTAGGACAGGGAGAGGAGGAGAGTGGGTTAGGGTTAGGACAGGGAGAGGACGAGAGTGGGTTAGGGTTAGGGTTAGGACAGGGAGAGGAGGAGAGTGGGTTAGGGTTAGGACAGGGAGAAGATGAGAGTGGGTTAGGGTTAGGACAGGGAGAGGAGGGGAGAGTGGGTTAGGGTTAGGACAGGGAGAAGATGAGAGTGGGTTAGGGTTAGGACAGGGAGAGGAGGGGAGAGTGGGTTAGGGTTAGGACAGGGAGAGGAGGAGAGTGGGTTAGGGTTAGGACAGGGAGAAGATGAGAGTGGGTTAGGGTTAGGACAGGGAGAGGAGGAGAGTGGGTTAGGGTTAGGACAGGGAGAGGAGGAGAGTGGGTTAGGGTTAGGACAGGGAGAGGACGAGAGTGGGTTAGGGTTAGGGTTAGGACAGGGAGAGGAGGAGAGTGGGTTAGGGTTAGGACAGGGAGAAGATGAGAGTGGGTTAGGGTTAGGACAGGGAGAGGAGGAGAGTGGGTTAGGGTTAGGACAGGGAGAGGACGAGAGTGGGTTAGGGTTAGGACAGGGAGAGGATGAGAGTGGGTTAGGGTTAGGACAGGGAGAAGATGAGAGTGGGTTAGGGTTAGGACAGGGAGAGGATGAGAGTGGGTTAGGGTTAGGGTTAGGACAGGGAGAGGAGGAGAGTGGGTTAGGGTTAGGTTTAGGGCAGGGAGAGGAGGAGAGTGGGTTAGGGTTAGGACAGGGAGAGGATGAGAGTGGGTTAGGGTTAGGGTTAGGACAGGGAGAAGATGAGAGTGGGTTAGGGTTAGGGTTAGGACAGGGAGAGGATGAGAGTGGGTTAGGGTTAGGACAGGGAGAGGAGGAGAGTGGGTTAGGGTTAGGACAGGGAGAGGAGGAGAGTGGGTTAGGGTTAGGACAGGGAGAGGAGGAGAGTGGGTTAGGGTTAGGGTTAGGACAGGGAGAGGAGGAGAGTGGGTTAGGGTTAGGACAGGGCGAGGACGAGAGTGGGATAGCTGATACAGCTATAAACAGGCTAAATGAAACTCTGAAAGGAGTGTTATGGTTAGGACAGGGAGAGGACGAGAGTGGGTTAGGGTTAGGACAGGGCGAGGACGAGAGTGGGTTAGGGTTAGGACAGGGAGAGGAGGAGAGTGGGTTAGGGTTAGGACAGGGAGAGGATGAGAGTGGGTTAGGGTTAGGACAGGGAGAGGAGGAGAGTGGGTTAGGGTTAGGACAGGGAGAGGATGAGAGTGGGTTAGGGTTAGGACAGGGAGAGGAGGAGAGTGGGTTAGGGTTAGGACAGGGAGAGGATGAGAGTGGGTTAGGGTTAGGACAGGGAGAGGAGGAGAGTGGGTTAGGGTTAGGACAGGGAGAGGGAGAGGAGGAGAGTGGGTTAGGGTTAGGACAGGGAGAGGAGGAGAGTGGGTTAGGGTTAGGGTTAGGACAGGGAGAGGAGGAGAGTGGGTTAGGGTTAGGACAGGGAGAGGATGAGAGTGGGTTAGGGTTAGGACAGGGAGAGGATGAGAGTGGGTTAGGGTTAGGGTTAGGACAGGGAGAGGAGGAGAGTGGGTTAGGGTTAGGACAGGGAGAGGAGGAGAGTGGGTTAGGGTTAGGACAGGGAGAGGATGAGAGTGGGTTAGGGTTAGGACAGGGAGAGGACGAGAGTGTGTTAGGGTTAGGACAGGGAGAGGAGGAGAGTGGGTTAGGGTTAGGACAGGGAGAGGAGGAGAGTGGGTTAGGGTTAGGACAGGGAGAGGAGGAGAGTGGGTTAGGGTTAGGACAGGGAGAGGATGAGAGTGGGTTAGGGTTAGGACAGGGAGAGGACGAGAGTGTGTTAGGGTTAGGACAGGGAGAGGAGGAGAGTGGGTTAGGGTTAGGATTAGGACAGGGAGAGGAGGAGAGTGGGTTAGGGTTAGGACAGGGAGAGGATGAGAGTGGGTTAGGGTTAGGACAGGGAGAGGATGAGAGTGGGTTAGGGTTAGGACAGGGAGAGGAGGAGTGGGTTAGGGTTAGGACAGGGAGAGGATGAGAGTGGGTTAGGGTTAGGGTTAGGACAGGGAGAGGAGGAGAGTGGGTTAGGGTTAGGACAGGGAGAGGATGAGAGTGGGTTAGGGTTAGGACAGGGAGAGGACGAGAGTGTGTTAGGGTTAGGACAGGGAGAGGAGGAGAGTGGGTTAGGGTTAGGACAGGGAGAGGATGAGAGTGGGTTAGGGTTAGGGTTAGGACAGGGATGGGGGAGAGTGGGTTAGGGTTAGGACAGGGAGAGGAGGAGAGTGGGTTAGGGTTAGGACAGGGAGAGGAGGAGAGTGGGTTAGGGTTAGGACAGGGAGAGGATGAGAGTGGGTTAGGGTTAGGACAGGGAGAGGAGGAGAGTGGGTTAGGGTTAGGACAAGGAGAGGATGAGAGTGGGTTAGGGTTAGGGTTAGGACAGGGAGAGGAGGAGAGTGGGTTAGGGTTAGGGTTAGGACAGGGAGAGGAGGAGAGTGGGTTAGGGTTAGGACAGGGAGAGGAGGAGAGTGGGTTAGGGTTAGGACAGGGAGAGGAGGAGAGTGGGTTAGGGTTAGGACAGGGAGAGGATGAGAGTGGGTTAGGGTTAGGGTTAGGACAGGGATGGGGGAGAGTGGGTTAGGGTTAGGACAGGGAGAGGAGGAGAGTGGGTTAGGGTTAGGACAGGGAGAGGAGGAGAGTGGGTTAGGGTTAGGGTTAGGACAGGGAGATGAGGAGAGTGGGTTAGGGTTAGGACAGGGAGAGGATGAGAGTGGGTTAGGGTTAGGACAGGGAGAGGATGAGAGTGGGTTAGGGTTAGGACAGGGAGAGGAGGAGAGTGGGTTAGGGTTAGGACAGGGAGAGGACGAGAGTGGGTTAGGGTTAGGACAGGGAGAGGAGGAGAGTGGGTTAGGGTTAGGGTTAGGACAGGGAGAGGAGGAGAGTGGGTTAGGGTTAGGAGAGGGAGAGGAGGAGAGTGGGTTAGGATTAGGACAGGGAGAGGAGGAGAGTGGGTTAGGGTTAGGACAGGGAGAGGAGGAGAGTGGGTTAGGGTTAGGACAGGGAGAGGAGGAGAATGGGTTAGGGTTAGGACAGGGAGAGGAGGAGAGTGGGTTAGGGTTAGGGTTAGGACAGGGAGAGGAGGAGAGTGGGTTAGGGTTAGGACAGGGAGAGGATGAGAGTGGGTTAGGGTTAGGACAGGGAGAGGAGGAGAGTGGGTTAGGGTTAGGACAGGGAGAGGAGGAGAGTGGGTTAGGGTTAGGACAGGGAGAGGATGAGAGTGGGTTAGGGTTAGGACAGGGAGAGGAGGAGAGTGGGTTAGGGTTAGGGTTAGGACAGGGAGAGGAGGAGAGTGGGTTAGGGTTAGGACAGGGAGAGGAGGAGAGTGGGTTAGGGTTAGGAGAGGGAGAGGAGGAGAGTGGGTTAGGGTTAGGAGAAGGAGAGGACGAGAGTGGGGGAGCTGAGACAACTTTAAACAGGCTAGATGAAACTCTAGCAGCCCTGGTGGCATCTGGTGACTCTGCTGGCTCAAAGAATCAATACCAAGATGGAAACTGTCCTCTCTTACCCATCAATGCGTCCACCCCTCCGTCCACACATATACTGTGTGGACCAAACATTAGGAACACCTACTCTTCCATGACATAGACTGACCAGGTGAATCCAGGTGAAAACTATGATCCCTTATTGGTGTCACCTGTTACATCCACTTCAAACCAGTGTAGATGAAGGGGAGGAGACGGATTAAAGAAGGGTTTTAAGCACTGTTACATCCCCTTCAAACAAGTGTAGATGAAGGGGAGGAGACGGGTTAATTAAGCCCTGTTACATCCCCTTCAAACAAGTGTAGATGAAGGGGAGGAGACGGGTTAATTAAGCCCTGTTACATCCTCTTCAAACAGTGTAGATGAAGAGGAGGAGACGGGTTAAATAAGGGTTTTAAGCCTTGAGACAATTGATACATGGATATGTATGTGTGCCAATCAGAGGGAGAATAGGCAGGACAAAATATTGACGTGCCTTTGATTGGGGTATGGTAGTAGGTGCCAGGTGCAGCGGTTTGAGTGTGTCAAGAACTGGTCGACCACCCTAAGGACATCCATGAACGGAGGGTGGGTGGTGGGGGGTGGGGGGGGGGGTGCAGCTCAATATCAGGATGGTGTTCCTAATGCTTTGTACACTCAGTTTACACTCTCTCTCTCTCCCTCTCTCCCACCCTCCCCTCCCTGCCCATCCAGCTGACCACCCCAGTAGCAGTGTAACAGTGTCCTCTCTCCGTGTCCCAGAAGGCCAAAGCAGATTGCGCAGCCATTCTCCAATCCCCCGGTCACTGTTTAGGTTTCAGCCTCGTTTTACTCCTCTATAGATCTCTTAACGCTAATGACTTCCAAGTGGTTTAGACAGTTGTAGACAGCTTGTTGGAGAGGCATCTGCCACATGCTTTACGAAGCCATTCAGAGTTACATTGATTAATGAGACTAGGGGTCAAAGGGCAGGGTGATTGTGGCTGACCAGAAACAAATACATCCAAAGACTGACTGGCTTTTCATTTGGTTCCTTAACCCTGGGTTCGAAAAGAGCAGAGGAAGAATACCATCAATGTCATCAGGATAATGGTAATGATAAGGGCTTTAATCCTAGAGGTACAATACATTTCAGTATCAGTTGGTATTATGTCATCAGGATAATGGTAATGATAAGGGCTTTAATCCTAGAGGTACAATACATTTCAGTATCAGTTGGTTTTATGTCATCAGGATAATGGTAATGGTAAGGGCTTTAATCCTAGAGGTAGAATACATTTCAGTATCAGTTGGTATTATGTCATCAGGATAATGGTAATGATAAGGGCTTTAATCCTAGAGGTAGAATACATTTCAGTATCAGTTGGTTTTATGTCATCAGGATAATGGTAATGATAAGGGCTTTTTATTTTTCTAGGTTCATTTGAAGAAAATAACAAGTCTAAGGCCTTGTCTCTCTACATCATGTTGACCCTAACCCTAAGACCTTGTCTCTCTACATCATGTTGACCCTAACCCTAAGACCTTGTCTCTCTACATCATGTTGACCCTAACCCTAAGACCTTGTCTCTCTACATCATGTTGACCCTAACCCTAAGGCCTTGTCTCTCTACATCATGTTGACCCTAACCCTAAGACCTTGTCTCTCTACATCATGTTGACCCTAACCCTAAGACCTTGTCTCTCTACATCATGTTGACCCTAACCCTAAGGCCTTGTCTCTCTACATCATGTTGACCCTAACCCTAAGGCCTTGTCTCTCTACATCATGTTGACCCTAACCCTAAGACCTTGTCTCTCTACATCATGTTGACCCTAACCCTAAGGCCTTGTCTCTCTACATCATGCTGACCCTAACCCTAAGACCTTGTCTCTCTACATCATGTTGACCCTAACCCTAAGACCTTGTCTCTCTACATCATGTTGACCCTAACCCTAAGACCTTGTCTCTCTACATCATGTTGACCCTAACCCTAAGACCTTGTCTCTCTACATCATGTTGACCCTAACCCTAAGACCTTGTCTCTCTACATCATGTTGACCCTAACCCTAAGGCCTTGTCTCTCTACATCATGTTGACCCTAACCCTAAGACCTTGTCTCTCTACATCATGTTGACCCTAACCCTAAGACCTTGTCTCTCTACATCATGTTGACCCTAACCCTAAGGCCTTGTCTCTCTACATCATGTTGACCCTAACCCTAAGGCCTTGTCTCTCTACATCATGTTGACCCTAACCCTAAGACCTTGTCTCTCTACATCATGTTGACCCTAACCCTAAGACCTTGTCTCTCTACATCATGTTGACCCTAACCCTAAGACCTTGTCTCTCTACATCATGTTGACCCTAACCCTTCAGTTGAAGAACATAACAAGTCTAAGGCCTTGTCTCTCTACATCATGTTGACCCTAACCCTAAGACCTTGTCTCTCTACATCATGTTGACCCTAACCCTTCAGTTGAAGATAATAACAAGTCTAAGACCTTGTCTCTCTACATCATGTTGACCAGTCACAAACACAATAGTTAACAGTGTTTTTATCCATAATGTCAACAGTCAGTCAGACAGCAACACTCAACCTAAAGGCTTAAGCAGATCTGATTGACATTATGGTTATTTAATCAAATGTCAATCCACGTACATTTATAATGCACTCGTCAAATTCAAATACAGACACGTTGTTTTACCCCACTCACCAACGCCCGATATTTACAATGAACAGTCAGCGTGTTTTCAGTCAATAGTTTTGATATGAGAAATAAATGTCTGTCCGTGAACGTTGTGGAGAAATTAAACATCCTGTTCATGATCTGTCAGTCGGAGGCGGTGTGAGGTGCATATCCGGAGAACCAACGTTTCACATTTCTGAAATCCCTTGCCATTTGAAATATAATTGGCTGTAGTGTTGTGTTGAGTAAGGGTCTGCTTTATGAGCTGCTACAGAGCTGCCAGAGGTTTAAGGTTTGATAAAATGCTGCTGACATAATGTCAGGCTGTACGTGTCAGAACAATAACAGTAGAATAAATTATCTCTCTCTCGGATGGAGATCTCACCAAGATGTAAAGTGTTGGTCCCATGTTTCATGAGCTGTAACAAAAGATCCCAGAAATGTTCCATACGCACAAAAAGCTTATTTCTCTCAAATGTTCTGCTCAAATGTGTTTACTTCCCTGTTAGTGAGCATTTCTCCTTTACCAAGATAATCCATCCACCTTACAGGTGTGGCATATCAAGAACTTGATTAAACACCATGATCATTACACAGGTGCCCCTTGTGCTGGGGACAATAAAAGGCCACTCTAAAATGTGCAGTTTTATCACACAACACAATTCCACAGATTAGAGCTTCAGGTTTAGAGGTTCAGGTTCAGGTTCAGGTTTAGAGGTTCAGGTTTAGAGGTTCAGGTTTAGAGGTTCAGGTTTAGAGGTTCAGGTTTAGAGGTTCAGGTTTAGAGGTTCAGGATTAGAGGTTCAGGTTTAGAGGTTCAGGTTCAGGTTCAGGTTTAGAGGTTCAGGTTTAGAGGTTCAGGTTTAGAGGTTCAGGTTTAGAGGTTCAGGTTCAGGTTTAGAGGTTCAGGTTTAGAGGTTCAGGTTTAGAGGTTCAGGTTTAGAGGTTCAGGTTTAGAGGTTTGGGTTCAGGTTTAGAGGTTCAGGTTTAGAGGTTTGCGTTCAGGTTTAGATGTTCAGGTTCAGGTTTAGAGGTTCAGGTTTAGAGGTTCAGGTTTAGAGGTTCAGGTTTAGAGGTTCAGGTTCAGGTTTAGAGGTTCAGGTTTAGAGGTTCAGGTTTAGAGGTTCAGGTTTAGAGGTTCAGGTTTAGAGGTTTGGGTTCAGGTTTAGAGGTTCAGGTTTAGAGGTTTGGGTTCAGGTTTAGATGTTCAGGTTCAGGTTTAGAGGTTCAGGTTTAGAGGTTTGGGTTCAGGTTTAGATGTTCAGGTTCAGGTTTAGAGCTTCAGGTTTAGAGGTTCAGGTTTAGAGGTTCAGGTTTAGAGGTTCAGGTTTAGAGGGTTAGGGTTAGGGTTAGGTGGGCGTGGGGTTAGCTGATGTCAATGTTGTGAACAGCCCCATGGTGGTCGTGGGGTTATGGTGGGCGTGGGGTTAGCTGATGTCAATGTTGTGAACAGCCCCATGGTGGTTGTGGGGTTATGGTGGGCATGGGGTTAGCTGATGTCAATGTTGTGAACAGCCCCATGGTGGTGGTGGGGTTATGGTGGGTGTGGGGTTAGCTGATGTCAATGTTGTGAACAGCCCCATGGTGGCGGTGGGGTTATGGTGGGTGAGTGGTTTGCTGATGTCAACGTTGTGAACAGCCCCATGGTGGTGGGGTTATGGTGGGTGAGTGGTTTGCTGATGTCAACGTTGTGAACAGCCTCATGGTGGTGGTGGGGTTATGGTGGGTGAGTGGTTTGCTGATGTCAACGTTATGAACAGCCTCATGGTGGTGGTGGGGTTATGGTGGGTGTGGGGTTTGCTGATGTCAACGTTGTGAACAGCCCCATGGTGGTGGGGTTATGGTGGGCGTGGGGTTAGCTGATGTCAATGTTGTGAACAGCCCCATGGTGGGGGTGGGGTTATTGTGGGCGTGGGGTTAGCTGATGTCAATGTTGTGAACAGCCCCATGGTGGGGGTGGGGTTATTGTGGGCGTGGGGTTAGCTGATGTCAATGTTGTGAACAGCCCAATGTTGGTTGTGGGGTTATGGTGGGCGTGGGGTTAGCTGATGTCAATGTTGTGAACAGCCCCATGGTGGTTGTGGGGTTATGGTGGGCATGGGGTTAGCTGATGTCAATGTTGTGAACAGCCCCATGGTGGTTGTGGGGTTATGGTGGGTGAGTGGTTTGCTGATGTCAACGTTGTGAACAGCCTCATGGTGGTGGTGGGGTTATGGTGGGTGAGTGGTTAGCTGATGTCAAAGGTTGTGAACAGCCCCATGGTGGTGGGGTTATGGTGGGTGAGTGGTTTGCTGATGTCAACGTTGTGAACAGCCTCATGGTGGTGGTGGGGTTATGGTGGGTGTGGGGTTTGCTGATGTCAACGTTGTGAACAGCCTCATGGTGGCGGTGGGGTTATGGTGGGTGTGGGGTTTGCTGATGTCAACGTTGTGAACAGCCCCATGGTGGTGGGGTTATGGTGGGCGTGGGGTTAGCTGATGTCAATGTTGTGAACAGCCCCATGGTGGGGGTGGGGTTATTGTGGGCGTGGGGTTAGCTGATGTCAATGTTGTGAACAGCCCCATGGTGGGGGTGGGGTTATTGTGGGCGTGGGGTTAGCTGATGTCAATGTTGTGAACAGCCCAATGTTGGTTGTGGGGTTATGGTGGGCGTGGGGTTAGCTGATGTCAATGTTGTGAACAGCCCCATGGTGGTTGTGGGGTTATGGTGGGCATGGGGTTAGCTGATGTCAATGTTGTGAACAGCCCCATGGTGGTGGTGGGGTTATGGTGGGTGTGGGGTTAGCTGATGTCAATGTTGTGAACAGCCCCATGGTGGCGGTGGGGTTATGGTGGGTGAGTGGTTTGCTGATGTCAACGTTGTGAACAGCCCCATGGTGGTGGGGTTATGGTGGGTGAGTGGTTTGCTGATGTCAATGTTGTGAACAGCCCCATGGTGGTGGTGGGGTTATGGTGGGTGAGTGGTTAGCTGATGTCAATGTTGTGAACAGTCCCATGGTGGGGGTGGGGTTATGGTGGGTGAGTGGTTTGCTGATGTCAATGTTGTGAACAGTCCCATGGTGGTGGTGGGGTTATGGTGGGTGAGTGGTTTGCTGATGTCAATGTTGTGAACAGCCCCATGGTGGTGGTAGGGTTATGGTGGGTGAGTGGTTTTCTGATGTCAACGTTGTGAACAGCCTCATGGTGGGGGTGGAGTTATGGTGGGTGAGTGGTTAGCTGATGTCAACGTTGTGAACAGCCCCATGGTGGTGGTGGGGTTATGGTGGATGAGTGGTTTGCTGATGTCAATGTTGTGAACAGCCCCATGGTGGGGGTGGGGTTATGGTGGGGGTGGGGTTTGCTGATGTCAATGTTGTGAACAGCCCCATGGTGGGGGTGGGGTTATGGTGGGTGAGTGGTTTGCTGATGTCAACGTTGTGAACAGCCCCATGGTGGCGGTGGGGTTATGGTTTTGTTACGGGTTTTTGTTTTTCCATGTATGTTTTGAGGTTGGACTTTAGCACGTACAGCTCATTAGCACGTATGGCACACCGATTGGTGTCAATTTGATAGTCAGTATGTGTTACAGCTGTGCTGGTTGCCATCTCACTAGTTGGAAGGTGTTTCACCTGAAACCCCAACAGTTTTGTTTTGGTTATTGTCAGCTGGTCTTTGTTAGTTTCCCCTTCTGTTTGAGTGACCGTTTAGGTTTTCTTGCTGGGGAACCAAACAGTATGAGCAGCCATAAACTACGGACATCAAATACAATTGCATGTTGAATGAACTAATACTAATGCCCATTGTGAGGCCCAATGTATTACCAGTCAGGTGAAATCAATAGAATTGGGCCTAATTTATTTATTTTGATGTACTGATTCCCTCATATGAACCAGAACTCAGTAAAATCTTAGAAATTGTTCACCAGTAGTACTGTAGAGAACCATTCACCACCAGACCAGTAGAGAACCATTCACCACCAGACCAGTAGTACTGTAGAGAACCATTCACCACCAGACCAGTAGTACTGTAGAGAACCATTCACCACCAGACCAGTAGAGAACCATTCACCACCAGACCAGTAGTACTGTAGAGAACGATTCACCACCAGACCAGTAGAGAACCATTCACCACCAGACCAGTAGTACTGTAGAGAACCATTCACCACCAGACCAGTAGAGAACCATTCACCACCAGACCAGTAGTACTGTAGAGAACCATTCACCACCAGACCAGTGGAGAACCATTCCAACATGTTTCAGATAGTATTGATGTGTTAACACTTCTCTAGGGTAGGGGGCAGACTTTTCACTTTTGGAAAAATAGCATGCCCAATTTCAACTTCCTTCTACTCATCCCCAGAATATAAGATATGCATATTATTAGTAGATTTGGATAGAAAACACTCTGAAGTTTCTAAAACTGTTTGAATCATGTCTGTGAGTATAAAATAACTTATGTAGCAGGCAAAACCCCGAGGACCAAACATTAATATATATATTTCTTATATATATTTCTGTCTGTTCAATGAGGTTTCATTGGGAAGCCAGATTTCTAATCACTCTGTTCTCAGTTCCTACTGCTTCCACTGGATGTCACCAGTCTTAGGAAATAGGTTGAGCTTATTTATTTGTGCAATGAAGAAGAAGGTCATCAGGAAGTACTGTTTGAGAGTTGCGCAAGACTAGAAAAGTAGCGTTAGTTTGTTGATCTCCTGTATTGAAAACAGATAGGCCCGTCTTCAATTTGATCGATTATTAACGTTTACAAATACCTTAAGTTGTATTACAAAAGTACTTTGAAATGTTTTGGCAAAGTTTAGAGGTAATTTTGAGATATTTTGTAGTGACTTTGCGCAAATTAGAAGCAGTTTTTTTCTGGATCAAACGCGCCAAATAAATGGACAATTTGGATATATATGGACAGAATTAATCAAACAAAAGGACCATTTGTGATGTTTATGGGACATATTGGAGTGCCAACAAAAGAATCTCGTCAAAGGTAATGCATGTTTTATATTTCATATCTGCGTCTTGAGTAGCGCCGGCAGGGTAGAAATATGCTACTCTCTCTTTGTTGACATTGTGCTATTATCAGATAATAGCATCTTATGCTTTCACCGAAAAGCCTTTTTGAAATCTGACATGTTGGCTGGATTCACAAGGAGTGTAGCTTTAATTTGGTATCTTACATGTGTGATTTAATGAAAGTTTGATTTTATTAAAAAAATAAATAATTTGGCGCTCTACATTTTCCCTGGCTTTTGGCCAAGTGGGACGCTACCGTCCCGCTATCCCAGAGAGGTTATTAATGCTGCTCTAACATGTATCAGATAGACAGCCTTGCAGACTCCTGCTGCTTTACAACATGGTGGACTAGCTAACAACACAGTGGACCAACACAGTGGACCAACACAGTGGACCAACACAGTGGACCAACACAGTGGACCAACACAGTGGACCAGCACAGTGGACCAACACAGTGGACCAACACAGTGGACCAACACAGTGGACCAACACAGTGGACCAACACAGTGGACCAACACAGCCCGACACAGTGGACCAACACAGTGGACCAACACAGTGGACCAACACAGTGGACCAGCACAGTGGACCAGCACAGTGGACCAACACAGTGGACCAACACAGTGGACCAACACAGTGGACCAACACAGTGGACCAACACAGTGGAACAACACAGTGGACCAACACAGTGGAACAAAACATGTGATATTAATTAGTCAGCCTTAAAGATAAACTCGGGGATCTTAAGGACAACAAATGTGTAACATATTGCACATAAATTGCACAATTCGCAACATATCACACAAAATGGATGAAGTAGTACACAAAATGGATGAAGTAGTACACAACATGGATGAAGTAGTACACAAAATGGATGAAGTAGTACACAAAATGGATGAAGTAGTACACAAAATGGATGAAGTAGGACACAAAATGGATGAAGTAGTACACTAAAAAAAGGTGACTACTTTTGGCTCGTGAGCACCACTTTCAAAACGTCTGGCTCAAATCGCACAACAGTTTGAGAGTGCATCTTTAATTGGACTCTGTGGAGAGCAGGGACCCACCTGGAACCAAAACGGGTTCTTCAGACGGGTTCTCCTACAGCTGAAGAACCCATTCAGGTTCTTGATAGCACCTTTTATTCCAAGAGTGTAGCTGCACTTAAAGATAGCGTTTCCTCCATATTAACTTCTGGGTGTAGGTGGGACCTGACGGAAACAGGTCAGCTAACAAATCACCAGGGTTACAACTTCTGCTTTCTGATTAATGTGAGGTCAGGACTTACAAACCCTTTTAATTTGATTCCACGGCCAGATAAAAAGGGATCATTCAGGAGGCCTTTCCCAGCGAGAGAGCCTGAGAGCCTGCTAGACTACATACGCGGAGCTGAAACTCTCTAATTCCCTGTGATGGTTCCTTGGGGAGCTCTTTTCTCTCCATTCGTCTTCACTCCTCCTCTCCTCCTCTCTTCAAGTCCACTATGATCTTGTCAGAGACGGAGAGATGATTAATCGGCTGCGGCTTGCTGTATTGTAGTGTATCCTGTGTTTATGTGATCAATGAAGAGCAGAGCATTAGGCTGCTCAGAGTTAATGTGACCATTTCACTTCAATAACACATTATTGACGGGAGAGGAACCATGGGAGGGACAGGGAGGAGGGGGCCAGGGAGGGGACCAAGGAAGGGGGGCCAGGGTGAACCAGGGAGTGGAGACAGGGAGGGGGACTGACAGAGGAGGGCCGGTGAGAGGGGGGCCAGGGAGGGGGACCCTGGCCCTCCTGCATGCCCCCCCCCCCTTCTGATCTGAACCCTGGCTGGACCAGGGAGGAGGGTCAAAGAAGGGGTACTGGGAAGGAGATTAGGGTGGGGGACTGGGAGGGTGGGGAAAGGGAGGGAGAGCAGGGAGGAGGGCATGGTTGGACCAGGAGGGGGAGAATGGAGGAGGGCCAGGCTGGACCAGGAGGGGGAGAATGGAGGAGGGCCAGGCTGGACCAGTAGGGGGAGCATGGAGGAGGGCCAGACTGGACCAGGAGGGGGAGGGGAGAGGAGGGCCAGACTGGACCAGGACGGGGAGAATGGAGGAGGGCCAGGCTGGACCAGGAGGGGGAGAATGGAGGAGGGCCAGGCTGGACCAGGAGGGGGAGAATGGAGGAGGGCCAGACTGGACCAGGAGGGGGAGCAGGGAGGAGGGCCAGGCTGGACCAGGAGGGGGAGAATGGAGGAGGGCCAGGCTGGACCAGGAGGGGGAGCATGGAGGAGGGCCAGACTGGACCAGGAGAGGGAGCAGGGAGGAAGGCCAGGCTGGACAAGGAGGGGGAGAATGGAGGAGGGCCAGACTGGACCAGGAGGGGGAGAATGGAGGAGGGCCAGACTGGACCAGGAGGGGGAGAATGGAGGAGGGCCAGGCTGGACCAGGAGGGGGAGCATGGAGGAGGGCCAGGCTGGACCAGGAGGGGGAGCAGGGAGGAGGGCCAGGCTGGACCAGGAGGGGAGAATGGAGGAGGGCCAGGCTGGACCAGGAGGTGGAGAATGGAGGAGGGCCAGGCTGGACCAGGAGGAGGAGAATGGAGGAGGGCCAGACTGGACCAGGAGGGGGAGAATGGAGGAGGGCCAGGCTGGACCAGGAGGGGGAGAATGGAGGAGGGCCAGACTGGACCAGGAGGGGAGAATGGAGGAGGGCCAGGCTGGACCAGGAGGGGGAACAGGGAGGAGGGCCAGACTGGACCAGGAGGGGGAGCAGGGAGGAGGGCCAGGCTGGACCAGGAGGGGGAGAATGGAGGAGGGCCAGGCTGGACCAGGAGGGGGAGAATGGAGGAGGGCCAGACTGGACCAGGAGGGGGAGCATGGAGGAGGGCCAGACTGGACCAGGAGGGGAGAATGGAGGAGGGCCAGACTGGACCAGGAGGGGGAGAATGGAGGAGGGCCAGACTGGACCAGGAGGGGGAGCATGGAGGAGGGCCAGACTGGACCAGGAGGGGGAGCATGGAGGAGGGCCAGACTTGACCAGGAGGGGGAGCAGGGAGGAGGGCCAGACTGGACCAGGAGGGGGAGAATGGAGGAGGGCCAGACTGGACCAGGAGGGGGAGCATGGAGGAGGGCCAGACTGGACCAGGAGGGGGAGCATGGAGGAGGGCCAGACTGGACCAGGAGGGGGAGCAGGGAGGAGGGCCAGACTGGACCAGGAGGGGGAGAATGGATGAGGGCCAGGCTGGACCAGGAGGGGGAGAATGGAGGAGGGCCAGGCTGGACCAGGAGGGGGAGAATGGAGGAGGGCCAGGCTGGACCAGGAGGGGGAGAATGGAGGAGGGCCAGACTGGACCAGGAGGGGAGAATGGAGGAGGGCAAGGCTGGACCAGGAGGGGGAGCATGGAGGAGGGCCAGACTGGACCAGGAGGGGGAGCAGGGAGGAGGGCCAGACTGGACCAGGAGGGGGAGAATGGAGGATGGCCAGGCTGGACCAGGAGGGGGAGAATGGAGGAGGGCCAGGCTGGACCAGGAGGGGGAGAATGGAGGAGGGCCAGACTGGACCAGGAGGGGGAGAATGGAGGAGGGCCAGACTGGACCAGGAGGGGGAGAATGGAGGAGGGCCAGACTGGACCAGGAGGGGGAGAATGGAGGAGGGCCAGGCTTGACCAGGAGGGGGAGCAGGGAGGAGGGCCAGACTGGACCAGGAGGGGGAGAATGGAGGAGGGCCAGGCTGGACCAGGAGGTGGAGCAGGGAGGAGGGCCAGACTGGACCAGGAGGGGGAGCAGGGAGGAGGGCCAGACTGGACCAGGAGGGGGAGCATGGAGGAGGGCCAGGCTGGACCAGGAGGGGGAGAATGGAGGAGGGCCAGGCTGGACCAGGAGGTGGAGCAGGAAGGAGGGCCAGACTGGACCAGGAGGGGGAGAATGGAGGAGGGCCAGGCTGGACCAGGAGGGGAGAATGGAGGAGGGCCAGGCTGGACCAGGAGGTGGAGCAGGGAGGAGGGCCAGACTGGACCAGGAGGGGGAGAATGGAGGAGGGCCAGGCTGGACCAGGAGGGGGAGGGGAGAGGAGGGCCAGGCTTGACCAGGAGGTGGAGCAGGGAGGAGGGCCAGGCTGGACCAGGAGGGGGAGAATGGAGGAGGGCCAGGCTGGACCAGGAGGTGGAGCAGGGAGGAGGGCCAGACTGGACCAGGAGGGGGAGCAGGGAGGAGGGCCAGACTGGACCAGGAGGGGGAGAATGGAGGAGGGCCAGACTGGACCAGGAGGGGGAGCAGGGAGGAGGGCCAGACTGGACCAGGAGGGGGAGCAGGGAGGAGGGCCAGACTGGACCAGGAGGGGGAGAATGGAGGAGGGCCAGACTGGACCAGGAGGGGGAGCAGGGAGGAGGGCCAGGCTGGACCAGGAGGGGGAGCATGGAGGAGGGCCAGACTAGACCAGCAGGGGGAGAATGGAGGAGGGCCAGGCTGGACCAGGAGGGGGAGCATGGAGGAGGGCCAGGCTGGACCAGGAGGAGGAGAATGGAGGAGGGCCAGGCTGGACCAGGAGGGGGAGAATGGAGGAGGGCCAGGCTGGACCAGGAGGGGGAGAATGGAGGAGGGCCAGGCTGGACCAGGAGGGGGAGAATGGAGGAGGGCCAGACTGGACCAGGAGGGGGAGAATGGAGGAGGGCCAGGCTGGACCAGGAGGGGGAGAATGGAGGAGGGCCAGACTGGACCAGGAGGGGAGAATGGAGGAGGGCCAGGCTGGACCAGGAGGGGGAACAGGGAGGAGGGCCAGACTGGACCAGGAGGGGGAGCAGGGAGGAGGGCCAGGCTGGACCAGGAGGGGGAGAATGGAGGAGGGCCAGGCTGGACCAGGAGGGGGAGAATGGAGGAGGGCCAGACTGGACCAGGAGGGGGAGCATGGAGGAGGGCCAGACTGGACCAGGAGGGGAGAATGGAGGAGGGCCAGACTGGACCAGGAGTGGGAGAATGGAGGAGGGCCAGACTGGACCAGGAGGGGGAGCATGGAGGAGGGCCAGACTGGACCAGGAGGGGGAGCATGGAGGAGGGCCAGACTTGACCAGGAGGGGGAGCAGGGAGGAGGGCCAGACTGGACCAGGAGGGGGAGAATGGAGGAGGGCCAGACTGGACCAGGAGGGGGAGCATGGAGGAGGGCCAGACTGGACCAGGAGGGGGAGCATGGAGGAGGGCCAGACTGGACCAGGAGGGGGAGCAGGGAGGAGGGCCAGACTGGACCAGGAGGGGGAGAATGGATGAGGGCCAGGCTGGACCAGGAGGGGGAGAATGGAGGAGGGCCAGGCTGGACCAGGAGGGGGAGAATGGAGGAGGGCCAGGCTGGACCAGGAGGGGGAGAATGGAGGAGGGCCAGACTGGACCAGGAGGGGAGAATGGAGGAGGGCCAGGCTGGACCAGGAGGGGGAGCATGGAGGAGGGCCAGACTGGACCAGGAGGGGGAGCAGGGAGGAGGGCCAGACTGGACCAGGAGGGGGAGAATGGAGGATGGCCAGGCTGGACCAGGAGGGGGAGAATGGAGGAGGGCCAGGCTGGACCAGGAGGGGGAGGGGAGAATGGAGGAGGGCCAGACTGGACCAGGAGGGGGAGAATGGAGGAGGGCCAGGCTGGACCAGGAGGGGGAGAATGGAGGAGGGCCAGGCTGGACCAGGAGGGGGAGAATGGAGGAGGGCCAGACTGGACCAGGAGGGGGAGAATGGAGGAGGGCCAGACTGGACCAGGAGGGGGAGAATGGAGGAGGGCCAGACTGGACCAGGAGGGGGAGAATGGAGGAGGGCCAGGCTGGACCAGGAGGGGCAGCAGGGAGGAGGGCCAGACTGGACCAGGAGGGGGAGAATGGAGGAGGGCCAGGCTGGACCAGGAGGTGGAGCAGGGAGGAGGGCCAGACTGGACCAGGAGGGGGAGAATGGAGGAGGGCCAGGCTGGACCAGGAGGGGAGAATGGAGGAGGGCCAGGCTGGACCAGGAGGGGGAGCAGGGAGGAGGGCCAGACTGGACCAGGAGGGGGAGCATGGAGGAGGGCCAGGCTGGACCAGGAGGGGGAGAATGGAGGAGGGCCAGGCTGGACCAGGAGGTGGAGCAGGAAGGAGGGCCAGACTGGACCAGGAGGGGGAGAATGGAGGAGGGCCAGGCTGGACCAGGAGGGGAGAATGGAGGAGGGCCAGGCTGGACCAGGAGGTGGAGCAGGGAGGAGGGCCAGACTGGACCAGGAGGGGGAGAATGGAGGAGGGCCAGGCTGGACCAAGAGGGGGAGGGGAGAGGAGGGCCAGGCTTGACCAGGAGGTGGAGCAGGGAGGAGGGCCAGGCTGGACCAGGAGGGGGAGAATGGAGGAGGGCCAGGCTGGACCAGGAGGTGGAGCAGGGAGGAGGGCCAGACTGGACCAGGAGGGGGAGCAGGGAGGAGGGCCAGACTGGACCAGGAGGGGGAGAATGGAGGAGGGCCAGACTGGACCAGGAGGGGGAGCAGGGAGGAGGGCCAGACTGGACCAGGAGGGGGAGCAGGGAGGAGGGCCAGACTGGACCAGGAGGGGGAGAATGGAGGAGGGCCAGACTGGACCAGGAGGGGGAGCAGGGAGGAGGGCCAGGCTGGACCAGGAGGGGGAGCATGGAGGAGGGCCAGACTAGACCAGCAGGGGGAGAATGGAGGAGGGCCAGGCTGGACCAGGAGGGGGAGCAGGGAGGAGGGCCAGGATGGACCAGGAGGGGGAGAATGGAGGAGGGCCAGGCTGGACCAGGAGGGGGAGCAGGGAGGAGGGCCAGACTGGACCAGGAGGGGGAGAATGGAGGAGGGCCAGACTGGACGAGGAGGGGGAGCATGGAGGAGGTCTAGGCTGGACCAGGAGGGGGTACAGAGAGGAGGGCCAGGCTGGACCAGGAGGGGGTACAGAGAGGAGGGCCAGGCTGGACCAGGAGGGGGAGCATGGAGGAGGGCCAGGCTGGACCAGGAGGGGGTACAGAGAGGAGGGCCAGGATGGACCAGGAGGGGGAGCAGGGAGGAGGGCCAGGCTGGACCAGGAGGGGGAGCATGGAGGAGGGCCAGGCTGGACCAGGAGGGGGTACAGAGAGGAGGGCCAGGATGGACCAGGAGGGGGAGCAGGGAGGAGGGCCAGGCTGGACCAGGAGGGGGAGGGGAGAGGAGGGCCAGGATGGACCAGGAGGGGGAGAATGGAGGAGGGCCAGACTGGACCAGGAGGGGGAGCAGGGAGGAGGGCCAGGCTGGACCAGGAGGGGGAGCAGGGAGGAGGGCCAGACTGGACCAGGAGGGGGAGAATGGAGGAGGGCCAGGCTGGACCAGGAGGGGGTACAGAGAGGAGGGCAAGGCTGGACCAGGAGGGGAGCAGGGAGGAGGGCCAGGCTGGACCAGGAGGGGGAGCAGGGAGGAGGGCCAGGCTGGACCAGGACGGGGAGAATGGAGGAGGGCCAGGCTGGACCAGGAGGGGGAGCAGGGAGGAGGGCCAGGCTGGACCAGGAGGGGGAGAATGGAGGAGGGCCAGGCTGGACCAGGAGGGGGAGCATGGAGGAGGGCCAGGCTGGACCAGGAGGGGGAGCAGGGAGGAGGGCCAGGCTGGACCAGGAGGGGGAGCACGGAGGAGGGCCAGACTGGACCAGGAGGGGAGAATGGAGGAGGGCCAGGCTGGACCAGGAGGGGGAGAATGGAGGAGGGCCAGACTGGACCAGGAGGGGAGAATGGAGGAGGGCCAGGCTGGACCAGGAGGGGGAGAATGGAGGAGGGCCAGACTGGACCAGGAGGGGAGAATGGAGGAGGGCCAGACTGGACCAGGAGGGGGAGAATGGAGGAGGGCCAGGCTGGACCAGGAGTGAGAGCAGGGAGGAGGGCCAGACTGGACCAGGAGGGGGAGCATGGAGGAGGGCTAGACTGGACCAGGAGGGGGAGCAGGGAGGAGGGCCAGACTGGACCAGGAGTGGGATTAGGGAGGAGGGCCAGACTGGACCAGGAGGGGGAGCATGGAGGAGGGCTAGACTGGACCAGGAGGGGGAGCAGGGAGGAGGGCCAGACTGGACCAGGAGGGGGAGAATGGAGGAGGGCCAGACTGGACCAGGAGGGGGAGCAGGGAGGAGGGCCAGACTGGACCAGGAGGGGGAGAATGGAGGAGGGCCAGACTGGACCAGGAGGGGGAGCAGGGAGGAGGGCCAGACTGGACCAGGAGGGGGAGCATGGAGGAGGGCTAGACTGGACCAGGAGGGGGAGCAGGGAGGAGGGCCAGACTGGACCAGGAGGGGGAGAATGGAGGAGGGCCAGACTGGACCAGGAGGGGGAGCAGGGAGGAGGGCCAGACTGGACCAGGAGGGGGAGAATGGAGGAGGGCCAGGCTGGACCAGGAGGGGGAGAATGGAGGAGGGCCAGGCTGGACCAGGAGGGGGAGAATTGAGGCCGGCCAGGCTGGACCAGGAGGGGGAGCATGGAGGAGGGCCAGATCCTGTATTTACTAACAGTGATCCTGTATTTACTAACAGTGATCCTGTATTTACTAACAGTGATCCTGTATTTACTAACAGTGATCCTGTATTTACTAACAGTGATCCTGTATCTACTAACAGTGATCCTGTATCTACTAACAGTGATCCTGTATTTACTAACAGTGATCCTGTATTTACTAACAGTGATCCTGTATTTACTAACAGTGATCCTGTATCTACTAACAGTGATCCTGTATCTACTAATAGTGATCCTGTATTTACTAACAGTGATCCTGTATCTACTAACAGTGATCCTGTATCTACTAACAGTGATCCTGTATCTACTAACAGTGATCCTTTATTTACTAACAGTGACCCTGTATTTACTAACAGTGATCCTGTATCTACTAACAGTGATCCTGTATTTACTAACAGTGATCCTGTATCTACTAACAGTGATCCTGTATTTACTAAGAGTGATCCTGTATTTACTAACAGTGATCCTGTATTTACTAACAGTGATCCTGTATTTACTAACATTGATCCTGTATCTACTAACAGTGATCCTGTATTTACTAACAGTGATTCTGTATCTACTAACAGTGATCCTGTATTTACTAACAATGATCCTGTATTTACTAACAGTGATCCTGTATCTACTAGCAGTGATCCTGTACTTACTAACAGTGATCCTGTATTTACTAACAGTGATCCTGTATTTACTAACAGTGATCCTGTATCTACTAGCAGTGATCCTGTATTTACTAACAGTGATCCTGTATTTACTAACAGTGATCCTGTATCTACTAACAGTGATCCTGTATTTACTAACAGTGATCCTGTATCTACTAATAGTGGTCCTGTATCTACTAACAGTGATCCTGTATTTACTAACAGTGATCCTGTATCTACTAACAGTGATCCTGTATTTACTAACAGTGATCCTGTATCTACTAACAGTGATCCTGTATTTACTAACACTGATCCTGTATTTACTAACAGTGATCCTGTATCTACTAACAGTGATCCTGTATCTACTAACAGTGATCCTGTATTTACTAACAGTGATCCTGTATTTACTAACAGTGATCCTGTATTTACTAACAGTTATCCTGTATTTACTAACAGTGATCCTGTATTTACTAACAGTGATCCTGTATTTACTAACAGTGATCTGGTATTTACTAACAGTGATCCTATAGGCTGTATTTAATAACAGTAATCCTGTATTTACTAACAGTGATCCTGTATCTACTAACAATGATCCTGTATTTACTAACAGTGATCCTGTATTTACTAACAGTGATCCTGTATTTACTAACAGTGATCCTGTATTTACTAACAGTGATCCTGTATTTACTAACAGTGATCCTGTATCTACTAACAGTGATCCTGTATCTACTAACAGTGATCCTGTATCTACTAACAGTGATCCTGTATTTACTAACAGTGATCCTGTATTTACTAACAGTGATCCTATAGGCTGTATTTACTAACAGTGATCCTGTATCTACTAACAGTGATCCTGTATCTACTAACAGTGATCCTGTATCTACTAACAGTGATCCTGTATCTCCTGACAGTGATCCTGTATTTACTAACAGTGATCCTGTATCTACTAACAGTGATCCTGTATCTACTAACAGTGATCCTGTATCTCCCGACAGTGATCCTGTATTTACTAACAGTGATCCTGTATCTACTAACAGTGATCCTGTATCTCCTGACAGTGATCCTGTATTTACTAACAATGATCCTGTATTTACTAACAGTGATCCTGTATTTACTAACAGTGATCCTGTATTTACTAACAGTGATCCTGTATTTACTAACAGTGATCCTGTATCTACTAACAGTGATCCTGTATCTACTAACAGTGATCCTGTATCTACTAACAGCGATCCTGTATTTACTAACAGTGATCCTGTATTTACTAACAGTGATCCTATAGGCTGTATTTAATAACAGTAATCCTGTATTTACTAACAGTGATCCTGTATCTACTAACAGTGATCCTGTATTTACTAACAGTGATCCTGTATTTACTAACAGTGATCCTGTATTTACTAACAGTGATCCTGTATTTACTAACAGTGATCCTGTATTTACTAACAGTGATCCTGTATTTACTAACAGTGATCCTGTATCTACTAACAGTGATCCTGTATCTACTAACAGTGATCCTGTATTTACTAACAGTGATCCTGTATTTACTAACAGTGATCCTGTATTTACTAACAGTGATCCTGTATTTACTAACAGTGATCCTGTATCTACTAACAGTGATCCTGTATCTACTAATAGTGATCCTGTATTTACTAACAGTGATCCTGTATCTACTAACAGTGATCCTGTATCTACTAACAGTGATCCTGTATCTACTAACAGTGATCCTTTATTTACTAACAGTGACCCTGTATTTACTAACAGTGATCCTGTATCTACTAACAGTGATCCTGTATTTACTAACAGTGATCCTGTATCTACTAACAGTGATCCTGTATTTACTAACAGTGATCCTGTATCTACTAACAGTGATCCTGTATTTACTAACAGTGATCCTGTATTTACTAACAGTGATCCTGTATTTACTAACAGTGACCCTGTATTTACTAACAGTGATCCTGTATCGACTAACAGTGATCCTGTATCTACTAACAGTGATCCTGTATTTACTAACAGTGATCCTGTATCTCCTGACAGTGATCCTGTATTTACTAACAGTGATCCTGTATCTACTAACTGTGATCCTGTATTTACTAACAGTGATCCTGTATCTACTAACAGTGATCCTGTATTTACTAACAGTGATCCTGTATCTACTAAGAGTGATCCTGTATCTACTAACAGTGATCCTGTATCTACTAACAGTGATCCTGTATCTCCTGACAGTGATCCTGTATTTACTAACAGTGATCCTGTATCTACTAACAGTGATCCTGTATCTACTAACAGTGATCCTGTATCTCCCGACAGTGATCCTGTATTTACTAATAGTGATCCTGTATCTAATAACAGTGATCCTGTATCTCCTGACAGTGATCCTGTATTTACTAACAATGATCCTGTATTTACTAACAGTGATCCTATATTTACTAACAGTGATCCTGTATTTACTAACAGTGATCCTGTGTTTACTAACAGTGATCCTGTATTTACTAACAGTGATCCTGTATTTACTAACAGTGATCCTGTATTTACTAACAGTGATCCTGTATCTACTAACAGTGATACTGTATCTACTAATAGTGATCCTGTATTTACTAACAGTGATCCTGTATCTACTAACAGTGATCCTGTATCTACTAACAGTGATCCTGAATCTACTAACAGTGATCCTGTATTTACTAACAGTGATCCTGTATCTACTAACAGTGATCCTGTATTTACTAACAGTGATCCTGTATCTACTAACAGTGATCCTGTATTTACTAACAGTGATCCTGTATTTACTAACAGTGATCCTGTATTTACTAACAGTGATCCTGTATTTACTAACAGTGATCCTGTATCTACTAACAGTGATCCTTTATTTACTAACAGTGATCCTGTATTTACTAACAGTGATGCTGTATTTACTAACAGTGATCCTGTATTTACTAACAGTGATCCTGTATTTACTAACAGTGATCCTGTATTTACTAACAGTGATCCTGTATTTACTAACAGTGATCCTGTATTTACTAACAGTGATCCTGTATTTACTAACAGTGATCCTGTATTTACTAACAGTGATCCTGTAGGCTATGTCTACTAACAGTGATCCTGTATCTACTAACAGTGATCCTGTATTTACTAACAGTGATTCTGTATTTACTAACAGTGATACTGTATTTACTAACAGTGATCCTGTATTTACTAACAGTGATCCTGTATCTACTAACAGTGATCCTGTATCTACTAACAGTGATCCTGTATCTCCCGACAGTGATCCTGTATTTACTAACAGTGATCCTGTATTTACTAACAGTGATCCTGTATCTCCTGACAGTGATCCTGTATTTACTAACAATGATCCTGTATTTACTAACAGTGATCCTGTATTTACTAACAGTGATCCTGTATCTACTAACAGTGATCCTGTATCTACTAACAGTGATCCTGTATTTACTAACAGTGATCCTGTATTTACTAACAGTGATCCTGTATCTACTAACAGTAATCCTGTATTTACTAACAGTGATCCTGTATCTACTAACAGTGATCCTGTATTTACTAACAGTGATCCTATAGGCTGTATTTACTAACAGTGATCCTGTATTTACTAACAGTGATCCTGTATTTACTAACAGTGATCCTGTATTTACTAACAGTGATCCTGTATTTACTAACAGTGATCCTGTATTTACTAACAGTGATTCTGTATTTACTAACAGGGATCATGTATCTACTAACAGTGATCCTGTATCTATTAACAGTGATTCTGTATTTACTAACAGTGATCCTGTATTTACTAACAGTGATCCTGTATTTACTAACAGTGATCCTGTATTTACTAACAGTGATCCTGTATCTACTAACAGTGATCCTGTATCTCCTGACAGTGATCCTGTATTTACTAACAGTGATTCTGTATTTACTAACAGTGATCCTGTATTTACTAACAGTGATCCTGTATTTACTAACAGTGATCCTGTATTTACTAACAGTGATCCTGTAGGCTGTATTTACTAACAGTGATTCTGTATCTACTAACAGTGATCCTGTATTCACTAATAGCGATTCTGAAGGCTGTATTTACTAACATTGATCCTGTATTTACTAACAGTGATCCTGTATTTACTAACAGTGATCCTGTATCTCCTGACAGTGATCCTGTATTTACTAACAGTGATCCTGTATTTACTAACAGTGATCCTGTATTTACTAACAGTGATCCTGTATCTACTAACAGTGATCCTGTATTTACTAACAGTGATCCTGTATCTACTAACAGTGATCCTGTATCTACTAACAGTGATCCTGTATCTACTAACAGTGATCCTGTATTTACTAACAGTGATCCTGTATTTACTAACAGTGATCCTGTATTTACTAACAGTGATCCTGTATTTACTAACAGTGATCCTGTATCTACTAACAGTGATCCTGTATCTACTAATAGTGATCCTGTATTTACTAACAGTGATCCTGTATCTACTAACAGTGATCCTGTATCTACTAACAGTGATCCTGAATCTACTAACAGTGATCCTGTATTTACTAACAGTGATCCTGTATCTACTAACAGTGATCCTGTATCTACTAACAGTGATCCTGTATTTACTAACAGTGATCTTGTATCTACTAACAGTGATCCTGTATTTACTAACAGTGATCCTGTATTTACTAACAGTGATCCTGTATTTACTAACAGTGATCCTGTATCTACTAACAGTGATCCTTTATTTATTAACAGTGATCCTGTATCTACTAACAGTGATCCTTTATTTACTAACAGTGATCCTGTATTTACTAACAGTGATCCTGTATTTACTAACAGTGATCCTGTATTTACTAACAGTGATCCTGTATTTACTAACAGTGATCCTGTATTTACTAACAGTGATCCTGTATTTACTAACAGTGATCCTGTAGGCTGTATTTACTAACAGTGATTCTGTATCTACTAACAGTGATCCTGTATTCACTAATAGCGATTCTGAAGGCTGTATTTACTAACATTGATCCTGTATTTACTAACAGTGATCCTGTATTTACTAACAGTGATCCTGTATCTCCTGACAGTGATCCTGTATTTACTAACAGTGATCCTGTATTTACTAACAGTGATCCTGTATTTACTAACAGTGATCCTGTATCTACTAACAGTGATCCTGTATTTACTAACAGTGATCCTGTATCTACTAACAGTGATCCTGTATCTACTAACAGTGATCCTGTATCTACTAACAGTGATCCTGTATTTACTAACAGTGATCCTGTATTTACTAACAGTGATCCTGTATTTACTAACAGTGATCCTGTATTTACTAACAGTGATCCTGTATCTACTAACAGTGATCCTGTATCTACTAATAGTGATCCTGTATTTACTAACAGTGATCCTGTATCTACTAACAGTGATCCTGTATCTACTAACAGTGATCCTGAATCTACTAACAGTGATCCTGTATTTACTAACAGTGATCCTGTATCTACTAACAGTGATCCTGTATCTACTAACAGTGATCCTGTATTTACTAACAGTGATCCTGTATCTACTAACAGTGATCCTGTATTTACTAACAGTGATCCTGTATTTACTAACAGTGATCCTGTATTTACTAACAGTGATCCTGTATCTACTAACAGTGATCCTTTATTTATTAACAGTGATCCTGTATCTACTAACAGTGATCCTTTATTTACTAACAGTGATCCTGTATTTACTAACAGTGATCCTGTATTTACTAACAGTGATCCTGTATTTACTAACAGTGATCCTGTATTTACTAACAGTGATCCTGTATTTACTAACAGTGATTATGTATTTACTAACAGTGATACTGTATTTACTAACAGTGATCCTGTATTTACTAACAGTGATCCTGTATCTACTAACAGTGATTCTGAAGGCTGTATTTACTAACAGTGATCCTGTATCTACTAACAGTGATCCTGTATCTACTAACAGTGATCCTTTATTTACTAACAGTGAACCTGTATTTACTAACAGTGATCCTGTATTTACTAACAGTGACCCTGTATTTACTAACAGTGATCCTGTATCTACTAACATTGATCCTGTATCTAGTAACAGTATTCCTGTATCTCCTGACAGTGATCCTGTATTTACTAACAGTGATCCTGTATTTACTAACAGTGATCCTGTATTTACTAACAGTGATCCTGTATCTACTAACAGTGATCCTGTATCTACTAACAGTGATCCTGTATTTACTAACAGTGATCCTGTATTTACTAACAGTGATCCTGTATTTACTAACAGTGATCCTGTATTTACTAACAGTGATCCTGTATCTACTAATAGTGATCCTGTATTTACTAACAGTGATCCTGTATTTACTAACAGTTATCCTGTATCTACTAAAAGTGATCCTGTATTTACTAACAGTGATCCTGTATTTACTAACAGTGATCCTGTATTTACTAACAGTGATCCTGTATTTACTAACAGTGATCCTGTATTTACTAACAGTGATCCTGTATTTACTAACAGTGATCCTGTATTTACTAACAGTGATCCTATAGGCTGTATTTACTAACAGTGATCCTGTATCTCCTAACAGTGATCCTGTATTTACTAACAGTGATCCTATAGGCTGTATTTACTAACAGTGATCCTGTATTTACTAACAGTGATCCTGTATCTACTAACAGTGATCCTGTATTTACTAACAGTGATCCTATAGGCTGTATTTACTAACATTGATTCTGTATCTACTAACAGTGATCCTGTGTTTACTAACAGTGATCCTGTATCTACTAACAGTGATCCTGTATCTACTAACAGTGATCCTGTATCTACTAACAGTGATCCTGTATCTACTAACAGTGATCCTGTATCTACTAACAGTGATCCTGTATTTACTAACAGTGATCCTGTATCTACTAACAGTGATTCTGTATTTACTAACAGTGATCCTGTATCTACTAGCAGTGATCCTGTATTTACTAACAGTGATCCTTTATTTACTAACAGTGAACCTGTATTTACTAACAGTGATCCTGTATTTACTAACAGTGACCCTGTATTTACTAACAGTGATCCTGTATCTACTAACATTGATCCTGTATCTAGTAACAGTATTCCTGTATCTCCTGACAGTGATCCTGTATTTACTAACAGTGATCCTGTATTTACTAACAGTGATCCTGTATTTACTAACAGTGATCCTGTATCTACTAACAGTGATCCTGTATCTACTAACAGTGATCCTGTATTTACTAACAGTGATCCTGTATTTACTAACAGTGATCCTGTATTTACTAACAGTGATCCTGTATTTACTAACAGTGATCCTGTATCTACTAATAGTGATCCTGTATTTACTAACAGTGATCCTGTATTTACTAACAGTTATCCTGTATCTACTAAAAGTGATCCTGTATTTACTAACAGTGATCCTGTATTTACTAACAGTGATCCTGTATTTACTAACAGTGATCCTGTATTTACTAACAGTGATCCTGTATTTACTAACAGTGATCCTGTATTTACTAACAGTGATCCTGTATTTACTAACAGTGATCCTATAGGCTGTATTTACTAACAGTGATCCTGTATCTCCTAACAGTGATCCTGTATTTACTAACAGTGATCCTATAGGCTGTATTTACTAACAGTGATCCTGTATTTACTAACAGTGATCCTGTATCTACTAACAGTGATCCTGTATTTACTAACAGTGATCCTATAGGCTGTATTTACTAACATTGATTCTGTATCTACTAACAGTGATCCTGTGTTTACTAACAGTGATCCTGTATCTACTAACAGTGATCCTGTATCTACTAACAGTGATCCTGTATCTACTAACAGTGATCCTGTATCTACTAACAGTGATCCTGTATCTACTAACAGTGATCCTGTATTTACTAACAGTGATCCTGTATCTACTAACAGTGATTCTGTATTTACTAACAGTGATCCTGTATCTACTAGCAGTGATCCTGTATTTACTAACAGTGATCCTGTATTTACTAACAGTGATCCTGTATTTACTAACATTGATCCTGTATCTACTAACAGTGATCCTGTATTTACTAACAGTGATCCTGTATTTACTAACAGTGATCCTGTATTTACTAACAGTGATCCTGTATTTACTAACAGTGATCCTGTATCTACTAACAGTGATCCTGTATCTACTAATAGTGATCCTGTATTTACTAACAGTGATCCTGTATTTACTAACAGTGATCCTGTATCTACTAACAGTGATCCTGTATCTACTAGCAGTGATCCTGCATTTACTAACAGTGATCCTGTATTTACTAACACTGATCCTGTATTTACTAACAGTGATCCTGTATTTACTAACAGTGATCCTGTATTTACTAACAGTGATCCTGTATTTACTAACAGTGATCCTGTATTTACTAACAGTGATCCTGTATTTACTAACAGTGATCCTGTATTTACTAACAGTGATCCTGTATTTACTAACAGTGATCCTGTATCTCCTAACAGTGATCCTGTATCTCCTAACAGTGATCCTGTATTTACTAACAGTGATCCTATAGGCTGTATTTACTAACAGTGATCCTGTATTTACTAACAGTGATCCTGTATCTACTAACAGTGATCCTGTATTTACTAACAGTGATCCTATAGGCTGTATTTACTAACATTGATTCTGTATCTACTAACAGTGATCCTGTGTTTACTAACAGTGATCCTGTATTTTCTAACAGTGATCCTGTATCTACTAACAGTGATCCTGTATTTACTAACAGTGATCCTGTATCTACTAACAGTGATCCTGTATTTACTAACAGTGATCCTGTATCTACTAACAGTGATCCTGTATCTACTAACAGTGATCCTGTATTTACTAACAGTGATCCTGTATTTACTAACATTGATCCTGTATCTACTAACAGTGATCCTGTATTTACTAACAGTGATCCTGTATTTACTAACAGTGATCCTGTATTTACTAACAGTGATCCTGTATTTACTAACAGTGATCCTGTATTTACTAACAGTGATCCTGTATCTACTAACAGTGATCCTGTATCTACTAATAGTGATCCTGCATTTACTAACAGTGATCCTGTATTTACTAACAGTGATCCTGTATTTACTAACAGTGATCCTGTATTTACTAACAGTGATCCTGTATTTACTAACAGTGATCCTATAGGCTGTATTTACTAACATTGATTCTGTATCTACTAACAGTGATCCTGTGTTTACTAACAGTGATCCTGTATTTTCTAACAGTGATCCTGTATCTACTAACAGTGATCCTGTATTTACTAACAGTGATCCTGTATCTACTAACAGTGATCCTGTATTTACTAACAGTGATCCTGTATTTACTAACAGTGATCCTGTATTTACTAACATTGATCCTGTATCTACTAACAGTGATCCTGTATTTACTAACAGTGATCCTGTATTTACTAACAGTGATCCTGTATTTACTAACAGTGATCCTGTATTTACTAACAGTGATCCTGTATCTACTAATAGTGATCCTGTATCTACTAATAGTGATCCTGTATTTACTAACAGTGATCCTGTATTTACTAACAGTGATCCTGTATTTACTAACAGTGATCCTGTATTTACTAACAGTGATCCTGTATCTACTAACAGTGATCCTGTATCTACTAACAGTGATCCTGTATCTCCTGACAGTGATCCTGTATCTACTAACAGTGATCCTGTATTTACTAACAGTGATCCTGTATCTACTAACAGTGATCCTGTATCTGCCAGCAGTGAACCCGGCCCAGTGTAACGGACTCTTAACAATCTATTACAGCTGAAAATTGGACAAATGAAATTTATTTATATAGCCCTTCGTACATCAGCTGATATCTCGAAGTGCTGTACAGAAACCCAGCCTAAAACCCCAAACAGCAAGCAATGCAGGTGTAGAAGCACGGTGGCTAGGAAAAACTCCCTAGAAATGCCAAAACCTAGGAAGAAACCTAGAGAGGATCCAGGCTATGAGGGGTGGTCAGTCCTCTTCTCGCTGTTTCGGGTGGAGATTATAACAGAACATGGCCAAGATGTTAAAATATTCATAAATGACCAGCATGGTCAAATAATAATAATCACAGTAGTTATCGGGGGTGCAGCAAGTCAGCATCTCAGGAGTAAATGTCAGTTGGCTTTTTTAAGAAGTCCGGTGAACAGGTCAGGGTTCCATAGCCGCAGGCAGAACAGTTGAAACTGGAGCAGCAGCACGACCAGGTGGACTGGGGACACTAAGGAGTCATCATGCCAGGTTGTCCTGATGCATGGTCCTAGGGCTCAGGTCCTCCGAGAGAGAGAAAGAAAGAGAGAAGGAGAGAATTAGAGAGAACATACTTAAATTCACACAAGACACCGTATAAGACAGGAGAAATCCACCAGATATAACCAACTGACCCTAGCCCCCAACACATAAACTACTGCAGCATAAATACTGGAGGCTGAGACAGGAGGGGTCAGGAGACACTGTGGCCCCATCCGATGATACCCCCGGACAGGGCCAAACAGGAAGGATATAACACCACCCACTTTGCCAAAGCACAGCCCCCACACCACTAGAGGGATACCTTCAACCACCAACTTACCATCCTGAGACAAGGCCGAGTATAGCCCACAAAGATCTCCGCCACGGCCCAAACCAAGTGGGGGGGGGGGGGGGGGGGCGCCAATCTAGACAGGAAGATCACGTCAGTGACTCAACCCACTCAAGTGACGCACCCCTCCTAGGGACGGCATGAAAGAGCACCAGTAAGCCAGTGACTCAGCTCCTGTAATTGGGTTAGAGGCAGAGAATCCCAATGGAAAGAGGGGAACCGGCCAGGCAGAGACAGCAAGGGCGGTTCGTTGCTCCAGAGCCTTTCCGTTCACCTTCACACTCCTGGGCCAGACTACACTCAATCATATGAGCCACTGAAGAGATGAGTCTTCAGTAAAGACTTAAAGGTTGAGACCGAGTCTGCGTCTCTCACATGGGTAGGCAGACCATTCCATAAAAATGGAGATCTATAGGAGAAAGCCCTGCCTCCAGCTGTTTGCTTAGAAATTCTAGGGACAATTAGGAGGACTGCGTCTTGTGACCGTAGTGTACGTGTAGGTATGTACGGCAGGACCAACTCGGAAAGATAGGTAGGAGCAAGCCCATGTAACGCTTTTTAGGTTAACAGTAAATAAAACCTTGAAATCAGCCCTTGCCTTAACAGGAAGCCAGTGTAGGGAAGCTAGCACTGGAGTAATATGATCAAATTTCTTGTTTCTAGTCAGGATTCTAGCAGCCATATTTAGCACAAACTAAAGTTTATTTAGTGCTTTATCCGGGTAGCCGGAAAGTAGAGCATTGCAGTAGTCTAACCTAGAAGTAACAAAAGCATGGAGTAATTTTTCTGCATCATTTTTGGACAGAAAGTTTCTGAAGTAACAAAAGCACTAAACCTACTCACTTTACTTGTAATATTTTCCACATTGTAGAATAATAGTGAACACATCAAAACTATGAAAGAACACATATGGAATCATGTAGTAACCAAAAAAGTGTTAATCAAATCAAAATATATTCTATATTTGAGATTATTCAAAGTAGCCACCCTTTGCCATGATGACAACTTTTCCCACTCTTGGAATACTCTCACCCAGCTTCATGAGGTAGTCACCTGGAATACATTTAAATTAACAGGTGTGTTGTTTGTTAAAAGTTCATTTGTGGAATTTCTTTCCTCCTTAATGCGTTTGAGCCAATCAGTTGTGTTGCGTTTGAGCCAACCTTTTGACAAGGTAGGTGTGGTATACAGTATTTAAAAGACCAAGTAAGCAAAGATAAATGACAGTCAATCATTACTTTAAGACATGAAGGTCTGTCAAGCTGGAAAAAATCAAGAACTTTGAAAGTTTCTACAATTGGCAGCTTCATTAAAAAAAATAGTACCCGCAAAAGACCATTCTCACCATCAGCAGCGAAGAGGCGACTCCGGGATGCTGGCCTTCTAGGCGGCGTTCCTCTGTCCAGTCTCAACGTCAGCAGTGAAGAGGCGACTCCGGGATGCTGGCCTTCTAGGCGGAGTTCCTCTGTCCAGTGTCTGTGTTCTTTTGCCCATCTTAATCTTTTCTTTTTATTGGCCAGTCTGAGATATGGCTTTTTCTTTGCAACTCTGCCTAGAAGGCCACTATTCCGGAGTCGCCTCTTCACTGTTGACGTTGAGACTAATGTTTTGCGGGTACTATTTAATGAAGCTGCCAGTTGAGGATTTGTGAGGCGTCTGTTTCTCAAACTAGACACTCTAATGTACTTGTCCTCTTGCTCAGTTGTGCACCAGTGCCTCTCACTCCTCTTTCTATTCGGGTTAAAGACAGTTTGTGTCACGTTCCTGACCTATTTCTGTTAATTTGTTATATGTGTTAGTTGGTCAGGACGTGAGTTTGGGTGGGCATTCTATGTTTTCTGTTTCTGTGTTGGTTTTGGGTTGCCTGGTATGGCTCTTAATTAGAGGCAGGTGTTTGGCGTTCCTCTAATTAAGAGTCATATTTAGGTAGGCGTTGTCACAGTGTTCGTTGTGGGTGATTGTCTTCCGTGTCTGTGTCTGTACACCACGCGGGACTGTTTACGGTTTGTTCGGTTTGTGTAGCCTATGTTCCTATTCGTGCGTTTTTTCTTGTTTTATGTAAGTACGTCGTCTAGGTCTGTCTACACCGTTTGTTGTTTTTGTTAGTTTAATCAAGTTCGTGTTTCGTTAATAAAATATGTCTTTTCACTATGCTGCGCCTTGGTTCCCTCAATACTCCTCCTCTTCCGAAGATGAAGAGGAGGAGGACTGCCGTTACAGTTTGCGCTGTTCTGTGAAGGGAGTAGTACACAGCGTTGTACGAGATCCTCAGTTTCTCGCATGGAATAGCCTTCATTTCTCAGAACAATAATAGACTGATGAGTTTCAGAAGAAAGTTCTTTGTTTCTGGCCTTTTTGAGCCTGTAATATAACCCACAAATGCTGATGCTCCAGATACTTAACTAGTCTAAATAAGGCCAGTTTTAATGCTTCTTTAATCAGAACAACAGTTTTCAGCTGTGCTAACATAATTGTAAAAGGCTTTTCTAATGATCAGTTAGCCTTTTACAATGATAAACTTGGATTAGCTAACACAACGTGCCATTGGAACACAGGAGTGATGGTTGCTGATAATGGGCCTCTGTACACCTATGTAGATATTCCGTAAAAAATATTTTTCCAGCTACAATACTCATTTAAAACATAAGCAATGTTTACACTCTATTTGTGATCTATTGTATGTTTTTTTAATGGACAGGAAATGTGCTTTTCTTTCAAAAACAAGGACATTTCTAAGTAACCCCAAACTTTTGAATGGTAGTGTATATCTTTCAACTATGCTGAGATGTTAAACATACAATTTCAATCTATCTAATCGAATAGAATCCACAGATTGCGAGTTGAACATAAATACTTTTCCTAAGAGTATTAGTATATTAGTAATTTACAGTCCCGGTATCTCCAGTTCTCCCAACATAACTATTTCTAGGGTCAATTTTAGATCAATGTTCAGCATTTCAGCCTTTCCTGAACCTGAGACCAGAAACAGATGGGCTACCTGAGGGCATAAAGTCTGTTGATTCTACATCCTCACACCAACATAAAGTCTGTTGATTCTACATCCTCATACCAACATAAAGTCTGTTGATTCTTCATCCTCATACCAACATAAAGTCTGTTGATTCTTCATCCTCATACCAACATAAAGTCTGTTGATTCTTCAAACTCATACCAACATAAAGTCTGTTGATTCTTCATCCTCACACCAACATAAAGTCTGAGGATTCTTCATCCTCATACCAACATAAAGTCTGTTGATTCTTCAGCCTCATACCAACATAAAGTCTGTTGATTCTTCATCCTCATACCAACATAAAGTCTGTTGATTCTTCATCCTCACACCAACATAAAGTCTGTTGATTCTTCATCCTCATACCAACATAAAGTCTGTTGATTCTTCATCCTCACACCAACATAAAGTCTGTTGATTCTACATCCTCATACCAACATAAAGTCTGTTGATTCTTCATCCTCATACCAACATAAATGGTCTGTTGGTTCTACATCCTCACACCAAAATAAAGTCTGTTGATTCTACATCCTCATACCAACATAAAGTCTGTTGATTCTTCATCCTCATACCAACATAAAGTCTGTTGATTCTACATCCTCACACCAACATAAAGTCTGTTGATTCTACATCCTCATACCAACATAAAGTCTGTTGATTCTACATCCTCACACCAACATAAAGTCTGTTGATTCTTCATCCTCACACCAACATAAAGTCTGTTGATCCTCCATCCTCATACCAACATAAAGTCTGTTGATTCTTCATCCTCATACCAACATAAAGTCTGTTGGTTCTTCATCCTCATACCAACATAAAGTCTGTTGATTCTACATCCTCATACCAACATAAAGTCTGTTGATTCTTCATCCTCATACCAAAATAAATGGTCTGTTGATTTTACATCCTCACACCAACATAAATGGTCTGTTGATTCTACATCCTCACACCAAAATATGCTTCGATGATTGAATGCCCCAAAAATGCATCATTTTTTTGGTGGCAAGAATACTATACAATCATTTTTGCTGAAAAGCACAAAGTCTTGAATCTTGCGTCATTTTATGTATAAACTCACACCCTGTACCATGGAATTGGTACGTCAAAAATATCTTCCCAAATATTTTTTCAATGTGTATGGCACAGTTGACAACATCCTGGACCTCAAATGAAACTGGCATACTTTCCTTTTTAAGCAATTTTTATTCCTCTGCCAGTTTTGATCCTTTCTGTTGGGCGGAAAGACCAGTTCCCTCCCGCTGCCACCAGCCTCCTCCATTTTGGGGGGTAATGCTGTAATCAATTGATTGTACTCTTGGATTCTGATAACTCCATGAAAGACATAACTCTAATTCCAATTTACAATATCATTTAAAAACAAAATACCCTTTTCAAACATCTTTCCCATAAATACAGGTATTTTATCAACCGGAAAATTTGAGTTCAGACGTAATATTTGTTGTAATATCTTTTCAGGGGGATGAAATTGAAATTGTAGCCAGCCCTGCAATGCTTGTTTGAAAAAGAGAGATACTTTTTAAAAAGTATAATTTTCAATTAATCGAAAATGAGACAATGCAATCTGTACAAAGGCAAAAGGGCCATTTTGTAAACACTGAGCTTTTCTTAATAATCTACTGGAGAACCATTTAGGGTTCAAGTAAAGTTTTGGTGTTATTATATTTAATCATCTCAACCCACCCAATTCATAATAAAGATAGGCACACTTTATTTTGTCTGATAAGCATCCCAGATAATGCAAAATATTTTTTGCTCATATGATTTGAAAAACGAATTATCAGGAGTAGGCAGTGCCATGAGTAAGTGAGTAAACTGAGATATGACTAAGGAGTTAATCAGGGCAATTTTAGACAGGGATTTACCTCTCCATGGTTGCAGGATCTTTCTATTGAAATTCATTGTGGAGATCTCATTTATACATTTTGTGATACGAATACCAAGTATATCTACTTCACCGTCAACCCATTTTATAGGTTAAACTGCAGGCTAATGTAAAAAAAAAAATGTAAACATCCAATACGCAATATTGTACACTTATTAGGTTTAATCCAGGGAGAAAAGTTAACAAGATCTTCAATGAGACACGGATCCAGCCTGCGGACCTAATATAAAACTTGAGTCATCAGGGGGGTACGGGGTGAGAGAACCCTATTACATGGACACCTTTTAAGCTTTGGATTTCTAATCCTCTGATGTTGTTAATGGATCTGATTTTAATAGCTAGCAATTCGATGACCATAACAAATAGATATGGTGACAGCGGACACCCTTGTTTAACTCCTCTTAAGAATTTAAAACTCTCTGAGAAGTAACTGCTATTTACTATTTTACATTTGGGGTTATACATTACTTTTACCCATTTTATAAGAGAATTGCGGAAATTGAAAAAATCCAGGCATTTATGAATAAAATCTAGCCTTACTTTATCAAAGGCCTTTTCAAAATCCGCTATGAATACCAGGCTTCTTAGATGTTTCATGATGTTCTATTATTTCTAGAACTTGTCATATATTATCTCCAATGTATCGTTCATGTCAACAGGTTCATTCTGATCAGGATGAACAATACCTGGTAAAACCTTTTTAACCTGTACTGCTCTGGCGTTCCGCCAGCGGAACTCCTCCCACATTCCACTGAAAAGGTAGAGCGCGAAATTCAAAATATATAGTTTTTTGAAATATTTAACTTTCACACATTAACAAGTCCAATACAGCAAATGAAACATTTGCACATTTGTGGCCTGCTGGAGGTCATTTTGCAGGGCTCTGGCAGTGCACCTCCTTGCACAAAGGCGGAGGTAGCGGTCCTGCTGCTGGGTTGTTGCCCTCCTACGGCCTCCTCCACGTCTCCTGATGTTCTGGCCTGTCTCCTGGTAGCGCCTCCATTCTCTGGACACTGCGCTGACAGACACAGCTAACCTTTTTGCCACAGCTCGCATTGATGTGCCATCCTGGATGAACTGCACTACCTGAGCCACTTGTGTGGGTTGTAGACTCCGTCTCATGCTACCACTAGAGTGAAAGCACCGCCAGCATTCAAAAGTGACCAAAACATCAGGCAGGAAGCATAGGAACTGAGAAGTGGTCTGTGGTCACCACCTGCAGAACAATTCCTTTTTTGGGGATGTCTTACTAATTGCCTATAATTTCCACCTTTTGTCTATTCCATTTGCACAACAGCATGTGAAATGTATTGTCAATCAGTGTTGCTTCCTAAGTGGACAGTTTGATTTCACAGAAGTGTGATTGACTTGGAGTTACATTGTGTTGTTTAAGTGTTCCCTTTATTTTTTAGAGCAGTGTACTATAGTCAGACAGTGTAATATACTATAGTCAGACAGTATAATATACTATAGTCAGACTCAGTGTAGTATACTACAGTCAGACAGTATAATGTACTATAGTCAGACAGTGTAATATACTATAGTCAGACAGTATAATATACCATAGTCAGACAGTATAATATACTATAGTCAGACTCATTGTAGTATACTACAGTCAGACAGTTTAATATACTATAGTCAGACAGTATAATATACTATAGTCAGACAGTGTAATATACTATAGTCAGACAGTATAATATACTATAGTCAGACAATATAATATACTATAGTCAGACAGTGTAATATACTATAGTCAGACAGTGTAATATACTATAGTCAGACAGTATAATATACTATAGTCAGACAGTATAATATACTATAGTCAGACTCAGTGTAGTATACTACAGTCAGACAGTATAATATACTACAGTCAGACAGTGTAATATACTATAGTCAGACAGTATAATATACTATAGTCAGACAGTATAATATACTATAGTCAGACAGTATAATATACTATAGTCAGACAGTATAATATACTATAGTCAGACAGTGTAATATACTATAGTCAGACAGTATAATATACTATAGTCAGACAGTATAATATACTATAGTCAGACTCAGTGTAGTATACTACAGTCAGACAGTATAATATACTACAGTCAGACAGTGTAATATACTATAGTCAGACAGTATAATATACTATAGTCAGACAGTGTAATATACTATAGTCAGAGAGTGTAATATACTATAGTCAAACAGTGTAATATACTATAGTCAGACAGTGTAATGTACTATGGTCAGACTCAGTCTAATATACTATAGTCAGACAGTATAATATACTATGGTCAGACAGTGTAATGTACTATAGTCAGACAGTATAATATACTATAGTCAGACAGTATAATATACTATGGTCAGACTCAGTGTAGTATACTACAGTCAGACAGTATAATATACTACAGTCAGACAGTGTAATATACTATAGTCAGACAGTATAATATACTATAGTCAGACAGTGTAATATACTATAGTCAGACAGTGTAATATACTATAGTCAAACAGTGTAATATACTATAGTCAGACAGTGTAATATCCTATAGTCAGACAGTATAATATACTATAGCCAGACAGTATAATATACTATAGTCAGACAGTGTAATATACTATAGTCAGACAGTGTAATATACTACAGTCAGAATCAGTATAATATACTATAGTCAGACAGTGTAATATACTATAGTCAGACAGTGTAATATACTATAGTCAAACAGTGTAATATACTATAGTCAGACAGTGTAATATCCTATAGTCAGACAGTATAAAATACTATAGCCAGACAGTATAATATACTATAGTCAGACAGTGTAATATACTATAGTCAGACAGTGTAATGTACTTTAGTCAGACAGTGTAATATACTATAGTCAGACTCAGTATAATGTACTATAGTCAGACAGTGTAATATACTATGGTCAGACTCAGTCTAATATACTATAGTCAGACAGTATAATATACTATGGTCAGACAGTGTAATGTACTATAGTCAGACTCAGTGTA
The DNA here is from genome assembly GCF_029448725.1 of Salvelinus fontinalis. Taxonomy (NCBI): domain Eukaryota; kingdom Metazoa; phylum Chordata; class Actinopteri; order Salmoniformes; family Salmonidae; genus Salvelinus; species Salvelinus fontinalis. The sequence continues at coordinate 249,271 of NW_026600356.1, read as the reverse complement.
ATGTACTATAGTCAGACAGTGTAATGTACTATAGTCAGACAGTTTAATATACTATAGTCAGACAGTGTAATATACTAAAGTCAGACTCAGTATAATATACTATAGTCAGACAGTGTAATATACTATAGTCAGACAGTATAATATACTATAGTCAGACAGTATAATATACTATAGTCAGACTCAGTCTAATATACTATAGTCAGACAGTATAATATACTATGGCCAGACAGTGTAATATACTATAGTCAGACAGTGTAATGTACAATAGTCAGACAGTGTAATATACTATGGTCAGACAGTGTAATGCACTATAGTCAGACAGTGTAATATACTATAGTCAGACAGTGTAATATACTATGGTCAGACAGTGTAATGTACTATAGTCAGACAGTTTAATATACTATAGTCAGACTCAGTCTAATATACTATAGTCAGACAGTATAATATACTATTCCAGACAGTGTAATATACTATAGTCAGACTCAGTCTAATATACTATGGTCAGACAGTGTAATGTACTATAGTCAGACAGTTTAATATACTATAGTCAGACTCAGTCTAATATACTATTGTCAGACAGTGTAATATACTATAGTCAGACTCAGTCTAATATACTATGGCCAGACAGTGTAATATACTATAGTCAGACTCAGTATAATATACTATAGTCAGACTCAGTGTAATATACTATAGTCAGACTCAGTGTAATATACTATAGTCAGACAGTGTAATATACTATAGTCAGACAGTGTAATGTACTATAATCAGACAGTGTAATGTACTATAGTCAGACAGTGTAATGTACTATAGTCAAACAGTGTAATGTACTATAGTCAGACAGTAACCCTAACCCATTGCTATACATTTACAGGAAGCGTTTCCCACTGGATGACCTTTCTCCTCAGCTTTAAAGAAACAGAGCGACACAAAGACGGGTAAATCCAGTGATAATGTGGAAATGTTAACCACTTACAATTAAAACTGTGATTTATGTTGCAGAAAGCTTTTAAAATGACACAGCAGCATTACAATATAGATTCCCCTGTCATTAGCATAATAGTTTTATTGTTGCATAATTAAGAAATATAAAATGTCTCTACCTGGCTAAACTTTACTACGTATCGGGGACTGTTAGACGGGCAAATGTATCCACACACACAACGGAACACGGGTCAATGGCAGACGGGATCGAGGTAATGATTAAATCATTAAAATGTTGTCAACGCTTCACAGAGCAGAGAGAAAATTAACTTCCTACCAACCACATTTTTCTGCTGAACATGAAATAATGCTTTTGTGCCAGTCTAATTACAAAGCGAACATCTGATAGAGTCAGCATCGGGGGGAGGATTACCACATGCATGAGTATTAGACCTCATTACCAGCTTGACTGCTAAATTATTACATCTTGTAATTGGATGGTGAGATTTTGACTCAGATTGGCTGGGTTTCTGGAAGATTGTAATTACAGGCTTGGTTGGTTTGCGACTTATCACAGTGAGCAGGATGAGGTGAAAAACAAGCTGTAACCCTCTCACAGCACACGTTCAGCCCTCTGTTTATTAGACCAAACAGAGCTGTTTGGTGAAGGGGAGACATTTATTACCAGCTGACAAATGGGGGGTTTCATTTATTTAACCTGGCTGATCTATTTCAGCTGAATGTAGAAACGAGCCATCCGTTTTATGATGGAGTCAACGCCTCCATTATCTAGAGGCTAACTGACTGGTAAAGCACCCATCTGCCAGCTGATTTCATTTACCTTATGTTACTAAACACACAGTGCAGTAGGAAATAGGAGGAAATACACATCAACCTGGCTTCTCTGTGTGTGTGTGTGTGTGTGTGTGTGTGTGTGTGTGTGTGTGTGTGTGTGTGTGTGTGTGTGTGTGTGTGTGTGTGTGTCTGTGTGTGTGTGTGTGTCTGTGTCTGTGTGTGTGTGTGTGTGTGTGTGTGTGTGTGTGTCTGTGTCTGTGTCTGTGTCTGTGTCTGTGTGTGTGTCTGTGTGTGTCTGTGTGTCTGTGTGTGTGTGTGTGTGTCTGTGTGTGTGTGTGTGTGTGTGCGTGTGTGTGTGTGTGTGTCGGTGTCTGTGTCTGTGTCTGTGTCTGTGTCTGTATCTGTGTCTCTGTGTGTGTGTGTGTGTGTGTGTGTGTGTGTGTGTGTGTGTGTGTGTGTGTGTGTGTGTGTGTGTGTGTGTGTGTGTGTGTGTGTGTGTGTGTGTTTGTCTGTGTGTTTGTCTGTGTGTGTGTGTGTGTGTGTGTGTGTGTGTGTGTGTGTGTGTGTGTGTGTGTGTGTGTGTGTGTGTGTGTGTGTGTGTGTGTGTGTGTGTGTTTGTCTGTGTGTGTGTGTGTGTGTGAACTCACATGTTATTGTAGATCTGGCTGTGTCTAAACTGTAAATCAGATGTTAGAGCGATGCAGGAAGCTGGTTTAAAAGGTGTGCTTAATACGGGAAGAAGGAAACACATGTTGTTTTCAACCTCTCATAAGAATATTTCAGATGAGATACATGTTTACTCATCAGATGGTTGTCCAGTCCAACTTGTTCCTGCATATACAGTGCATTAGGAAAGTATTCAGACCTCCTCCATTTTTCCACATTTCTTTGCGTTACAGCCTTATTCTAAAATGGATCAATCAAAACATGTCCTCATCAATCTACACACAATACCCCATAATGACATCACAATACCCCATAATTACATCCCAATACCCCATAATGACATCACAATACCCCATAATGACATCACAATACCCCATAATGACATCCCAATACCCCATAATGACATCACAATACCCCATAATGACATCACAATACCCCATAATTACATCCCAATACACCATAATGACATCACAATACCACATAATGACATCCCAATACCCCATAATGACATCACAATACCACATAATGATATCACAATACCCCATAATGACATCACAATACCCCATAATGACATCCCAATACACCATAATGACATCACAGTACCCCATAATGACATCACAATACCACATAATGACATCACAATACCACATAATGACATCACAATACCCCATAATGACATCACAATACCCCATAATGACATCACAATACCCCATAATGACATCACAATACCACATAATGACATCCCAATACCCCATAATGACATCACAATACCCCATAATTACATCCCAATACACCATAATGACATCACAATACCACATAATGACATCCCAATACCCCATAATGACATCACAATACCACATAATGATATCACAATACCCCATAATGACATCACAATACCCCATAATGACATCCCAATACACCATAATGACATCACAGTACCCCATAATGACATCACAATACCACATAATGACATCACAATACCACATAATGACATCACAATACCCCATAATGACATCACAATACCCCATAATGACATCACAATACCCCATAATGACATCACAATACCACATAATGACATCCCAATACACCATAATGACATCACAATACCACATAATGACATCCCAATACACCATAATGACATCACAGTACCCCATAATGACATCACAATACCACATAATGACATCACAATACCCCATAATGACATCCCAATACCCCATAATGACATCACAATACCACATAATGACATCCCAATACCCCATAATGACATCACAATACCCCATAATGACATCACAATACCACATAATGACATCACAATACCACATAATGACATCACAATACCCCATAATGACATCACAATACCCCATAATGACATCTCAATACCACATAATGACATCCCAATACACCATAATGACATCACAGTACCCCATAATGACATCACAATACCACATAATGACATCACAATACCCCATAATGACATCCCAATACCCCATAATGACATCACAATACCACATAATGACATCCCAATACACCATAATGATATCACAATAACCCATAATGATATCACAATACCCCATAATGACATCACAATACCCCATAATGACATCACAATACCCCATAATGATATCACAATACCACATAATGACATCCCAATACCCCATAATGACATCACAATACCCCATAATGATATCACAATACCCCATAATGATATCACAATACCACATAATGACATCCCAATACCCCATAATGATATCACAATACCCCATAATGACATCACAATACCCCATAATGACATCACAATACACCATAATGACATCACAGTACCCCATAATGACATCACAATACCACATAATGACATCACAATACCCCATAATGACATCACAATACCCCATAATGACATCACAATACCACATAATGACATCCCAATACACCATAATGACATCACAGTACCCCATAATGACATCACAATACCACATAATGACATCACAATACCCCATAATGACATCACAATACCCCATAATGACATCACAATACCCCATAATGATATCACAATACCACATAATGACATCCCAATACCCCATAATGACATCACAATACCCCATAATGATATCACAGTACCCCATAATGATATCACAATACCACATAATGACATCCCAATACCCCATAATGATATCACAATACCCCATAATGACATCACAATACCCCATAATGACATCACAATACCCCATAATGACATCACAATACCACATAATGACATCCCAATACCCCATAATGACATCACAATACCACATAATGACATCCCAATACACCATAATGACATCCCAATACCCCATAATGACATCACAATACCACATAATGACATCCCAATACACCATAATGACATCACAATACCACATAATGACATCCCAATACCCCATAATGACATCACAATACCCCATAATGACATCACAATACCCCATAATGATATCACAATACCCCATAATGACATCACAATACCACATAATGACATCCCAATACCCCATAATGACATCACAATACCCCATAATGACATCCCAATACCCCATAATGATATCACAATACCCCATAATGACATCACAATACCCCATAATGACATCACAATACCCCATAATGACATCACAATACCCCATAATGACATCACAATACCCCATAATGACATCACAATACCCCATAATGACATCACAATACCCCATAATGACCAAGCGATATAAGGTTCTTAGAATGTTTTTTCAAATGTAAATATACAGTGGGGAGAACAAGTATTTGATACACTGCCGATTTTGCAGGTTTTCCTACTTACAAAGCATGTAGAGGTCTGTCATTTTTGATCATAGGTACACTTCAATTGTGAGAGACGGAATCTAAAACAAAAATCCAGAAAATCACATTCTATGATTTTTAAGTAATTAAGTTGCATTTTATTGCATTTTTTTTCTTCTGTATTTTTGTTTTTGATTCCGATATAAACTAGTATGTGTTTAATTACATCCAGTTGTTTTACATTCTAGTCTCATACCTTGGTATATTTATTTAAATAGTTATGTTAGATGTGATGTGATATAAACTAGTATGTAAAACAGCTAGATTTATTTAAAATACAAATGTTACGTGTGATATGAAATAAACTAGAATGTAAAACAACTTGATATGTTGTTAAAACAAATGGTAGATATGATATAAACTAGGATGTAAAACCATTACATTTATGTAAAATGTTATTTGTTATTTATTCTAGTATATATCACTTCTAACATTAGTATTTTAAATACATGTAGTTGTTTTACATTGTAGTTATATCATATTGAGCATTAGTATTTAAAATACATGTAGTTGTTTTACATTCTAGTTTCTTTAACATCACATCTATATTAATATTTAAAATACATGTAGTTGTTTTACATTCTAGTTTCTTCTTGCCACTATAGGGGGTGCTGTTTCGCATTAGCATAATTTGGTCTACAGATTAAACTGCCTAGTACTCAATTCTTGCTCGTACAATATGCATATTATTGTTATTATTGGATAGAAAACACTCTCTAGTTTCTATAGCCGTTTGAATTATGTCTCTGAGTGAAACAGAACTCATTCTACAGCACTTTTCCTGACAGGGATTGAGATTTCAGAAATCTTGGCCTCTGGTCCCAGGTCAGTTTTAAAGTCCATGTGAATCCTATGAGGATACAAACACTGCCCACGTCTTCCTCTAGATGTCAGTAAGAGGTGACAATTTGAATGGAGTCGATTGCGCAATCAGGGCCTGTATAAAAGACCACAAGGCGGAAGTGGTTTCCTTTTCCTGCTGCGCCTGACGCACGATGGACATCGGACCTGCTCTCTTTCCAAGCTTTAGTTTAGCCAGTAATATATCGCCGGTCATGTTTTTACTCGTTATAGGTGTTAAAAACATCATAAGGTAGTTAACTTCTTGAGGATAGGGTGCAGAGTTTTCACTTAGGGAAAAATAGCGTGCGCAATTTCAACTTCGTGCTACTCATCCCCAGAATATAAGATATGCATATAATTAGTAGATTTGGATAGAAAACACTCTGAAGTTTCTAAAACTGTTTGAATCATATCTGTAAGTATAACAGAACTTATATAGCAGTCAAAACCCTGAGGACTAACTTTTTTATTGTTAAGTTCCTCTATGTTCAATGGATTGTTTTGGGCAAACCAGAATTCTAATCAGTAAATGCGGATTAGATGTGGATGTCGCCATTGTATGGAAAATGGTTAAGGTTTTTTCTTTGTGAGGTGAAAAAGATATTGACCCGGAAGTGGAGGGACGTCGTTTGTTTATGTTTGAGATTTGGGCAAGACGTGAAATGTTCTGTGAGTTTGTTGATATCCTGTATTGAAAACAGATTGACCCGTCTTCAATTTGATCAATTATTAACGTTTACAAATACCTACAGTTGTATTACAAAAGTACTTTGAAAAATTTTGGCAAAGTTTAGAGGTAATTTTTTTTAGATATTGTGTCATGATTTTGTTCAAATTGAACGCTGTTTTTCCTGGTACAACGGCGCCAAATAAATGGACAATTTGGATATATATGGATGGAATTAATCGAACAAAAGGACCATTTGTGATGTTTATGGGACATATTGGAGTGCCAACAAAAGAATCTCGTCAAAGGTAATGCATGTTTTATATTTTATATTAGCGTTTTGAGTAGCGCTAGCATGTAGCATGTAGCGCTAGCAATAGGCTACACTCTCTTGTTTACATTGGGCTATCATCAGATAATAGCATCTTATGCTTTCGCCGAAAAGCCTTTTTGAAATCTGACATGTTGGCTGGATTCACAACGAGTGTAGCTTTAATTTGATATCTTATATGTGTGATTTAATCAAGTTTAATTTTATATAATTTTTTTGAATTTGGCGCTCTACATTTTGACATGCCTGTTGGGACGCAAGCGTCCCATCTATCCCAGAGAGGTTAATTTAAACCGTTTTATAGCAATTTATATCCGTTTAGTGCGATTTTGAGGCATTGCTTTCTGATGCACTTTGAAGCGCCGGGCACGTTTCGGGGTCCCGGTCGTACGTTAGTCGGCATTTCTACGGACAAGAGGACATCTTTCGACCAAAAGAAGATTATACCCAAGAAAGGATACATTGCCCAAGATTCTGATGGAAGAACAGCTCATAGTAAGAACTATTTATGATGATAAATCGCTGTTCTGTTGAAAAATGTTAAACGCATATATCGCCATTTTGTTTTATATAGCTTCGCTTGGCGAACCCTGTATTGCACAGTAAGGATAATTTTAGAAATGTAATTCAGCGATTGCATTAAGAACTAATTTGTCTTTCGATAGCTGTCCAACTTATATTTTTTTAGTGAAGTTTATGAATAGTTATTCATGAGACAAGATCACTGTGAAAGATGGCACCCGACATTTTCAGGCCAGTTTTGCTAGTATTGTCATTGTATAACCACGTTTTTTTGTGGCTAAATATGCACATTTTTGAACAAACTCTATATGTATGTTGTAATATGATGTTACAGGAGTGTCATCGGAAGAATTCTGAGAAGGTTAGTGAAAAAAATAATATATTTTGGCGATGATAACGATATCGCTCTCTTTGGCTTGAATCAATGCTCGGGTAACGTTTGCATATGTGGTATGCTAATATAACGATTTATTGTGTTTTCGCTGTAAAACACTTAGAAAATCTGAAATACTGTCTGAATTCACAAGATCTGTGTCTTTTCATTGCTGTGAGCTGTGTATTTTTAAGAAATGTTTTATGATTAGTAATTAGATAATACACGTTGCTCTCTGTATTTATTCTAGTCGAGTTGTGATGGTGGGTGCAATTGTAAACTATGATTTATACCTGAAATATGCACATTTTTCTAACAAAACCTATCCTATACAATAAATATGTTATCAGACTGTCATCTGATGAGGTTTTTTCTTGGTTAGTGGCTATCAATATCTTTATTTGGCCGAATTGGTGATAGCTACTGGTGGAGAGAAAAAATGGTGGACAAAGAAAAATGGTGTCTTGTGCTAACGTGGTTAGCTAATAGATTTACATATTTTGTCTTCCCTGTAAAACATTTAAAAAATCTGAAATGGTGGCTTTATTCACAAGATCTGTATCTTTCATTAGGTGTCTTGGACTTGTGATTTAATGATATTTAGATGCTACTATTTAATTGTGACGCTATGCTAGCGATGCTAATCAGTGTGGGGGGGGTGGGGGGGGGGGGGGGGGGGGTGATCCCGGATCCGGGGTTGAGAGGCGTGAAAAGTTAATATCACATTTATATTAGTATTTAAAATTCATGTAGTTGTTTTACATTCTAGTTCATAATATTACATCTAACATTTGTATTTTATATAAATATATTTGTTTTACATTCTACTTCATATCACATCTGTCATTATCATTTTAAACATATATAGTTGTTTTAAATTCTACTTTATATCATATCACATCTAACATTAGCATTTCACATAAATCTGATGGTTATACATACTAGTTTAAATCAAATCACATCTAAAATATAATTTTAAATAAATCTAGTGGTTTTCACATTCTAGTTTTTATCATATCACATATAAAATTATTATTTTCAATAAATTGAGTGGTTTAATGTAAGGACCGACGCCGGAGACGAGAGGCAGTTAGGGGAATCAACATTTAATGAAGACCAGACATGAAACAAGACAGGCCCAGCGTCAGCACACGGACAAAACGACATTCCACAATCAATGCAGCAGCGGGGAACAGAGATGTGGAACCAACAAATATAGGGGAGGTAATAAACAGGTGATTGAGTCCAGGTGAGTCCAACAATACCCTGATGCGCGTGACGAGGAAAGGCAGGTGTGCGTAATGATGGTGGCAGGAGTGAGTAATGCTGGGGAGCCTGGTGCCCTCAAGCGCCAGGGAGGAAGAGCGGGAGCAGGCGTGACAAATTTATATCATATTACATCTAAAAGTATTATTTTGGTCTAGTTGTTTTACGTTCTAGTTCATACACATCTAACATCAGTATTTGAAATTAATATAGGTGTTTTACATACTGGTTTATATGATATAACATATAACATTTGTATTTAAAAATATGTAGTTGTTTTACATACTAGTTTATATGACATCAAACATTACTATTTTAAAAACATCTCGTTTTTTTTACATTCTACTTTAAATCATATGACATTAGTGTTTTGCATAAATGTAATTGTTTTACATTCTAGTTCATATTATATCATATATATCATTATGCCACCCCCTGATCTGAGTTATCTATGTTTTCTTTATTAGTTTGGTCAGGTTAGGGTTTGACGAGGGTGGGTATGCTTTTGTCTTGTCTAGGGTTTTTGTATATATATAGGGGTGTTTGTTAAACTAGGTTATTATAGGTCTATTGTGGCCTGAATTGGTTCCCAATCAGAGGCAACTGTTTATCGTTGTCTCTGATTGGGGATCCTATTTAGGTTGCCATTTTTCCATTTTGGTTTTGTGGGTTCTTGTCTATGTGTAGGTGCCTGTCAGCACTTGTGTTACACAGCTTCACGTTCGTTTTGTTTAGTGTTCATTGGTTTAATAAATTAGAATGTGAGCATACCACGCTGCGCCTTGGTCTCATCAATACGACTAGACGATTAGAATGTGAGCATACCACGCTGCGCCTTGGTCTCATCAATACGACTAGACGATTAGAATGTGAGCATACCACGCTGCGCCTTGGTCTCATCAATACGACTAGACGATTAGAATGTGAGCATACCACGCTGCGCCTTGGTCTCATCAATACGACTAGACGATTAGAATGTGAGCATACCACGCTGCGCCTTGGTCTCATCAATACGACTAGACGATTAGAATGTGAGCATACCACGCTGCGCCTTGGTCTCATCAATACGACTAGACGATTAGAATGTGAGCATACCACGCTGCGCCTTGGCCTCATCAATACGACTAGACGATTAGAATGTGAGCATACCACGCTGCGCCTTGGTCTCATCAATACGACTAGACGATTAGAATGTGAGCATACCACGCTGCGCCTTGGCCTCATCAATACGACTAGACGATTAGAATGTGAGCATACCACGCTGCGCCTTGGCCTCATCAATACGACTAGACGATTAGAATGTGAGCATACCACGCTACGCCTTGTTCTCATCAATACGACGAACACATGATCATTTTAAACAGATGTTTTACATTCAAGTATCACATCTAACATTATTATTTTAAATACATTAAAAAAAATACATTCTGGTTCACATCACATTAGTGTTTTACATTCTAGTCCATATCACATTAGTGTTTTACATTCTAGTTCATATCATATCACATTAGTGTTTTACATTCTAGTTCATATCACATCACATTAGTGTTTTACATTCTAGTTCATATCACATTAGTGTTTTACATTCTAGTTCATATCATATCACATTAGTGTTTTACATTCTAGTTCATATCACATTAGTGTTTTACATTCTAGTTCATATCACATTAGTGTTTTACATTCTAGTTCACATCACATCACATTAGTGTTTTACATTCTAGTTTATATCATATCACATTAGTGTTTTACATTCTAGTTCATATCACATTAGTGTTTTACATTCTAGTTCATATCACATTAGTGTTTTACATTCTAGTTCATATCACATTAGTGTTTTACATTCTAGTTCATATCACATTAGTGTTTTACATTCTAGTTCATATCACATTAGTGTTTTACATTCTAGTTCACATCACATTAGTGTTTTACATTCTAGTTCATATCATATCACATTAGTGTTTTACATTCTAGTTCATATCATATCACATTAGTGTTTTACATTCTAGTTCATATCACATTAGTGTTTTACATTCTAGTTCATATCATATCACATTAGTGTTTTACATTCTAGTTCATATCACATCACATTAGTGTTTTACATTCTAGTTCACATCACATTAGTGTTTTACATTCTAGTTCATATCACATTAGTCTTTTACATTATAGTTCATATCACATTAGTGTTTTACATTCTAGTTCATATCACATTAGTGTTTTACATTCTAGTTCATATCACATCACATTAGTGTTTTACATTCTAGTTCATATCACATTAGTGTTTTACATTCTAGTTCATATCACATTAGTGTTTACATTCTAGTTCATATCACATTAGTGTTTACATTCTAGTTCACATCACATTAGTGTTTTACATTCTAGTTCATATCACATTAGTGTTTTACATTCTAGTTCATTGTCACGCCCTGGCCTTAGTATTCTTTGTTTTCTTTATTATTTTAGTTAGGTCAGGGTGTGACATGGGGAATGTTTGTGTTTTGTTGGTTTTCGGTGTTTTTATGGTAAAGGGGTTGTTGGGTATAGTATATGGGTTTGTGTTGAGTACATGTGTCTAGTGTTGTCTATGTATGTTTAGTTGTCTAGGAGAGTCTATGGTTACCTGAATGAGTTCCCAATTAGAGACAGCTGATTTCGGTTGTCTCTGATTGGGAGCCTTATTTAGGGTAGCCATAGGCTTTCATTGGTTGTGAGTAGTTGTCTATGTCAGAACGTTTGTAGCCTGTGTATGTGCACAACGTTTATTAGCTTCACGATCGTTTGTTGTTTTGTTAGTTTGTATTAAGTGTTTCGTGTTTATTCTTCGTCGTCTTTAAAATAAAAGAAGATGGCTTATTTTCCAAATGCTGCGTTTTGGTCCGTCAATCCGCCACACGATTGTGACAGAACTACTCACCATTACAGGACCCACCTACACAGGATTCGTGGACATGGGAGGAGATACTGGATGGTAAGGGGCCGTGGGCACAACCGGGAGAATATCGCCTTCCTCGTGAAGAGCTGGAGGCAGCTAAAGCCGAGAGGAGGCGATATGAGGAGGCAGCACGGAGACAAGGCTGGAAGCCCGTGAGTACAACCCAAAAATTTCTTGGGGGGGGCCTTAAAGGGAGTGTGGCGAAGTCAGGTAGGAAACCTGCGCCTCAGCCGGCAGGAGTCTGCCGTCTGCACAGCGATGACTGAACTGCCCGTCTGCCAAGCGCCATCTGAGCCATCCGTCTCCCCAGCGCCATCTGAGCCATCCGTCTCCCCAGCGCCATCTGAGCCATCCGTCTGCAATGAGCCTGCAAAGCCGCCCGTCTGCCATGAGCCTGCAAAGCCGCCCGTCTGCCATGAGCCTACTGAGCCGTCCGCCAGACAGGAGCCGCTAGAGCCGCCAGCCAGACAGGAGCCGCTAGAGCCGCCAGCCAGACAGGATCTGCCAGAGCCGCCAACCAGACAGGATCTGCCAGAGCCGCCAACCAGACAGGATCTGCCAGAGCCGCCAACCAGACAGGATCTGCCAGAGCCGCCAACCAGACAGGATCTGCCAGAGCCGCCAACCAGACAGGATCTGCCAGAGCCGCCAACCAGACAGGATCTGCCAGAGCCGCCAACCAGACAGGATCTGCCAGAGCCGCCAACCAGACAGGATCTGCCAGATCAGTCAGCCAGCCATGAGCAGCCAGATCCGTCAGCCAGCCATGAGCAGCCAGATCCGTCAGCCAGCCATGAGCAGCCAGATCCGTCAGCCAGCCATGAGCAGCCAGATCCGTCAGCCAGCCATGAGCAGCCAGATCCGTCAGCTAGCCATGAGCAGCCAGATCCGTCAGCTAGCCATGAGCAGCCAGATCCGTCAGCCAGCCATGAGCAGCCAGATCCGTCAGCCAGCCATGAGCAGCCAGATCCGTCAGCCAGCCATGAGCAGCCAGATCCGTCAGCCAGCAATGAGCAGCCAGATCCGTCAGCTAGCCATGAGCAGCCAGATCCGTCAGCTAGCCATGAGCAGCCAGATCCGTCAGCTAGCCATGAGCAGCCAGATCCGTCAGCCAGCCATGAGCAGCCAGATCCGTCAGCCAGCCATGAGCAGCCAGATCCGTCAGCCAGCCATGAGCAGCCAGATCCGTCAGCCAGCCATGAGCAGCCAGATCCGTCAGCCAGCCATGAGCAGCCAGATCCGTTAGCCAGCCATGAGCAGCCAGATCTGTCAGCCAGCCATGGGCCGTCCCTCAGTCCGGAGCTGCAGTCCCTCAGTCCGGAGCTGCCATTCCTCAGTCCGGAGCTGCCATTCCTCAGTCCGGAGCTGCCCCTTATCCTGGTGCTGCCCCTTATCCTGGTGCTGCCCCTTACCCTGGTGCTGCCCATTACCCTGGTACTGCCCCTGACCCTGGTACTGCCCCTGACCCTGGTACTGCCCCTGACCCTGGTACTGCCCCTGACCCTGGTACTGCCCCTGACCCTGGTACTGCCCCTTACCCTGGTACTGCCCCTTAGTCCGGAGCTGCCCCTTAGTCCGGAACTGCCCCTTAATGCAATGGGGTTAATGTGGAGGGGGGTCATTTGGAGGAAGCCTAGGAGGTGGTTAGGGACTGTGGTGACGTGGGGACCACAACCAGAGCCGGAGCCGCCACCGTGGATGGAAGCCCACCCAGACCCTCCCCTAGACTGTTTAATGGTGCGCCCGGAGTTCGCACCTTAAGGGGGGGGTTATGTCACGCCCTGGCCTTAGTATTCTTTGTTTTCTTTATTATTATAGTTAGGTCAGGGTGTGACATGGGGAATGTTTGTGTTTTGTTGGTTTTCGGTGTTTTTATGGTAAAGGGGTTGTTGGGTATAGTATATGGGTTTGTGTTGAGTACATGTGTCTAGTGTTGTCTATGTATGTTTAGTTGTCTAGGAGAGTCTATGGTTACCTGAATGAGTTCCCAATTAGAGACAGCTGATTTCGGTTGTCTCTGATTGGGAGCCTTATTTAGGGTAGCCATAGGCTTTCATTGGTTGTGAGTAGTTGTCTATGTCAGAACGTTTGTAGCCTGTGTATGTGCACAACGTTTATTAGCTTCACGATCGTTTGTTGTTTTGTTAGTTTGTATTAAGTGTTTCGTGTTTATTCTTCGTCGTCTTTAAAATAAAAGAAGATGGCTTATTTTCCAAATGCTGCGTTTTGGTCCGTCAATCCGCCACACGATTGTGACAGAACTACTCACCATTACAGGACCCACCTACACAGGATTCGTGGACATGGGAGGAGATACTGGATGGTAAGGGGCCGTGGGCACAACCGGGAGAATATCGCCTTCCTCGTGAAGAGCTGGAGGCAGCTAAAGCCGAGAGGAGGCGATATGAGGAGGCAGCACGGAGACAAGGCTGGAAGCCCGTGAGTACAACCCAAAAATTTCTTGGGGGGGGCCTTAAAGGGAGTGTGGCGAAGTCAGGTAGGAAACCTGCGCCTCAGCCGGCAGGAGTCTGCCGTCTGCACAGCGATGACTGAACTGCCCGTCTGCCAAGCGCCATCTGAGCCATCCGTCTCCCCAGCGCCATCTGAGCCATCCGTCTCCCCAGCGCCATCTGAGCCATCCGTCTGCAATGAGCCTGCAAAGCCGCCCGTCTGCCATGAGCCTGCAAAGCCGCCCGTCTGCCATGAGCCTACTGAGCCGTCCGCCAGACAGGAGCCGCTAGAGCCGCCAGCCAGACAGGAGCCGCTAGAGCCGCCAGCCAGACAGGATCTGCCAGAGCCGCCAACCAGACAGGATCTGCCAGAGCCGCCAACCAGACAGGATCTGCCAGAGCCGCCAACCAGACAGGATCTGCCAGAGCCGCCAACCAGACAGGATCTGCCAGAGCCGCCAACCAGACAGGATCTGCCAGAGCCGCCAACCAGACAGGATCTGCCAGAGCCGCCAACCAGACAGGATCTGCCAGAGCCGCCAACCAGACAGGATCTGCCAGAGCCGCCAACCAGACAGGATCTGCCAGATCAGTCAGCCAGCCATGAGCAGCCAGATCCGTCAGCCAGCCATGAGCAGCCAGATCCGTCAGCCAGCCATGAGCAGCCAGATCCGTCAGCCAGCCATGAGCAGCCAGATCCGTCAGCTAGCCATGAGCAGCCAGATCCGTCAGCTAGCCATGAGCAGCCAGATCCGTCAGCTAGCCATGAGCAGCCAGATCCGTCAGCCAGCCATGAGCAGCCAGATCCGTCAGCCAGCCATGAGCAGCCAGATCCGTCAGCCAGCCATGAGCAGCCAGATCCGTCAGCTAGCAATGAGCAGCCAGATCCGTCAGCTAGCCATGAGCAGCCAGATCCGTCAGCTAGCCATGAGCAGCCAGATCCGTCAGCTAGCCATGAGCAGCCAGATCCGTCAGCCAGCCATGAGCAGCCAGATCCGTCAGCCAGCCATGAGCAGCCAGATCCGTCAGCCAGCCATGAGCAGCCAGATCCGTCAGCCAGCCATGAGCAGCCAGATCCGTCAGCCAGCCATGAGCAGCCAGATCCGTTAGCCAGCCATGAGCAGCCAGATCTGTCAGCCAGCCATGGGCCGTCCCTCAGTCCGGAGCTGCAGTCCCTCAGTCCGGAGCTGCCATTCCTCAGTCCGGAGCTGCCATTCCTCAGTCCGGAGCTGCCCCTTATCCTGGTGCTGCCCCTTATCCTGGTGCTGCCCCTTACCCTGGTGCTGCCCATTACCCTGGTACTGCCCCTGACCCTGGTACTGCCCCTGACCCTGGTACTGCCCCTGACCCTGGTACTGCCCCTGACCCTGGTACTGCCCCTGACCCTGGTACTGCCCCTTACCCTGGTACTGCCCCTTAGTCCGGAGCTGCCCCTTAGTCCGGAACTGCCCCTTAATGCAATGGGGTTAATGTGGAGGGGGGTCATTTGGAGGAAGCCTAGGAGGTGGTTAGGGACTGTGGTGACGTGGGGACCACAACCAGAGCCGGAGCCGCCACCGTGGATGGAAGCCCACCCAGACCCTCCCCTAGACTGTTTAATGGTGCGCCCGGAGTTCGCACCTTAAGGGGGGGGTTATGTCACGCCCTGGCCTTAGTATTCTTTGTTTTCTTTATTATTATAGTTAGGTCAGGGTGTGACATGGGGAATGTTTGTGTTTTGTTGGTTTTGGGTGTTTTTATGGTAAAGGGGTTGTTGGGTATAGTATATGGGTTTGTGTTGAGTACATGTGTCTAGTGTTGTCTATGTATGTTTAGTTGTCTAGGAGAGTCTATGGTTACCTGAATGAGTTCCCAATTAGAGACAGCTGATTTCGGTTGTCTCTGATTGGGAGCCTTATTTAGGGTAGCCATAGGCTTTCATTGGTTGTGAGTAGTTGTCTATGTCAGAACGTTTGTAGCCTGTGTCTGTGCACGACGTTTATTAGCTTCACGATCGTTTGTTGTTTTGTTAGTTTGTATTAAGTGTTTCGTGTTTATTCTTCGTCGTCTTTAAAATAAAAGAAGATGGCTTATTTTCCAAATGCTGCGTTTTGGTCCGTCAATCCGCCACACGATCGTGACATTCATATCATATCACATTAGTGTTTTACATTCTAGTTCATATCACATTAGTGTTTTACATTCTAGTTCACATCATATCACAATAGTGTTTTACATTCTAGTTCATATCACATCACATTAGTGTTTTACGTTCTAGTTCACATCACATTAGTGTTTTACATTCTAGTTCATATCACATTAGTGTTTTACATTCTAGTTCATATAACATTAGTGTTTTACATTCTAGTTCATATCACATTAGTGTTTTACATTCTAGTTCATATCACATCACATTAGTGTTTTACATTCTAGTTCATATCACATTACATTAGTGTTTTACATTCTAGTTCATATCACATTAGTGTTTTACATTCTAGTTCATATCACATCACATTAGTGTTTTACATTCTAGTTCATATCACATTAGTGTTTACATTCTAGTTCATATCATATCACATTAGTGTTTTACATTCTAGTTCATATCACATTAGTGTTTTACATTCTAGTTCATATCATATCACATTAGTGTTTTACATTCTAGTTCATATCACATTACATTAGTGTTTTACATTCTAGTTCATATCACATTAGTGTTTTACATTCTAGTTCATATCACATTAGAGTTTTACATTCTAGTTCATATCACATTAGTGTTTTACATTCTAGTTCATATCACATCAGATTAGTGTGTTACATTCTAGTTCATATCACATTAGTGTTTTACATTCTAGTTCATATCACATCACATTAGTGTTTTACATTCTAGTTCATATCACATTAGTGTTTTACATTCTAGTTCATATCATATCACATTAGTGTTTTACATTCTAGTTCATATCACGTCACATTAGTGTTTTACATTCTAGTTCATATCACATTAGTGTTTTACATTCTAGTTCATATCACATCACATTAGTGTTTTACATTCTAGTTCATATCACATTAGTGTTTTACATTCTAGTTCATATCACATTAGTGTTTTACATTCTAGTTCATATCACATTAGTGTGTTACATTCTAGTTCATATCACATTAGTGTTTTACATTCTAGTTCATATCACATTAGTGTGTTACATTCTAGTTCACATCACATCACATTAGTGTTTTACATTCTAGTTCACATCACATTAGTGTTTTACATTCTAGTTCATATCACATCACATTAGTGTTTTACATTGTAGTTCATATCATATCACATTAGTTTGTTACATTCTAGTTCATATCACATCACATTAGTGTTTTACATTCTAGTTCATATCACATTAGTGTTTTACATTCTAGTTCATATCACATTAGTGTTTTACATTCTAGTTCATATCACATTAGTGTTTTACATTCTAGTTCATATCACGTTCGTGTTTTACATTCTAGTTCATATCACATCACATTAGTGTGTTACATTCTAGTTCATATCACATTAGTGTTTTACATTCTAGTTCATATCAGATCACATTAGTGTTTTACATTCTAGTTCATATCACATTAGTGTTTTACATTCTAGTTCATATCACATTAGTGTTTACATTCTAGTTCATATCATATCACATTAGTGTTTTACATTCTAGTTCATATCACAATAGTGTTTTACATTCTAGTTCATATCACATCACATTAGTGTTTACATTCTAGTTCATATCAGATTAGTGTGTTACATTCTAGTTCATATCACATTAGTGTTTTACATTCTAGTTCAGATCACATCACATTAGTGTTTTACATTCTAGTTCATATCACATTCGTGTTTTACATTCTAGTTCATATCACATTAGTGTCTTACATTCTAGTTCATATCACATCACATTAGTGTTTTACATTCTAGTTCATATCACATTAGTGTTTTACATTCTAGTTCATATCACATTAGTGTGTTACATTGTAGTTCATATCACATTAGTCTTTTACATTCTAGTTCATATCACATTAGTGTGTTACATTCTAGTTCATATCACATCACATTAGTGTTTTACATTCTAGTTCATATCACATTAGTGTTTTACATTCTAGTTCATATCACATTAGTGTGTTACATTGTAGTTCATATCACATTAGTCTTTTACATTCTAGTTCATATCACATTAGTGTGTTACATTCTAGTTCATATCACATCACATTAGTGTTTACATTCTAGTTCATATCACATCACATTAGTGTTTTACATTCTAGTTCATATCACATTAGTGTTTTACATTCTAGTTCATATCATATCACATTAGTGTTTTACATTCTAGTTCATATCACATCACATTAGTGTTTTACATTCTAGTTCATATCACATTAGTGTTTTACATTCTAGTTCATATCATATCACATTAGTGTTTTACATTCTAGTTCATATCACATCACATTAGTGTTTTACATTCTAGTTCATATCACATTAGTGTTTTACATTCTAGTTCATATCATATCACATTAGTGTTTTACATTCTAGTTCATATCATATCACATTAGTGTTTTACATTCTAGTTCACATCACATCACATTAGTGTTTTACATTCTAGTTCATATCACATCACATTAGTGTTTTACATTCTAGTTCATATCACATTAGTGTTTTACATTCTAGTTCATATCACATCACATTAGTGTTTTACATTCTAGTTCATATCACATTAGTGTTTTACATTCTAGTTCATATCACATTAGAGTTTTACATTCTAGTTCATATCACATTAGTGTTTTACATTCTAGTTCATATCACATCACATTAGTGTGTTACATTCTAGTTCATATCACATTAGTGTTTTACATTCTAGTTCATATCACATCACATTCGTGTGTTACATTCTAGTTCATATCACATTAGTGTTTTACATTCTAGTTCATATCACATCACATTAGTGTTTTACATTCTAGTTCATATCACATTAGTGTTTTACATTCTAGTTCATATCATATCACATTAGTGTTTTACATTCTAGTTCATATCACGTCACATTAGTGTTTTACATTCTAGTTCATATCACATTAGTGTTTTACATTCTAGTTCATATCATATCACATTAGTGTTTTACATTCTAGTTCATATCACATCACATTAGTGTTTTACATTCTAGTTCATATCACATTAGTGTTTTACATTCTAGTTCATATCACATTAGTGTGTTACATTCTAGTTCACATCACATCACATTAGTGTTTTACATTCTAGTTCACATCACATTAGTGTTTTACATTCTAGTTCATATCACATCACATTAGTGTTTTACATTGTAGTTCATATCATATCACATTAGTTTGTTACATTCTAGTTCATATCACATCACATTAGTGTTTTACATTCTAGTTCATATCACATTAGTGTTTTACATTCTAGTTCATATCACATTCGTGTTTTACATTCTAGTTCATATCACATCACATTAGTGTGTTACATTCTAGTTCATATCACATTAGTGTTTTACATTCTAGTTCATATCATATCACATTAGTGTTTTACATTCTAGTTCATATCACATCACATTATTGTTTTACATTCTAGTTCATATCATATCACATTAGTGTTTTACATTCTAGTTCATATCACATTAGTGTTTTACATTCTAGTTCATATCAGATCACATTAGTGTTTTACATTCTAGTTCATATCACATTAGTGTGTTGCATTCTAGTTCATATTACATCACATTAGTGTTTTACATTCTAGTTCATATCACATTAGTGTTTTACATTCTAGTTCATATCACATTAGTGTTTACATTCTAGTTCATATCATATCACATTAGTGTTTTACATTCTAGTTCATATCACATTAGTGTTTTACATTCTAGTTCATATCACATCACATTAGTGTTTTACATTCTAGTTCATATCAGATTAGTGTGTTACATTCTAGTTCATATCACATTAGTGTTTTACATTCTAGTTCATATCACATCACATTAGTGTTTTACATTCTAGTTCATATCACATTCGTGTTTTACATTCTAGTTCATATCACATTAGTGTGTTACATTCTAGTTCATATCACATCACATTAGTGTTTTACATTCTAGTTCATATCACATTAGTGTTTTACATTCTAGTTCATATCACATTAGTGTTTTACATTCTAGTTCATATCACATCACATTAGTGTGTTACATTCTAGTTCATATCATATCACATTAGTGTTTTACATTCTAGTTCATATCACATCACATTAGTGTTTTACATTCTAGTTCATATCACATTAGTGTTTTACATTCTAGTTCATATCATATCACATTAGTGTTTTACATTCTAGTTCATATCATATCACATTAGTGTTTTACATTCTAGTTCACATCACATTAGTGTTTTACATTCTAGTTCATATCACATTAGTGTTTTACATTCTAGTTCACATCATATTAGTGTTTTACATTCTAGTTCACATCATATCACATTAGTGTTTTACATTATAGTTCATATCACATCACATTAGTGTTTTACATTCTAGTTCATATCATATCACATTAGTGTTTTACATTCTAGTTCATATCACATTAGTGTGTTACATTCTTGTTCATATCACATTTGTGTTTTACATCCTAGTTCATATCATATCACATTAGTGTTTTACATTCTAGTTCATATCACATTAGTGTGGTACATTCTAGTTCATATCACATTAGTGTTTTACATTCTAGTTCATATCACATCACATTAGTGTTTTACATTCTAGTTCATATCATATTAGTGTTTTACATTCTAGTTCATATCACATTAGTGTTTTACATTCTAGTTCATATCACATTAGTGTTTTACATTCTAGTTCATATCACATCACATTAGTGTTTTACATTCTAGTTCATATCACATTAGTGTTTTACATTCTAGTTCATATCACATCACAATAGTGTTTTACATTCTAGTTCATATCACATTAGTGTTTTACATTCTAGTTCACATCACATCACATTAGTGTTTTACATTCTAGTTCATCTCACATCACATTAGTGTTTTACATTCTAGTTCATAACATATCACATTAGTGTTTTACATTCTAGTTCATATCATATCACATTAGTGTTTTACATTCTAGTTCATATCACATTCGTGTTTTACATTCTAGTTCATATCACATTAGTGTTTTACATTCTAGTTCATATCACATTAGTGTTTTACATTCTAGTTCATATCACATCACATTAGTGTTTTACATTCTAGTTCATATCACATCACATCAGTGTGTTACATTCTAGTTCATATCACATTAGTGTTTTACATTCTAGTTCACATCACATTAGTGTTTTACATTCTAGTTCATATCACATTAGTGTTTTACATTCTAGTTCATATCACATTAGTGTGTTACATTCTAGTTCATATCACATCACATTAGTGTTTTACATTCTAGTTCATATCACATTAGTGTTTTACATTCTAGTTCATATCACATTAGTGTTTTACATTCTAGTTCATATCACATCACATTAGTGTGTTACATTCTAGTTCATATCATATCACATTAGTGTTTTACATTCTAGTTCATATCACATCACATTAGTGTTTTACATTCTAGTTCATATCACATTAGTGTTTTACATTCTAGTTCATATCACATTAGTGTTTTACATTCTAGTTCACATCACATTAGTGTTTTACATTCTAGTTCATATCACATTAGTGTTTTACATTCTAGTTCAGATCACATCACATTAGTGTTTTACATTCTAGTTCATATCATATCACATTAGTGTTTTACATTCTAGTTCATATCACATCACATTAGTGTGTTACATTCTAGTTCATATCACATTAGTTTGTTACATTCTAGTTCATATCACATCACATTAGTGTTTTACATTCTAGTTCATATCACATTAGTGTGTTACATTCTAGTTCATATCACATTAGTGTTTTACATTCTAGTTCATATCACATTAGTGTGTAACATTATAGTTCATATCACATCACATTAGTGTTTTACATTCTAGTTCATATCATATCACATTAGTGTTTTACATTCTAGTTCATATCACATTAGTGTGTTACATTCTAGTTCATATCACATTTGTGTTTTACATCCTAGTTCATATCATATCACATTAGTGTTTTACATTCTAGTTCATATCACATTAGTGTGTTACATTCTAGTTCATATCACATTAGTGTTTTACATTCTAGTTCATATCACATCACATTAGTGTTTTACATTCTAGTTCATATCATATTAGTGTTTTACATTCTAGTTCATATCACATTAGTGTTTTACATTCTAGTTCATATCACATTAGTGTTTTACATTCTAGTTCATATCACATCACATTAGTGTTTTACATTCTAGTTCATATCACATTAGTGTTTTACATTCTAGTTCATATCACATCACAATAGTGTTTTACATTCTAGTTCATATCACATTAGTGTTTTACATTCTAGTTCACATCACATCACATTAGTGTTTTACATTCTAGTTCATCTCACATCACATTAGTGTTTTACATTCTAGTTCATAACATATCACATTAGTGTTTTACATTCTAGTTCATATCATATCACATTAGTGTTTTACATTCTAGTTCATATCACATTCGTGTTTTACATTCTAGTTCATATCACATTAGTGTTTTACATTCTAGTTCATATCACATTAGTGTTTTACATTCTAGTTCATATCACATCACATTAGTGTTTTACATTCTAGTTCATATCACATCACATCAGTGTGTTACATTCTAGTTCATATCACATTAGTGTTTTACATTCTAGTTCACATCACATTAGTGTTTTACATTCTAGTTCATATCACATTAGTGTTTTACATTCTAGTTCATATCACATTAGTGTGTTACATTCTAGTTCATATCACATCACATTAGTGTTTTACATTCTAGTTCATATCACATTAGTGTTTTACATTCTAGTTCATATCACATTAGTGTTTTACATTCTAGTTCATATCACATCACATTAGTGTGTTACATTCTAGTTCATATCATATCACATTAGTGTTTTACATTCTAGTTCATATCACATCACATTAGTGTTTTACATTCTAGTTCATATCACATTAGTGTTTTACATTCTAGTTCATATCACATTAGTGTTTTACATTCTAGTTCACATCACATTAGTGTTTTACATTCTAGTTCATATCACATTAGTGTTTTACATTCTAGTTCAGATCACATCACATTAGTGTTTTACATTCTAGTTCATATCATATCACATTAGTGTTTTACATTCTAGTTCATATCACATCACATTAGTGTGTTACATTCTAGTTCATATCACATTAGTTTGTTACATTCTAGTTCATATCACATCACATTAGTGTTTTACATTCTAGTTCATATCACATTAGTGTGTTACATTCTAGTTCATATCACATTAGTGTTTTACATTCTAGTTCATATCACATTAGTGTGTAACATTATAGTTCATATCACATCACATTAGTGTTTTACATTCTAGTTCATATCATATCACATTAGTGTTTTACATTCTAGTTCATATCACATTAGTGTGTTACATTCTAGTTCATATCACATTAGTGTTTTACATTCTAGTTCATATCACATCACATTAGTGTTTTACATTCTAGTTCATATCATATTAGTGTTTTACATTCTAGTTCATATCACATTAGTGTTTTACATTCTAGTTCATATCACATTAGTGTTTTACATTCTAGTTCATATCACATCACATTAGTGTTTTACATTCTAGTTCATATCACATTAGTGTTTTACATTCTAGTTCATATCACATCACAATAGTGTTTTACATTCTAGTTCATATCACATTAGTGTTTTACATTCTAGTTCACATCACATCACATTAGTGTTTTACATTCTAGTTCATCTCACATCACATTAGTGTTTTACATTCTAGTTCATAACATATCACATTCGTGTTTTACATTCTAGTTCATATCATATCACATTAGTGTTTTACATTCTAGTTCATATCACATTCGTGTTTTACATTCTAGTTCATATCACATCACATTAGTGTTTTACATTCTAGTTCATATCACATTAGTGTTTTACATTCTAGTTCATATCATATCACATTAGTGTTTTACATTCTAGTTCATATCACATCACATTAGTGTTTTACATTCTAGTTCATATCACATCACAGTGTGTTACATTCTAGTTCATATCATATCACATTAGTGTGTTACATTGTAGTTCATATCACATTAGTGTTTTACATTCTAGTTCATATCACATCACATTAGTGTGTTACATTGTAGTTCATATCACATCACATTAGTGTTTTACATTCTAGTTCATATCATATTAATGGACAGATTTAGTCTAAAATGTAATTTCAGGGGTGTAGCATTTCTTCTCTCTGTGTGAAACTCTTCCTTGTAAATGTCTCTTTCTTTCTGCAGATCAGTTCGTTTGCACAAAAGCTCTTTTAATTTAGAGATGGCTCGGTTGTTTGGGAACAGCATGAGAGCTTTTAACATTTAACCATTTTCTATTAACTGTTATTTACATGTTGTCAGTCAAACCCTGTGTACATCTGCCATCCAAACCCTGTGTACATCTGCCATCCAAACCCTGTGTACATCTGCCATCCAAACCCTGTGTACATCTGCCATCCAAACCCTGTGTACATCTGCCATCCAAACCCTGTGTACATCTGCCATCCAAACCCTGTGTACATCTGCCATCCAAACCCTGTGTACATCTGCCATCCAAACCCTGTGTACATCTGCCATCCAAACCCTGTGTACATCTGCCATCCAAACCCTGTGTACATCTGCCATCCAAACCCTGTGTACATCTGCCATCCAAACCCTGTGTACATCTGCCATCCAAACCCTGTGTACATCTGCCATCCAAACCCTGTGTACATCTGCCATCCAAACCCTGTGTACATCTGCCATCCAAACCCTGTGTACATCTGCCATCCAAACCCTGTGTACATCTGCCATCCAAACCCTGTGTACATCTGCCATCCAAACCCTGTGTACATCTGCCATCCATGCCATGTGACATGTATTTATTGAAAGTTTTATGTCACACATGGAAAGTTCATCAGACGGTAGAGGGAGAGAGAGATGGCCCCCTCCCCCCTATGCTCCTTCTCTAATCCACGACTTTATGTATTATCTTTATGCCTGCCCATCTCCAGACAGCAACACTCTTGTTTTGCCATTATAAACAGATCTAATCAGTAGTGAGTGGATCTTTTATGCATTGGTTGTTGGGACATGAACATCAGCGCTGTAGATCACTAGAATAAACAACGGCGACTGATTCCATTACAACAGTCCAGCCACTTTTATCTGCCTGTGACATCATTTCAATCAAAATGTAAAATAATCCAGTCCAATAGATACACTAGAGATAGGATACAGACTGCTGCACTTAGTCATTTAATAAAAACATAGCAGACGTTCTCCCTGTGACAGGTCTGATGAAGTCCCCATTCCCAACTCCATTACCTGTTATAATAGTATTCACACAGAACTCCACAGCCCTGTCTATTATTATGTATTAGTCAGAGTTGTTCTTGGAGGATACAGCTCTTTGGTTCGTTTCATTAACAGTAAATAGACAATTCTTCTTCCACACGACATTTTCTCTTTTGTTTTTAGCAACAGAAATTACCTTGTCGCATTTAAAGGGGATGAATTGAAAACTCTGCTTAGCCTGTATTAATAGGAAGGTGGTATAGATATTCAAAATAATGGATTTGATCACAGTAGGATGCAGACCACTGCACTTTAACCGGTTTAATTAACGAAGCAAAATGCACTTTGACTGAATATTTGGACCGTTCTTGAGAAGAGTGATTACTTTCAATAATAATGTTCCAGATAATTGAATGTAGGAAAATGTAGAACATAGTTAATAATAAGTCTGGAGCTATCTACACTGGTGTAATCTAATAGAATGCAATTAATTTAGGACACAGGCCGCTGCACTTTTTACTCATTTAATTATGGGCTGGTGTGTTTTGTTGTTATACTATAAAGACACCATGTCAAACCGGAGAAGATGTTTCTATATTCACTGTGAGGTGGGCTGTGTCTGACGAGATGGTAAAACCTCACTAGAAAACCCTAAAAGCACTTTACAGTATACTAGTACCACACAATCCATAAAGTCCTGCTCATACCATTCAGAAAAGCAAATTCTATGTTGCTGTTTATTCCACTGCAACTACAGTAAGCTGCCAACCAAGTAAAGTACATCAAATGACCAAAAAGCTCTAGAATATGAATATGCACCTACGCCGGGCCAATTGTGCGTCACCCTGTGAGACTCCCAATCACGGCCGGTTGTGATACAGCCTGGAATCGAACCAGGGTGTCTGTAGTGACCCCTCAAGCACTGAGACACAGTGCTATTGAACCACTGCGCCACTCGGGAATAATATTTAGCCCTACTGTAGAAGCACATGCATCCAGCCAGGTACCCTCTAGATTAGAAGGAGGAGCTGTAGGTAACATGTACCCTCTAGATAAGAAGGTAGAGCTGTAGGTAACATGTACCCTCTAGATTAGAAGTTAGAGCTGTAGGTAACAGGTACCCTCTAGATTAGAAGGTTCAGCTGTAGGTATTATGTACCCTCTAGATTAGAAGGTAGAGCTGTAGGTAATATGTACCCTCTAGATTAGAAGGTAGAGCTGTAGGTAACATGTACCCTCTAGATCCTCTGTACCCTCTATAGGAGTGACATCCGGTTTGGAGCGAGCGGTCGCATTTGCATTCGCTCTGCAGGTAGTATAACTTTTCATTACATTTCATTATAGTACAACGGTTTAATTTGTCCAACCTTAGCAATTTCTTCTTAACTAGCTACATAGCCGTCTGTGTATCAAAGATAATTGCGTAATTATCGTATTTCGTCGTCTATCGTAGTCCACACTGCTATCTGCCCAGCAGCTAGCAAACGTCCACCGTCTACCGAATAGTAGTATAACTTTTCATTACATTTCATTATAGTACAACGGTCTGATTTTCATTACAGTACAACGGTTTGATTTGTTTGATCTTGGCTAGCTACATAGCCGTCTTTGTATCAAACATAATTGCGTAGTTATTGAGGTTCGCTAGCCAGCTATTTTCGCCCTAACATAACGCAACGTAGCCAACACTGCTAGCTAGCCAGCTTGCCACCGAATAGCAGCATTGTAGAAACGAGTGCATTACAACGGAACGACTTGATTAGTGTAGTGTTAGCTGGCTACACAGTTGTCTTTGCTATCTTTGATTTGTTTGATCTTAGCTAGCTACTTAGCTGGCTACATAGCCGTCTTTGTATCAAAGATAATTGTGTAGTTATCGAGGTTCGCTGAGGTTCGCTAGCCAGGTATTCTCGTCCTAACGTAACGTAAGGTAGTCAACCCTGCTAGCTAGCCAGCTAGCCACCGATTAGCAGCACTGTAGAAACGATTACATTACAACGGAACGACTTGATTTGTGTAGTGTTAGCTAGCTACATAGTTTTCTTTGCTAGCTTTGTATCTAAGATAATTGTGTAGCTTTGAGTAATTATCGGTTAGCTAGCCAGCTATTTTCGCCTGCCGCGCTGCCGTCCTCCTACCTAGCCAACACTGCTAGCTAACACTGCTAGCTAGCCAACTTCTACCGAATAGCAGCACTGTAGAAACTTACATTACAACGGAACGACTTGATTAGCGTAGTGTTAGCTAGTTGTCTTTGCTGTCCTTGTATCCATGATAATTGTGTAGTTTAGAGAAATTTAGAGAAATTGTCGAGGTCACCTAGCCAGCTTCACTTTCAACAACGCAGCTACTGCTAGCCAGGCTACTTCACCAGCCAGCAGTACTATATCATTTTAGTCAATAAGATCTTTTATTTTATTTATTTTTTGCAACGTAAGCTTAACTTTCTGAACATTCGAGACGTGTAGCCCACTTGTCATTCTAATCTCCTTTGCATTAGCGTAGCCTCTTCGGTAGCCTGTCAACTATGTGTCTGTCTATCCCTGTTCTCTCCTCTCTGCACAGACCATACAAACGCTTCACACCGCGTGGCCGCGCCCACTCTAACCTGGTGGTCCCAGCCCGCACGACCCACGTGGAGTTCCAGGTCTCCGGTAGCCTCTGGAACTGCCGATCCGCGGCCAACAAGGCAGAGCTCATCTCAGCCTATGCGTCCCTCCAGTCCCTCGACTTCTTGGCACTGACGGAAACATGGCTCACCACAGATAACACTGCTACTCCTACTGCTCTCTCTTCGTCTGCCCACGTGTTCTCGCACACCCCGAGAGCTTCTGGTCAGCGGGGTGGTGGCACCGGGATCCTCATCTCTCCCAAGTGGTCATTCTCTCTTTCTCCCCTTACCCATCTGTCTATCGCCTCCTTTGAATTCCATGCTGTCACAGTTACCAGCCCTTTCAAGCTTAACATCCTTATCATTTATCGCCCTCCAGGTTCCCTTGGAGAGTTCATCAATGAGCTTGATGCCTTGATAAGCTTCTTTCCTGAGGACGGCTCACCTCTCACAGTTCTGGGTGACTTTAACCTCCCCATGTCTACCTTTGACTCATTCCTCTCTGCCTCCTTCTTTCCACTCCTCTCCTCTTTTGACCTCACCCTCTCACCTTCCCCCCCTACTCACAAGGCAGGCAATACGCTTGACCTCATCTTTACTAGATGCTGATCTTCCACTAACCTCATTGCAACTCCCCTCCAAGTCTCCGACCACTACCTTGTATCCTTTTCCCTCTCGCTCTCATCCAACACTTCCCACACTGCCCCTACTCGGATGGTATCGCGCCGTCCCAACCTTCGCTCTCTCTCCCCCGCTACTCTCTCCTCTTCCATCCTATCATCTCTTCCCTCTGCCCAAACCATCTCCTGATTCTGCCTCCTCAACCCTCCTCTCCTCCCTTTCTGCATCCTTTGACTCTCTATGTCCCCTATCCTCCAGGCCGGCTCGGTCCTCCCCTCCCGCTCCGTGGCTCGACGACTCATTGCGAGCTCACAGAACAGGGCTCCGGGCAGCCGAGCGGAAATGGAGGAAAACTCGCCTCCCTGCGGACCTGGCATCCTTTCACTCCCTCCTCTCTACATTTTCCTCTTCTGTCTCTGCTGCTAAAGCCACTTTCTACCACTCTAAATTCCAAGCATCTGCCTCTAACCCTAGGAAGCTCTTTGCCACCTTCTCCTCCCTCCTGAATCCTCCTCCCCCTCCCCCCCCTCCTCCCTCTCTGCAGACGACTTCGTCAACCATTTTGAAAAGAAGGTCGACGACATCCGATCCTCGTTTGCTAAGTCAAACGACACCGCTGGTTCTGCTCACACTGCCCTACCCTGTGCTTTGACCTCTTTCTCCCCTCTCTCTCCAGATGAAATCTCGCGTCTTGTGACGGCCGGCCGCCCAACAACCTGCCCGCTTGACCCTATCCCCTCCTCTCTTCTCCAGACCATTTCCGGAGACCTTCTCCCTTACCTCACCTCGCTCATCAACTCATCCCTGACCGCTGGCTACGTCCCTTCCGTCTTCAAGAGAGCGAGAGTTGCACCCCTTCTGAAAAAACCTACACTCGATCCCTCCGATGTCAACAACTACAGACCAGTATCCCTTCTTTCTTTTCTCTCCAAAACTCTTGAACGTGCCGTCCTTGGCCAGCTCTCCTGCTATCTCTCTCAGAATGACCTTCTTGATCCAAATCAGTCAGGTTTCAAGACTAGTCACTCAACTGAGACTGCTCTTCTCTGTATCACGGAGGCGCTCCGCACTGCTAAAGCTAACTCTCTCTCCTCTGCTCTCATCCTTCTAGACCTATCGGCTGCCTTCGATACTGTGAACCATCAGATCCTCCTCTCCACCCTCTCCGAGTTGGGCATCTCCGGCGCGGCCCACGCTTGGATTGCGTCCTACCTGACAGGTCGCTCCTACCAGGTGGCGTGGCGAGAATCTGTCTCCTCACCACGCGCTCTCACCACTGGTGTCCCCCAGGGCTCTGTTCTAGGCCCTCTCCTATTCTCGCTATACACCAAGTCACTTGGCTCTGTCATAACCTCACATGGTCTCTCCTATCCTTGCTATGCAGACGACACACAATTAATCTTCTCCTTTCCCCCTTCTGATGACCAGGTGGCGAATCGCATCTCTGCATGTCTGGCAGACATATCAGTGTGGATGACGGATCACCACCTCAAGCTGAACCTCGGCAAGACGGAGCTGCTCTTCCTCCCGGGGAAGGACTGCCCGTTCCATGATCTCGCCATCACGGTTGACAACTCCATTGTGTCCTCCTCCCAGAGCGCTAAGAACCTTGGCGTGATCCTGGACAACACCCTGTCGTTCTCAACTAACATCAAGGCGGTGGCCCGTTCCTGTAGGTTCATGCTCTACAACATCCGCAGAGTACGACCCTGCCTCACACAGGAAGCGGCGCAGGTCCTAATCCAGGCACTTGTCATCTCCCGTCTGGATTACTGCAACTCGCTGTTGGCTGGGCTCCCTGCCTGTGCCATCAAACCCCTACAACTCATCCAGAACGCCGCAGCCCGTCTGGTGTTCAACCTTCCCAAGTTCTCTCACGTCACCCCGCTCCTCCGCTCTCTCCACTGGCTTCCAGTTGAAGCTCGCATCCGCTACAAGACCATGGTGCTTGCCTACGGAGCTGTGAGGGGAACGGCACCTCAGTACCTTCAGGCTCTGATCAGGCCCTACACCCAAACAAGGGCACTGCGTTCATCCACCTCTGGCCTGCTCGCCTCCCTACCACTGAGGAAGTACAGTTCCCGCTCAGCCCAGTCAAAACTGTTCGCTGCTCTGGCACCCCAATGGTGGAACAAACTCCCTCACGACGCCAGGACAGCGGAGTCAATCACCACCTTCCGGAGACACCTGAAACCCCACCTCTTCAAGGAATACCTAGGATAGGATAAAGCAATCCTTCTGCCCCCCCCCCCCCCCCTTAAAAGATTTAGATGCACTATTGTAAAGTGGCTGTTCCACTGGATGTCATTAGGTGAATGCACCAATTTGTAAGTCGCTCTGGATAAGAGCGTCTGCTAAATGACTTAAATGTAATGTAAATGTAGATTAGAAGGTACAGCTGTAGGTAACATGTACCCTCTAGATTAGAAGGTAAAGCTGTAGGTATTATGTACCCTCTAGATTAGAAGGTAGAGCTGTAGGTAACATGTACCCTCTAGATTAGAAGGTACAGCTGTAAGTAACATGTACCCTCTAGATTAGAAGGTACAGCTGTAGGTAACATGTACCCTCTAGATTAGAAGGTAGAGCTGTAGGTAACATGAAGACATGGTGCTTCCAGCCAGGTACCCTGTAGATTAGAAGGTAGAGCTGTAGGTAACAGGTACCCTCTAGATTAGAAGGTAGAGCTGTAGGTAACATGTACCCTCTAGATTAGAAGGTAGAGCTGTAGGGAACATGAAGACATGGTGCTTCCAGTCAGGTACCCTCTAGATTAGAAGGTAGAGCTGTAGGTAACAGGTACCCTGTAGATTAGAAGGTACAGCTGTAGGTAACATGTACCCTCTAGACTAGAAGGTACAGCTGTAGGTAACATGAAGACATGGTGCTTCCAGCCAGGTACCCTCTAGATTAGAAGGTAGAGCTGTAGGTAACATGAATACATGGTGCTTCCAGCCAGGTACCCTGTAGATTAGAAGGTAGAGCTGTAGGTAACAGGTACCCTGTAGATTAGAAGGTAGAGCTGTAGGTAACATGTACCCTCTAGACTAGAAGGTACAGCTGTAGGTAACATGTACCCTCTAGATTAGAAGGTAGAGCTGTAGGTAACATGAAGACATGGTGCTTCCAGCCAGGTACCCTCTAGATTAGAAGGTAGAGCTGTAGGTAACATGTACCCTCTAGATTAGAAGGTAGAGCTGTAGGTAACATGAAGACATGGTGCTTCCAGCCAGGTACCCTGTAGATTAGAAGGTAGAGCTGTAGGTAACATGTGCCCTGTAGATTAGAAGGTAGAGCTGTAGGGAACATGAAGACATGGTGCTTCCAGCCAGGTACCCTGTAGATTAGAAGGTAGAGCTGTAGGTAACATGTACCCTGTAGATTAGAAGGTAGAGCTGTAGGTAACATGAAGACATGGTGCTTCCAGCCAGGTACCCTCTAGATTAGAAGGTAGAGCTGTAGGTAACATGTGCCCTCTAGATTAGAAGTTAGAGCTGTAGGTAACATGTCCCCTCTAGATTAGAAGGTAGGGCTGTAGGTAATATGAAGACATGGTGCTTCCAGCCAGGTACCCTGTAGATTAGAAGGTAGAGCTGTAGGTAACAGGTACCCTGTAGATTAGAAGGTTCAGCCGTGATGCTGGGAACCTCTCAGTCCCGCTGTGAGTTTTAAAGGGGGAACCACTGTAATATAACTCTCCAATAACTCTCCAATCAGTTGCCCTGTAACATTCTGACACTTGTCTAAATTAAAGATGACACATCTAACCAGGTCACACACATGGACTATTGACATAGGTAACATTCATAAAAGACATTTTATTGATATGTCCCAACATAGATTTTTCCCCGTCTAACGCAAGCATAGTAAAGGTTACGACTGTTAAGGTTTAGGTAGTGATGGAGGTTATGGAGGATTGGAGGGACGGAGGGAGGGACAGACTGAGTTTTCTCCCCGAACAAGCATTTTATAATTCATCAGCAGTTTGACAGATGAGTCCTGCTGGAGAATATTACAAAATGTCTCAAATCTCATATATATGCTAATGTTATGCTGGTGGAGGCTGACTGGTGGGTGTGTAGGGTAGGGGTGTAGTGTCTGGGTAGTGTGGCTGGCACTATGTTAATCTGCCCTGACCACTGAGAAGACAAGTAGAGGAGACAAGTCATTCTGCACTCAACATTTTAGGATGATACATCCGCGCTACAGAGAGGAAACGAACAGCGGAGGACATCCAGGGTTTGGGAAGAGACTTGTTTTCTAATTGAACAGTTGGGTGATAACGCAACACAAACTCAGTTGGATGTTAAATTAGTCTCCATTCACAGTGTTGCCTTTTACACTTCCCTTGTCTCTCCTTGTGATTGATGACATGTTGCTCTCCACATGAATTCATAATGCCTTCCCTTTAAGAAGGAAGATTGTTCTAATCCAGATATTTACTTTGATAAATGTCTGGATGTTCACTTCTCTACTCAGCAGAAAGCACTACTACTGTTTCTCATTCATGTGCCCTATATAGATGACTGTGTGACCGTTCCTGTAATCAGTCTAATCCCCTCAGAGGAAGTGTTCACTTCTCTACTCAGCAGAAAGCACTACTACTGTTTCTCATTCATGTGCCCTATATAAATGACTGTGTGACCGTTCCTGTAATCAGTCCAATCCCCTCAGAGGAAGTGATGCAGTGCAGAATGTGGCTCTCTAGTGACGGTTGATTTTGTTTTGTCAGGTAAAAGCTAAGTCACTGATGTGTCATTTCAACCACAATAAAATGACACATAATAGAAGACCCCAGACTTGAATAATCCTAGTTTACGTCTCTTAATTGAAAACATTTCAAACAAATGATTTCCTCACTCTCATTATTCTGTATGGATATGTCTGTGTACCAATATATCCTGTGACTCATAAGGATTGTTATATACACTTGTAAATGGTTTTCTCAAGATACTTAGTATGCATTGATGATATTGGAGAGAGAGATGTTGGGGAACGCTATTGTCCCGATGCAGTTGGTCCGCCAAGTAACTAAAGACACCTTCACTGAAGTAGTCTGCCGTCCCAGACCCTACCTTACCCTTCGGTTTCTAAACCTGGGAACGTCTATGAACCTTTGAATGTCTTTGAACCTGGGAACATGTATTGACCTTTGAATGTCTTAGAACCTGTGAGTGTCTATGTGAGACTAAACCTGTGAATGTCTATCTGAGACTGAACCTGTGAATGTCTATGAACCTGTGAATGTCTATGAACCTGTGAATGTCTATGTGAGACTGAACCTGTGAATGTCTATGTAAGACTGAACCTGTGAACGTCTATGTGAGACTGATGTGCTAATGTAATGATAATGGCACTGGGAACATCTATGTGAGACTGATCTGATAATGTAATGATAATGACACTGGGAACATCTATGTGAGACTGATCTGATAATGTAATGATAATGACACTGGGAACATCTATGTGAGACTGATCTGATAATGTAATGATAATAGCGCTGGGAACATCTATGTGATAATGTAATGATAATGGCACGGGAGTGGAATGCTGACGGTTTACTAACCAACTGTGCTATTTAGTTAGTTTTTCACATTGTCTGTAACTCATTTTGTCCATAATGTTGCTGCTACCGTCTCTTATGACTGAACCTGTGAATGTCTATGAACCTGTGAATGTCTATGAACCTGTGAGTGTCTATGTGAGACTGAACCTGTGAATGTCTATGAACCTGTGAATGTCTATGAACCTGTGAATGTCTATGTGAGACTGAACCTGTGAATGTCTATGTAAGACTGAACCTGTGAACGTCTATGTGAGACTGATGTGCTAATGTAATGATAATGGCACTGGGAACATCTATGTGAGACTGATCTGATAATGTAATGATAATGACACTGGGAACATCTATGTGAGACTGATCTGATAATGTAATGATAATGACACTGGGAACATCTATGTGAGACTGATCTGATAATGTAATGATAATAGCGCTGGGAACATCTATGTGATAATGTAATGATAATGGCACGGGAGTGGAATGCTGACGGTTTACTAACCAACTGTGCTATTTAGTTAGTTTTTCACATTGTCTGTAACTCATTTTGTCCATAATGTTGCTGCTACCGTCTCTTATGACTGAACCTGTGAATGTCTATGAACCTGTGAATGTCTATGAACCTGTGAGTGTCTATGTGAGACTGAACCTGTGAATGTCTATGTGAGACTGAACCTGTGAATGTCTATGAACCTGTGAATGTCTATGAACCTGTGAATGTCTATGTGAGACTGAACCTGTGAATGTCTATGTGAGACTGAACCTGTGAATGTCTATGAACCTGTGAATGTCTATGAACCTGTGAATGTCTATGTGAGACTGAACCTGTGAATGTCTATGTGAGACTGAACCTGTGAATGTCTATGAACCTGTGAATGTCTATGAACCTGTGAACGTCTATGTGAGACTGAACCTGTGAATGTCTATGTGAGACTGAACCTGTGAACGTCTATGTGAGACTGAACCTGTGAATGTCTATGTGAGACTGAACCTGTGAACGTCTATGTGAGACTGAACCTGTGAATGTCTATGTGAGACTGAACCTGTGAACGTCTATGTGAGACTGATCTGATAATGCAATGATAATGGCACTGGGAACGTCTATGTGAGACTGATGTGATAATGTAATGATAATGGCACTGGGAACATCTATGTGAGACTGATGTGATAATGTAATGATAATGACACTGGGAACATCTATGTGAGACTGATGTGATAATGTAATGATAATAACACTGGGAACATCTATGTGATAATGTAATGATAATGACACTGGGAACATCTATGTGATAATGTAATGATAATGGCGCTGGGAACATCTATGTGATAATGTAATGATAATAACACTGGGAACATCTATGTGATAATGTAATGATAATGACACTGGGAACATCTATGTGATAATGTAATGATAATAACACTGGGAACATCTATGTGATAATGTAATGATAATGGCACGGGAGTGGAATGCTGCCGTTTTACTAACCAACTGTGCTATTTAGTTAGTTTTTCACATTGTCTGTAACTCATTTTGTCCATAATGTTGCTGCTACCGTCTCTTATGACCGAAAAGAGCTTCCGGACAACAGAACAGCGATGATTCACCTCCAACTGGACGACGAGTTCTTCTGTAATGAGTCCGACGGGAAGGATTTACTCTTTCCCGGATACCAGTCCCATATCCCCGTCATTCAGGTGAAGAAAGGACGGAGATACAAGGGGCGGAGGTCTGGGTGTTTAGTGATAATTTGTCTGCAAATTGAGTAAACCACCACTACCCTCGGTATTATTGACCAACGTGCAATCATTGGAAAACAAACTGTACGATCTACGATTAAGAATATCCAACCAACGGGACATTGAAAATTGTAATATATTATGTTTCATCGAGATACACATGTTTAAAAGATGTTATTGGTCACATGCAGGTGTTTAGCAGGTGTTATTGGTCACATGCAGGTGTTTATCAGGTGTTATTGGTCACATACAGGTGTTTATCAGGTGTTATTGGTCACATACAGGTGTTTATCAGGTGTTATTGGTCACATACACGTGTTTATCAGGTGTTATTGGTCACATACAGGTGTTTAGCAGGTGTTATTGGTCACATACACGTGTTTATCAGGTGTTATTGGTCACATACAGGTGTTTATCAGGTGTTATTGGTCACATACAGGTGTTTATCAGGTGTTATTGGTCACATGTTTATCAGGTGTTATTGGTCACATGCAGGTGTTTATCAGGTGTTATTGGTCACATGCAGGTGTTTATCAGGTGTTATTGGTCACATACAGGTGTTTAGCAGGTGTTATTGGTCACATACAGGTGTTTATCAGGTGTTATTGGTCACATACAGGTGTTTAGCAGGTGTTATTGGTCACATACAGGTGTTTATCAGGTGTTATTGGTCACATGCAGGTGTTTATCAGGTGTTATTGGTCACATGTTTATCAGGTGTTATTGGTCACATACAGGTGTTTAGCAGGTGTTATTGGTCACATACACGTGTTTAGCAGGTGTTATTGGTCACATACAGGTGTTTATCAGGTGTTATTGGTCACATGCAGGTGTTTATCAGGTGTTATTGGTCACATACAGGTGTTTAGCAGGTGTTATTGGTCACATACAGGTGTTTATCAGGTGTTATTGGTCACATACAGGTGTTTATCAGGTGTTATTGGTCACATGTTTATCAGGTGTTATTGGTCACATACACGTGTTTATCAGGTGTTATTGGTCACATACAGGTGTTTATCAGGTGTTATTGGTCACATGCAGGTGTTTATCAGGTGTTATTGGTCACATACAGGTGTTTAGCAGGTGTTATTGGTCACATACACGTGTTTATCAGGTGTTATTGGTCACATACACATGGTTAGCAGATGTTATTGCGGATGTAGCGAAATGCTTGTGCTTCCAGCTCCGACAGTACAGGAATATCTTACAAGTGATATCAAACAGTTTCACAACATATATCCAAAATACAGGTAAATCTAAGTGAGGAATGGATGAAGAATATAGATACATGTCAGAGGGGCATTGGACTAAGATACAGTGACATAGTATAGAATACACTATATACATATGAGATGGGGGAGGCAAAATTTACAGACAACTAAAGGGACTAAGACACAGTGACATAGTGTAGAATACAGTATATACAGATGAGATGGGGAATGCAGTATTTACACACAACTAAAGGGACTAAGATTCCGTGGAAAAGTATAGAGAACAGTTTATATGAGATGAGTAATGCCAGATACGGAGACATTATTACAGTATTAATAAAGTGGCTAGTGATGTAAGGGCTGTGATCCATTCCTAATAGATTCCTAATCTATGTCTACAGGCAGATACTCTATAGGAGTCTAACATGAAGTATTAATAGATGATTCCCTGCTCTATAGGAGTCTAACATGTAGTATTAATAGATGATTCCCTGCTCTATAGGAGTCTAACATGTAGTATTAATAGATGATTCCCTGCTCTATAGGAGTCTAACATGTAGTATTAATAGATGATTCCCTGCTCTATAGGAGTCTAACATGTAGTATTAATAGATGATTCTCTGCTCTATAGGAGTCTAACATGGAGTATTAATAGATGATTCCCTGCTCTATAGGAGTCTAACATGTAGTATTAATAGATGATTCCCTGCTCTATAGGAGTCTAACATGTAGTATTAATAGATGATTCCCTGCTCTATAGGAGTCTAACATGTAGTATTAATAGATGATTCCCTGCTCTATAGGAGTCTAACATGTAGTATTAATAGATGATTCCCTGCTCTATAGGAGTCTAACATGTAGTATTAATAGATGATTCCCTGCTCTATAGGAGTCTAACATGTAGTATTAATAGATGATTCCCTGCTCTATAGGAGTCTAACATGAAGTATTAATAGATGATTCCCTGCTCTATAGGAGTCTAACATGTAGTATTAATAGATGATTCCCTGCTCTATAGGAGTCTAACATGTAGTATTAATAGATGATTCCCTGCTCTATAGGAGTCTAACATGTAGTATTAATAGATGATTCCCTGCTCTATAGGAGTCTGACATGAAGTATTAATAGATGATTCCCTGCTCTATAGGAGTCTGACATGTAGTATTAATAGATGATTCCCTGCTCTATAGGAGTCTAACATGTAGTAGTAATAGATGATTCCCTGCTCTATAGGAGTCTGACATGTAGTATTAATAGATAGAGATGATTCCCTGCTCTATAGGAGTCTGACATGTAGTATTAATAGATGTAGATGATTCCCTGCTCTATAGGAGTCTGACATGTAGTATTAATAGGTGATTCCCTGCTCTATAGGAGTCTGACATGTAGTATTAATAGATGATTCCCTGCTCTATAGGAGTCTAACATGTAGTATTAATAGATGATTCCCTGCTCTATAGGAGTCTAACATGTAGTATTAATAGATGTAGATGATTCCCTGCTCTATAGGAGTCTGACATGTAGTATTAATAGGTGATTCCCTGCTCTATAGGAGTCTGACATGTAGTATTAATAGATGATTCCCTGCTCTATAGGAGTCTGACATGTAGTATTAATAGATGATTCCCTGCTCTATTGGAGTCTAACATGTAGTATTAATAGATGATTCCCTGCTCTATAGGAGTCTAACATGTAGTATTAATAGATGTAGATGATTCCCTGCTCTATAGGAGTCTAACATGTAGTATTAATAGATGATTCCCTGCTCTATAGGAGTCTAACATGTAGTATTAATAGATGATTCCCTGCTCTATAGGAGTCTGACATGTAGTATTAATAGATGATTCCCTGCTCTATAGGAGTCTGACATGTAGTATTAATAGATGATTCCCTGCTCTATAGGAGTCTGACATGTAGTATTAATAGATGATTCCCTGCTCTATAGGAGTCTGACATGTAGTATTAATAGATGATTCCCTGCTCTATAGGAGTCTGACATGTAGTATTAATAGATGTAGATGATTCCCTGCTCTATAGGAGTCTGACATGTAGTATTAATAGATGTAGATGATTCCCTGCTCTATAGGAGTCTAACATGTAGTATTAATAGATGATTCCCTGCTCTATAGGAGTCTGACATGTAGTATTAATAGATGTAGATGATTCCCTGCTCTATAGGAGTCTGACATGTAGTATTAATAGATGATTCCCTGCTCTATAGGAGTCTGACATGTAGTATTAATAGATGTAGATGATTCCCTGCTCTATAGGAGTCTAACATGTAGTATTAATAGATGATTCCCTGCTCTATAGGAGTCTAACATGTAGTATTAATAGATGATTCCCTGCTCTATAGGAGTCTAACATGTAGTATTAATAGATGATTCCCTGCTCTATAGGAGTCTGACATGTAGTATTAATAGATGATTCCCTGCTCTATAGGAGTCTGACATGTAGTATTAATAGATGATTCCCTGCTCTATAGGAGTCTGACATGTAGTATTAATAGATGATTCCCTGCTCTATAGGAGTCTGACATGTAGTATTAATAGATGTAGATGATTCCCTGCTCTATAGGAGTCTGACATGTAGTATTAATAGATGTAGATGATTCCCTGCTCTATAGGAGTCTAACATGTAGTATTAATAGATGATTCCCTGCTCTATAGGAGTCTGACATGTAGTATTAATAGATGTAGATGATTCCCTGCTCTATAGGAGTCTGACATGTAGTATTAATAGATGATTCCCTGCTCTATAGGAGTCTAACATGTAGTATTAATAGATGTAGATGATTCCCTGCTCTATAGGAGTCTAACATGTAGTATTAATAGATGATTCCCTGCTCTATAGGAGTCTAACATGTAGTATTAATAGATGATTCCCTGCTCTATAGGAGTCTAACATGTAGTATTAATAGATGATTCCCTGCTCTATAGGAGTCTAACATGTAGTATTAATAGATGATTCCCTGCTCTATAGGAGTCTGACATGTAGTATTAATAGATGATTCCCTGCTCTATAGGAGTCTAACATGTAGTATTAATAGATGATTCCCTGCTCTATAGGAGTCTAACATGTAGTATTAATAGATGATTCCCTGCTCTATAGGAGTCTGACATGTAGTATTAATAGATGATTCCCTGCTCTATAGGAGTCTAACATGTAGTATTAATAGATGTAGATGATTCCCTGCTCTATAGGAGTCTAACATGTAGTATTAATAGATGATTCCCTGCTCTATAGGAGTCTAACATGTAGTAGTAATAGATGATTCCCTGCTCTATAGGAGTCTGACATGTAGTATTAAAAGATGATTCCCTGCTCTATAGGAGTCTGACATGTAGTATTAATAGATGATTCCCTGCTCTATAGGAGTCTGACATGTAGTATTAATAGATGATTCCCTGCTCTATAGGAGTCTGACATGTAGTATTAATAGATGTAGATGATTCCCTGCTCTATAGGAGTCTGACATGTAGTATTAATAGATGTAGATGATTCCCTGCTCTATAGGAGTCTAATATGTAGTATTAATAGATGATTCCCTGCTCTATAGGAGTCTGACATGTAGTATTAATAGATGTAGATGATTCCCTGCTCTATAGGAGTCTGACATGTAGTATTAATAGATGATTCCCTGCTCTATAGGAGTCTAACATGTAGTATTAAAACCTCTACAGAGTACCTAACCCGGATCCGGGAGCACCCCCCCCCCCCACACACACTGATTAGCATCGCTAGCATAGCGTCACAATTAAATAGTAGCATCTAAATATCATTAAATCACAAGTCCAAGACACCCAATGAAAGACACAGATCTTGTGAATAAAACCACCATTTCAGATTTTTTAAATGTTTTACAGGGAAGACAAAATATGTAAATCTATTAGCTAAACACGTTAGCAAAAGACACCATTTTCTTACTCCAACAGTTTCTTACTCCATCAGGTGCTATCACCAATTCGGCTAAACTAAGATATTGATAGCCACAAACCAACAAACAAATTCATAAGATGACAGTCTGATAACATATTTATGGTATAGCATAGTTTTTTTTTTTTAAATGTGCATTTTTCAGGTATAAATCACAGTTCTACATTGCAGCTGCAATCTGATATAGTGCTGATGCAGCTAGAACAATTACAGAGACCAACGTTATATAACTAATTACTTGTCTTAAAACATTTCAGAAAAAATACACAGCGTACAGACATTGAAAGCCCAACATCTGGTGAATCCAAACAATATTTCAGATTTTTTAAATGTTTTATAGCGAAAACAAAATGTATCGCTAAATTAGCATAACCAGGCCAGCCAGAACCGGCTGGACGCGCCCGACCAGTTCACATGCACGACAGATATATGAAATAACATCGTAAATTGGGTCTTACTATTGCTGGTCTTTCATCAGAATGTTGATCAAGGTGTCCTTAGTCCTGATGAGTCGTTCAATCCATTCACAATGGCAACCTCCCCTCTTCATTTAGCCTGGGTACTGGTCGACTGGCACGGTCCATGTCCAAAGTTAAAAAACTCAAAGAACGGAACACGGCAAAACTCCCGAAAAAATTCTAATAATCTGATTAAACTATATTGAAAAAACATACATTACGGTGATATGGTCACATGTATCAAACAAACTTCGACACGGAGATAGTTTTCATCCGTAACGTCAGCATAACAAAAGACAATGGCACCTCTGAAAACGCGCATCTCAGAAACCGGAAGTTGTCGGTCACGCTAAAGAAATAGGTCTTATTTCACGTCAGTACAAGATAAACAAAAAATTTCTCCTCTGACGTCTTCCAGACACCCAGAGGAAGAAGAAGGAAGTGTGTTTCGGGTCATAGGTTGCGTGACCATATATAGGCAGAGCTTTGAAGCGAGCATACACATCTTGCAATCTTCTTCTGGCTCAGGGAAAGTGCTGTGAAATGACCTGTGTTTGACTCAGAGACAAAATTGGAACGGTTTTAGAAACCATAGCTTGTTTTCTATCCAATGGCATATGGTTATATGCATATAGTAACAGCAATAATTGAATAAGAGGCAGTTTAATCTGTAGAGGCAATTATGCTAATGCGAAACAGCACCCCCTGTATTCTCAAGAAGTTAATAGATGTAGATGATTCCCTGCTCTATAGGAGTCTAACATGTAGTATTAATAGATGATTCCCTGCTCTATAGGAGTCTAACATGTAGTATTAATAGATGATTCCCTGCTCTATAGGAGTCTAACATGTAGTATTAATAGATGATTCCCTGCTCTATAGGAGTCTGACATGTAGTATTAATAGATGTAGATGATTCCCTGCTCTATAGGAGTCTAACATGTAGTATTAATAGATGATTCCCTGCTCTATATGAGTCTGACATGTAGTATTAATAGATGTAGATGATTCCCTACTCTATAGGAGTCTAACATGTAGTATTAATAGATGATTCCCTGCTCTATAGGAGTCTAACATGTAGTATTAATAGATGATTCCCTGCTCTATAGGAGTCTAACATGTAGTATTAATAGATGATTCCCTGCTCTATAGGAGTCTAACATGTAGTATTAATAGATGATTCCCTGCTCTATAGGAGTCTAACATGTAGTATTAATAGATGATTCCCTGCTCTATAGGAGTCTAACATGTAGTATTAATAGATGATTCCCTGCTCTATAGGAGTCTGACATGTAGTATTAATAGATGATTCCCTGCTCTATAGGAGTCTGACATGTAGTATTAATAGATGATTCCCTGCTCTATAGGAGTCTGACATGTAGTATTAATAGATGATTCCCTGCTCTATAGGAGTCTGACATGTAGTATTAATAGATGATTCCCTGCTCTATAGGAGTCTAACATGTAGTATTAATAGATGATGCCCTGCTCTATAGGAGTCTGACATGTAGTATTAATAGATGATTCCCTGCTCTATAGGAGTCTAACATGTAGTATTAATAGATGATTCCCTGCTCTATAGGAGTCTAACATGAAGTATTAATAGATGATTCCCTGCTCTATAGGAGTCTAACATGAAGTATTAATAGATGATTCCCTGCTCTATAGGAGTCTAACATGTAGTATTAATAGATGATTCCCTGCTCTATAGGAGTCTGACATGTAGTATTAATAGATGATTCCCTGCTCTATAGGAGTCTAACATGTAGTTTTAATAGATGATTCCCTGCTCTATAGGAGTCTGACATGTAGTATTAATAGATGGAGATGATTCCCTGCTCTATAGGAGTCTGACATGTAGTATTAATAGATGATTCCCTGCTCTATAGGAGTCTAACTTGTAGTATTAATAGATGATTCCCTGCTCTATAGGAGTCTGACATGAAGTATTAATAGATGATTCCCTAAACTATAGGAGTCTAACATGAAGTATTAATAGATGATTCCCTGCTCTATAGGAGTCTGACATGTAGTATTAATAGATGTAGATGATTCCCTGCTCTATTGGAGTCTGACATAAAGTATTAATAGATGATTCCCTGCTCTATAGGAGTCTAACATGTAGTATTAATAGATGATTCCCTGCTCTATAGGAGTCTAACATGTAGTATTAATAGATGATTCCCTGCTCTATAGGAGTCTAACATGTAGTATTAATAGATGATTCCCTGCTCTATAGGAGTCTAACATGTAGTATTAATAGATGATTCCCTGCTCTATAGGAGTCTGACATGTAGTATTAATAGATGATTCCCTGCTCTATAGGAGTCTAACATGTAGTATTAATAGATGATTCCCTGCTCTATAGGAGTCTAACATGAAGTATTAATAGATGATTCCCTGCTCTATAGGAGTCTAACATGAAGTATTAATAGATGATTCCCTGCTCTATAGGAGTCTAACATGTAGTATTAATAGATGATTCCCTGCTCTATAGGAGTCTGACATGTAGTATTA
This sequence comes from Salvelinus fontinalis, assembly GCF_029448725.1. Taxonomy (NCBI): domain Eukaryota; kingdom Metazoa; phylum Chordata; class Actinopteri; order Salmoniformes; family Salmonidae; genus Salvelinus; species Salvelinus fontinalis. Next base: position 204,585 of record NW_026600356.1, on the reverse strand, counting down.
ATAGATGATTCCCTGCTCTATAGGAGTCTAACATGTAGTATTAATAGATGATTCCCTGCTCTATAGGAGTCTGACATGTAGTATTAATAGATGGAGATGATTCCCTGCTCTATAGGAGTCTGACATGTAGTATTAATAGATGATTCCCTGCTCTATAGGAGTCTAACATGTAGTATTAATAGATGATTCCCTGCTCTATAGGAGTCTGACATGAAGTATTAATAGATGATTCCCTGAACTATAGGAGTCTAACATGAAGTATTAATAGATGATTCCCTGCTCTATAGGAGTCTGACATGTAGTATTAATAGATGTAGATGATTCCCTGCTCTATTGGAGTCTGACATAAAGTATTAATAGATGATTCCCTGCTCTATAGGAGTCTAACATGTAGTATTAATAGATGATTCCCTGCTCTATAGGAGTCTGACATGTAGTATTAATAGATGATTCCCTGCTCTATAGGAGTCTAACATGTAGTATTAATAGATGATTCCCTGCTCTATAGGAGTCTAACATGTAGTATTAATAGATGATTCCCTGCTCTATAGGAGTCTGACATGTAGTATTAATAGATGTAGATGATTCCCTGCTCTATAGGAGTCTGACATGTAGTATTAATAGATGTAGATGATTCCCTGCTCTATAGGAGTCTAACATGTAGTATTAATAGATGATTCCCTGCTCTATAGGAGTCTGACATGTAGTATTAATAGATGTAGATGATTCCCTGCTCTATAGGAGTCTGACATGTAGTATTAATAGATGATTCCCTGCTCTATAGGAGTCTAACATGTAGTATTAATAGATGTAGATGATTCCCTGCTCTATAGGAGTCTAACATGTAGTATTAATAGATGATTCCCTGCTCTATAGGAGTCTAACATGTAGTATTAATAGATGATTCCCTGCTCTATAGGAGTCTAACATGTAGTATTAATAGATGATTCCCTGCTCTATAGGAGTCTGACATGTAGTATTAATAGATGTAGATGATTCCCTGCTCTATAGGAGTCTAACATGTAGTATTAATAGATGATTCCCTGCTCTATAGGAGTCTGACATGTAGTATTAATAGATGTAGATGATTCCCTACTCTATAGGAGTCTAACATGTAGTATTAAAAGATGATTCCCTGCTCTATAGGAGTCTAACATGTAGTATTAATAGATGATTCCCTGCTCTATAGGAGTCTAACATGTAGTATTAATAGATGATTCCCTGCTCTATAGGAGTCTAACATGTAGTATTAATAGATGATTCCCTGCTCTATAGGAGTCTAACATGTAGTATTAATAGATGATTCCCTGCTCTATAGGAGTCTGACATGTAGTATTAATAGATGATTCCCTGCTCTATAGGAGTCTGACATGTAGTATTAATAGATGATTCCCTGCTCTATAGGAGTCTAACATGTAGTATTAATAGATGATTCCCTGCTCTATAGGAGTCTAACATGTAGTATTAATAGATGATTCCCTGCTCTATAGGAGTCTGACATGTAGTATTAATAGATGATTCCCTGCTCTATAGGAGTCTGACATGTAGTATTAATAGATGATTCCCTGCTCTATAGGAGTCTGACATGTAGTATTAATAGATGATTCCCTGCTCTATAGGAGTCTGACATGTAGTATTAATAGATGATTCCCTGCTCTATAGGAGTCTAACATGTAGTATTAATAGATGATTCCCTGCTCTATAGGAGTCTGACATGTAGTATTAATAGATGATTCCCTGCTCTATAGGAGTCTAACATGTAGTATTAATAGATGATTCCCTGATCTATAGGAGTCTAACATTAAGTATTAATAGATGATTCCCTGCTCTATAGGAGTCTAACATGAAGTATTAATAGATGATTCCCTGCTCTATAGGAGTCTAACATGTAGTATTAATAGATGATTCCCTGCTCTATAGGAGTCTGACATGTAGTATTAATAGATGATTCCCTGCTCTATAGGAGTCTAACATGTAGTATTAATAGATGATTCCCTGCTCTATAGGAGTCTGACATGTAGTATTAATAGATGGAGATGATTCCCTGCTCTATAGGAGTCTGACATGTAGTATTAATAGATGATTCCCTGCTCTATAGGAGTCTGACATGTAGTATTAATAGATGATTCCCTGCTCTATAGGAGTCTAACATGTAGTATTAATAGATGATTCCCTGCTCTATAGGAGTCTGACATGTAGTATTAATAGATGATTCCCTGCTCTATAGGAGTCTAACATGAAGTATTAATAGATGATTCCCTGCTCTATAGGAGTCTAACATGTAGTATTAATAGATGATTCCCTGCTCTATTGGAGTCTGACATGTAGTATTAATAGATGATTCCCTGCTCTATAGGAGTCTAACATGTAGTATTAATAGATGATTCCCTGCTCTATAGGAGTCTGACATGAAGTATTAATAGATGATTCCCTGAACTATAGGAGTCTAACATGAAGTATTAATAGATGATTCCGTGCTCTATAGGAGTCTGACATGTAGTATTAATAGATGTAGATGATTCCCTGCTCTATTGGAGTCTGACATAAAGTATTAATAGATGATTCCCTGCTCTATAGGAGTCTAACATGTAGTATTAATAGATGTAGATGATTCCCTGCTCTATAGGAGTCTAACATGTAGTATTAATAGATGATTCCCTGCTCTATAGGAGTCTAACATGTAGTATTAATAGATGATTCCCTGCTCTATAGGAGTCTGACATGTAGTATTAATAGATGATTCCCTGCTCTATAGGAGTCTAACATGTAGTATTAATAGATGATTCCCTGCTCTATAGGAGTCTGACATGAAGTATTAATAGATGATTCCCTGCTCTATAGGAGTCTAACATGTAGTATTAATAGATGATTCCCTGCTCTATAGGAGTCTAACATGTAGTATTAATAGATGATTCCCTGCTCTATAGGAGTCTGACATGTAGTATTAATAGATGATTCCCTGCTCTATAGGAGTCTAACATGTAGTATTAATAGATGATTCCCTGCTCTATAGGAGTCTGACATGTAGTATTAATAGATGTAGATGATTCCCTGCTCTATAGGAGTCTGACATGTAGTATTAATAGATGATTCCCTGCTCTATAGGAGTCTGACATGAAGTATTAATAGATGATTCCCTGCTCTATAGGAGTCTAACATGTAGTATTAATAGATGATTCCCTGCTCTATAGGAGTCTAACATGTAGTATTAATAGATGTAGATGATTCCTTGCTCTATAGGAGTCTGACATGTAGTATTAATAGATGATTCCCTGCTCTATAGGAGTCTAACATGTAGTATTAATAGATGTAGATGATTCCCTGCTCTATAGGAGTCTGACATGTAGTATTAATAGATGATTCCCTGCTCTATAGGAGTCTGACATGAAGTATTAATAGATGATTCCCTGCTCTATAGGAGTCTAACATGTAGTATTAATAGATGATTCCCTGCTCTATAGGAGTCTAACATGTAGTATTAATAGATGATTCCCTGCTCTATAGGAGTCTAACATGTAGTATTAATAGATGATTCCCTGCTCTATAGGAGTCTGACATGTAGTATTAATAGATGATTCCCTGCTCTATAGGAGTCTGACATGTAGTATTAATAGATGATTCCCTGCTCTATAGGAGTCTGACATGTAGTATTAATAGATGATTCCCTGCTCTATAGGAGTCTGACATGTAGTATTAATAGATGATTCCCTGCTCTATAGGAGTCTAACATGTAGTATTAATAGATGATTCCCTGCTCTATAGGAGTCTAACATGTAGTATTAATAGATGGAGATGATTCCCTGTTCTATAGGAGTCTGACATGTAGTATTAATAGATGTAGATGATTCCCTGCTCTATAGGAGTCTAACATGTAGTATTAATAGATGATTCCCTGCTCTATAGGAGTCTGACATGTAGTATTAATAGATGATTCCCTGAACTATAGGAGTCTAACATGTAGTATTAATAGATGTAGATGATTCCCTGCTCTATAGGAGTCTAACATGTAGTATTAATAGATGATTCCCTGCTCTATAGGAGTCTAACATGTAGTATTAATAGATATAGATGATTCCCTGCTCTATAGGAGTCTGACATGTAGTATTAATAGATGATTCCCTGCTCTATAGGAGTCTGACATGAAGTATTAATAGATGATTCCCTGCTCTATAGGAGTCTGACATGTAGTATTAATAGATGATTCCCTGCTCTATAGGACTCTGACATGTAGTATTAATAGATGTAGATGATTCCCTGCTCTATAGGGGTCTAACACGTAGTATTAATAGATGATTCCCTGCTCTATAGGAGTCGGACATGTAGTATTAATAGATGTAGATGATTCCCTCCTCTAAAGGAGTCTAACATGTAGTATTAATAGATGATTCCCTGCTCTATAGGAGTCTGACATGTAGTATTAATAGATGTAGATGATTCACTGCTCTATAGGAGTCTAACATGTAGTATTAATAGATGATTCCCTCCTCTATAGGAGTCTAACATGTAGTATTAATAGATGATTCCCTGCTCTATAGGAGTCTGACATGTAGTATTAATAGATGATTCCCTGCTCTATAGGAGTCTAACATGTAGTATTAATAGATGATTCCCTGCTCTATAGGAGTCTGACATGTAGTATTAATAGATGATTCCCTGCTCTATAGGAGTCTGACATGTAGTATTAATAGATGATTCCCTGCTCTATAGGAGTCTAACATGTAGTATTAATAGATGTAGATGATTCCCTGCTCTATAGGAGTCTGACATGTAGTATTAATAGATGATTCCCTGCTCTATAGGAGTCTGACATGTAGTATTAATAGATGATTCCCTGCTCTATAGGAGTCTAACATGTAGTATTAATAGATGATTCCCTGCTCTATAGGAGTCTAACATGTAGTATTAATAGATGATTCCCTGCTCTATAGGAGTCTAACATGTAGTATTAATAGATGATTCCCTGCTCTATAGGAGTCTGACATGTAGTATTAATAGATGATTCCCTGCTCTATAGGAGTCTGACATGTAGTATTAATAGATGATTCCCTGCTCTATAGGAGTCTGACATGTAGTATTAATAGATGATTCCCTGCTCTATAGGAGTCTGACATGTAGTATTAATAGATGATTCCCTGCTCTATAGGAGTCTAACATGTAGTATTAATAGATGATTCCCTGCTCTATAGGAGTCTGACATGTAGTATTAATAGATGATTCCCTGCTCTATAGGAGTCTAACATGAAGTATTAATAGATGATTCCCTGCTCTATAGGAGTCTAACATGTAGTATTAATAGATGATTCCCTGCTCTATTGGAGTCTGACATGTAGTATTAATAGATGATTCCCTGCTCTATAGGAGTCTAACATGTAGTATTAATAGATGATTCCCTGCTCTATAGGAGTCTGACATGAAGTATTAATAGATGATTCCCTGAACTATAGGAGTCTAACATGAAGTATTAATAGATGATTCCGTGCTCTATAGGAGTCTGACATAAAGTATTAATAGATGATTCCCTGCTCTATAGGAGTCTAACATGTAGTATTAATAGATGTAGATGATTCCCTGCTCTATAGGAGTCTAACATGTAGTATTAATAGATGATTCCCTGCTCTATAGGAGTCTAACATGTAGTATTAATAGATGATTCCCTGCTCTATTGGAGTCTGACATAAAGTATTAATAGATGATTCCCTGCTCTATAGGAGTCTGACATGTAGTATTAATAGATGTAGATGATTCCCTGCTCTATAGGAGTCTAACATGTAGTATTAATAGGTGATTCCCTGCTCTATAGGAGTCTAACATGTAGTATTAATAGATGATTCCCTGCTCTATAGGAGTCTGACATGTAGTATTAATAGATGATTCCCTGCTCTATAGGAGTCTAACATGTAGTATTAATAGATGATTCCCTGCTCTATAGGAGTCTGACATGAAGTATTAATAGATGATTCCCTGCTCTATAGGAGTCTAACATGTAGTATTAATAGATGATTCCCTGCTCTATAGGAGTCTAACATGTAGTATTAATAGATGATTCCCTTCTCTATAGGAGTCTGACATGTAGTATTAATAGATGATTCCCTGCTCTATAGGAGTCTAACATGTAGTATTAATAGATGATTCCCTGCTCTATAGGAGTCTGACATGTAGTATTAATAGATGTAGATGATTCCCTGCTCTATAGGAGTCTGACATGTAGTATTAATAGATGATTCCCTGCTCTATAGGAGTCTGACATGAAGTATTAATAGATGATTCCCTGCTCTATAGGAGTCTAACATGTAGTATTAATAGATGATTCCCTGCTCTATAGGAGTCTAACATGTAGTATTAATAGATGTAGATGATTCCTTGCTCTATAGGAGTCTGACATGTAGTATTAATAGATGATTCCCTGCTCTATAGGAGTCTAACATGTAGTATTAATAGATGTAGATGATTCCCTGCTCTATAGGAGTCTGACATGTAGTATTAATAGATGATTCCCTGCTCTATAGGAGTCTGACATGAAGTATTAATAGATGATTCCCTGCTCTATAGGAGTCTAACATGTAGTATTAATAGATGATTCCCTGCTCTATAGGAGTCTAACATGTAGTATTAATAGATGATTCCCTGCTCTATAGGAGTCTAACATGTAGTATTAATAGATGATTCCCTGCTCTATAGGAGTCTGACATGTAGTATTAATAGATGATTCCCTGCTCTATAGGAGTCTGACATGTAGTATTAATAGATGATTCCCTGCTCTATAGGAGTCTAACATGTAGTATTAATAGATGATTCCCTGCTCTATAGGAGTCTAACATGGAGTATTAATAGATGATTCCCTGAACTATAGGAGTCTAACATGTAGTATTAATAGATGGAGATGATTCCCTGTTCTATAGGAGTCTGACATGTAGTATTAATAGATGTAGATGATTCCCTGCTCTATAGGAGTCTAACATGTAGTATTAATAGATGATTCCCTGCTCTATAGGAGTCTGACATGTAGTATTAATAGATGATTCCCTGAACTATAGGAGTCTAACATGTAGTATTAATAGATGTAGATGATTCCCTGCTCTATAGGAGTCTAACATGTAGTATTAATAGATGATTCCCTGCTCTATAGGAGTCTAACATGTAGTATTAATAGATATAGATGATTCCCTGCTCTATAGGAGTCTGACATGTAGTATTAATAGATGATTCCCTGCTCTATAGGAGTCTGACATGAAGTATTAATAGATGATTCCCTGCTCTATAGGAGTCTGACATGTAGTATTAATAGATGATTCCCTGCTCTATAGGACTCTGACATGTAGTATTAATAGATGTAGATGATTCCCTGCTCTATAGGGGTCTAACATGTAGTATTAATAGATGATTCCCTGCTCTATAGGAGTCTGACATGTAGTATTAATAGATGTAGATGATTCCCTCCTCTAAAGGAGTCTAACATGTAGTATTAATAGATGATTCCCTGCTCTATAGGAGTCTGACATGTAGTATTAATAGATGTAGATGATTCACTGCTCTATAGGAGTCTAACATGTAGTATTAATAGATGATTCCCTCCTCTATAGGAGTCTAACATGTAGTATTAATAGATGATTCCCTGCTCTATAGGAGTCTGACATGTAGTATTAATAGACGATTCCCTGCTCTATAGGAGTCTAACATGTAGTAGTAATAGATGATTCCCTGCTCTATAGGAGTCTGACATGTAGTATTAATAGATGATTCCCTGCTCTATAGGAGTCTAACATGTAGTATTAATAGATGATTCCCTGCTCTATAGGAGTCTGACATGTAGTATTAACAGATGATTCCCTGCTCTATAGGAGTCTGACATGTAGTATTAATAGATGATTCCTTGCTCTATAGGAGTCTAACATGTAGTATTAATAGATGTAGATGATTCCCTGCTCTATAGGAGTCTGACATGTAGTATTAATAGATGATTCCCTGCTCTATAGGAGTCTGACATGAAGTATTAATAGATGATTCCCTGCTCTATAGGAGTCTAACATGTAGTATTAATAGATGATTCCCTGCTCTATAGGAGTCTAACATGTAGTATTAATAGATGATTCCCTGCTCTATAGGAGTCTAACATGTAGTATTAATAGATGATTCCCTGCTCTATAGGAGTCTGACATGTAGTATTAATAGATGATTCCCTGCTCTATAGGAGTCTGACATGTAGTATTAATAGATGATTCCCTGCTCTATAGGAGTCTGACATGTAGTATTAATAGATGATTCCCTGCTCTATAGGAGTCTGACATGTAGTATTAATAGATGATTCCCTGCTCTATAGGAGTCTGACATGTAGTATTAATAGATGATTCCCTGCTCTATAGGAGTCTAACATGTAGTATTAATAGATGATTCCCTGCTCTATAGGAGTCTGACATGTAGTATTAATAGATGATTCCCTGCTCTATAGGAGTCTGACATGTAGTATTAATAGATGATTCCCTGCTCTATAGGAGTCTGACATGTAGTATTAATAGATGATTCCCTGCTCTATAGGAGTCTGACATGTAGTATTAATAGATGATTCCCTGCTCTATAGGAGTCTGACATGTAGTATTAATAGATGTAAGGGAAGTCCCCCCCCAATTGTACAAAATAAAATGGCAAGTTATTGGCACCGAGCGCAGCATATACACGATGGACAAGTACACTAGTTCTGGCCCGCTTTCATCCAAAGCTGATGGCAAATGCCATGCTGCAAATGAGCTGTGTAACACTCCAAAATTCCTATAGTGGGCGAGTGTGTTCCATCTAAATTTTTCATAGGCTTTATGTAACGCAAGTCAAAACCCAAGAGTCAAATTTTGAGATTTTGAAAGTTTTGGCAAAAACTTATCACCCCCTTAAAAAAGTGCTTTCTGGACCGTTTTTTGAAATTCTTTTGAGTTTTATGTCAATTACACATGTGTAAGAACTATATGAAAATACTTTTTTCAAATTTTATTAACATAAATTTTTTTGATTTTTTTTTTTGAACTTAAGGTATATGTTTTGTACATTTGGAATGTGATTTCATAGGAAGTCAAAAGTCAAAAGTCAAAAATGTCAAAAATTTGGAAAAAACGTATCACCCCCTTTAAAAAAGTGCTTTCTGGACAGTTTTTCGAAATTCTTTCGAGTTTAATGACAATTACACATGTGTAAGAACTGTATGAAAATACATTAGTCACATTTTATTATCATAATTTTTTGTAAATGTTTATTTGAACTTAAGCAATATGTTTTGTGCATTTGGAAAATGATTTCATAGGAAGTCAAAAGTCAAAAGTCAAAAATGTCAAAAATTTGGAAAAAACGTATCACCCCCTTTGAAAAAGTGCTTTCTGGACCGTTTTTCGAAATTCTTTCGATTTTTAGGTCAATTACACATGTATAAGAACTGTATGAAAATACATTAGTCACATTTTATTATCATAATTTTTTTGTAAATGTTTATTTGAACATAAGGAATATGTTTTGTGCATTTGGAATATGATTTCATAGGAAGTCAAAAGTCAAAAGTCAAAAATGTCAAAAATTTGGAAAAAACGTATATCCTCCTTTAAAAAAGTGCTTTCTGGACCGTTTTTTGAAATTCTTTCGATTTTTAGGTCAATTACACACGTATAAGAACTGTATGAAGATACTTTAGTCACATTATAATATCATAATTTTTTTTGAAATGTTTAATTGTACTTAAGGAATATGTTTTGTGCGTTTGGAATATGATTTCATAGGAAGTCAAAAGTCAAAAGTCAAAAATGTGAATAAATTAGAAAAAACTTATCAAACCCTTTAAAAAAGTGCTTTTTTGGATTTCATAGTCAAAAATAACATTTTGTTTTTAAAAGGCCAAAATGAAGCATTTAAAACGGTTTTGAAAAATGACACCTGGTACCCAAAACATGAAACATAGAATATTTTTTGACTTTTTTTGGAAACCTCCTTAAATCACTCAGGCCGGACCCCCATTGACACGAGAAGAAAAAACAAAACAAAAATTTCCAGAAGAAAAAACAGAATATTTTCTGACTTTTTTTGAAAACCTCCATAAATCACTCAGGCCAGCACACATTGATTTTTGCCCGTAAATAGTGCTCCCAGAGCGGGTATGGAATTCTGGATGCCCCCTAAAAGCAATTTCAACCATGGCACCTGGTAACCCAAAAAATGAAACAGAATATTTTTTGACTTTTTTTGGAAACCTCCTTAAATCACTCAGGCCGGACCCCCATTAACACGAGAAGAAAAAACAAAACAAAAATTTCCAGAAGAAAAAACAGAATATTTTCTGACTTTTTTTGAAAACCTCCATAAATCACTCAGGCCAGCACACATTGATTTTTGCCCGTAAATAGTGCTCCCAGAGCGGGTATGGAATTCTGGATGCCCCTAAAAGCAATTTCAACCATGGCACCTGGTAACCCAAAAAAAATACCAGGTGCACGAAAAGTTTGGACTTAGAATATTTTTTGAGTTTTTTGGAAAAACTCCATAAATCACTCAGGCCATTGACTCGAGAAGAAAAAACATAAAATATTTTTAAGAAAAAACATAGAATATTTTCTGACTTTTTTTGAAAACCTCCATAAATCACTCAGGCCAGCACCCATTGTTTTTTGCCTGTAGTATAGTGCTCCCAGAGCGGGTATGGAAGTCTGGATGCCCCTTAAAGCATTTAAGGCTCTGTGTGTGCGTGTGTGTGTGTGTGAGCGAGCTTTTCTTTGACATCTGGTTAGAGAAATGACTGATTTACACTTCATGAGGGTTGCCTAATCACACACTTAAAGTTTTGGAAAGATCTGACTTTTTTAACCCTTTGAAACAGCACCTATGACCCCATTTTAAGGCACTTCCGGTTGGCACAGGAAGCTTTAAGTAAACACCTATCCTGATCGGGGTATGCTTTTATAGAATCCTGAGTTTTAAGTCTATACGTTAAGAACTGACTGATTTACATAGGGTTGAATGCACTATATATCACAAACTGCTGGTTGGCTATGGCAAAACACTTTTAGGGTGAATTTATCACTTCCGGTTGCTCCAGGAAGCTTAGAATCAACACAGGTAGACCTCATAGTGGCCTGATGGACTGACATCAAAGACAGGTTCATAAGACATTCATAACCCACATAGGGTTTATTTAAAGAATGCACGTTACATTTGCATATGATTCAACAGTGAAAAACATCACATCATATTGCAAACATAACACAGTGTTATATTTGCAATATGATGTATTGAATCATATTGCAACATAACAGAGTGTTACATTTGCAATATGATGTGGTGAATCATATTGCAAACATAACACACAGTGTTACATTTGCAATATGATGTGTTGATTCATATTGCAAATGTAACGCGCATTCTTTAAATACTTTAGAAATACAAAATTGAACATCCTGATGACCTCAGGATGGCCGGCCAGTGTTAGTGGTTCCTCTCCATCGCTCGTTGCGTGGAAATTTCATCATGTCGATTTTGCTGATGGTACCCCCGCGTTGAAACATATTGCAATTGTACAAAAGTCAACTAGCAAGTCGGTGTCCATCAGTCAATTGGATGTTTTCAGACACCAAACTGATACCATCTGACACCAAACTCACTTTTTCCAACTCCTTTAGAAGCCAACTATAACATATTTCAGAGCAGGCCCAAAATTCACAGCGCCTTCCATTTAAACCATAATAAACCAAATAATACGTAGTTATGTTCTAGCTGCGGGTCCAATTTTCACATTATGTTTAGCCCTATGTGAGGCGACCTCGAATCCCAAGTTTCGGCTCGATAGGTCAATCGGTGCCCGAGCAAAACCCTAATTGGTGCTGAAAATCCACTGTTTTCATTGCCTTGCTACGGGGTCCTTGAATGAGCAATCAAACAGGCTCGTTGGGGTCTGTCTTTATGGGCCGAGCCGGTTTCAACGCACCTAGTCTTGAGACTCTGAGACTTTTCTAAATGTCGTCCATTTCGTTGAGCTGAAATGAATTGAAAACATAGCAAATACACGAGGCTGTTTATCGGTCCGAGAACCTTCTAGAGCCACATAAATCACCGTGCACAATCGACCTGAGGTCTAGAACAGGTTTGTAAATTTTCAGAACTCTAGGTCTGACGGTTCTTTAAAAGTTCAAACAAAAGTAACTACTACATGCACTGTCTGCCTCTTAGCCCCTCAGTGTGTCCCTCCATCATTTCTGTTGATTGTGTATTTTTTTTTTTTTGAAATCTGATGGGATAAATGACTGATTTACAGTTCAGGAGGGTTGTCTATTCACATATATGAAGTTTTGGAAAGATTTGACCTTTTTAACCCTTCAAAACAGCCCATTTGACACCAATTATGGCACTTCCGGTTGGCACAGGAAGGTGAAAATAAACACATATACTCACTGGAGTATGCTGTTTGAGAATCCTGAATTTTAAGTCTATACGTTAAGAATTGACTGATTTACATAGGGCTGAATGCACTATTTCTCTCAAACTGCAGGTTGGCTATTGCAAACACTTTTAGGGTGTTTTAACCACTTCCGGTTGCTCCAGGAAGCTTAGAATCGACACAGGTAGACCTCATGGTGGTCTGATGGACTGACATCAAAGACAGGTTCATAAGACAATCATAACCCACATAGGCTTTAGGTTGAATTTAGAGGTGCAGTCAATGTATTCCAATGGGGAGACATTTCATTGTAAACTGTTTGATGTAAACACCTTCTTTTAACTGTGAAGGGTTAATGCCACAAGGTCAAGGTTAGGCTTGCACAGATCGGGAGGACCTTAGGATTGTTCCTGAGGTGAAATTGTGCTTCTAACCTTAACGGTTCTCTCTCTGTGTCCCAAAAGCAAATGAAATTGACATTGAGGTCAAAAGGTCATTTGTGTCCGTTCTCTTGTAACGGTCGCTGCGCTCAGACCGAGCGAGCTACGGTCAAGCGGGGCGTCTCGTTGAACTCGGCACGGCCTGGAGATAATAGTAATGCCATTGCAGGCTTTGTGTGTCGTTAAGCACCGTACTTTTTCACTCCATCACTGCTTTGTGTGTGTTTTTGTGTGAGAGAGAGCTTTCCTTTGACATCTGCTTAGAGAAATGACTAATTTACAGTTCATGAGGGTTGTCTAATCGCACAAATGAATTTTTGAAAAGTTCTGACCTTTTTAACCCTTCGAAACAGAACCATGACTCCATTTTAAGGCACTTCCGGTTGGCACAGGAAGCTATAGTTAAACACATGTCTTGACTGGGGTATGTTGTTAAAGAATCCTGAGTTTTAAGTCTATACGTTAAGAATTGACTGATCTACATAGGGTTGAATGCAGTGATTTTTCAAAATTGCAAGTCATGTATATCAGGATATCTTTTAGGCTGATTTAACCACTTCCGGTTGCTCCAGGAAGCTTAGAATCAACACAGGTAGACCTCATAGTGGCCTGATGGACTGACATCAAAGACAGGTTCATAAGACATTCATAACCCACTTAGGCTTCAGGTTGAATTTAGAGGTGCAGTCAATGTGTTGCTATGGGATGACAACGACATGCTAGTTGACTTGCTAGGCGACTTTTGTACAATTTCAATATGTTTCAACGCGGGGGTACCATCACCAAAATCGACATGATGAAATTTCACCTAACGAGCGATGGAGAGGAACCACTGTCACTGCCCGGCCATCCTGAGGTCATCAGGACGTTGACTTTTGTATGTCCAAGGTATTTAAAGAATGCACGTTACATTTGCAATATGATTCAACATCACATCATATTGCAAATGTAACAGGCATTTGCAATATGAAAAACATCACATCATATTGCAAATGTAACGTGCATTCTCTTAAATACTTTAGAAATGCAAAAGTCAACGTTCTGATGACCTCAGGATGGCCGGGCAGTGATAGTGGTTCCTCTCCATCGCTCGTTTTGTGAAATTTCATCATGTCGCTTTTTCCTCATGGTACCTCCCCGTTGAAACATATTGCAATTGTACAAAAGTCAACGAGCAAGTCAGTGTCCATCAGTCAAATAGATATTTTCAGACACCAAACTGATACCATCTGACTCCAAACTCACTTTTTCCAACTCCTTTCGATGCCAACTATAACATATTTCAGAGCAGGCCCAAAATTCACAGCGCTTTCTCTTTAAACCATAATAAAACAAATAATACATAGTTATGTTCTAGCTGCGGGTCCAATGTTCACATTATGTTTAGCCCTATGTGAGGCGACCTCGAATCCCAAGTTTCGGCTCGATAGGTCATTCGGTGTCCGAGCAAAACGCTAATTGGTGCTGAAAATCCACTGTTTTCATTGCCTTGCTACGGGGTCCTTGAATGAGCAATCAAACAGGCTCGTTGGGGTCTGTCTCTATGGGCCGAGCCGGTTTCAACGCACCTAGTCTTGAGACTCTGGGACTTTTCTAAAGGTCGTCCGTTTCGTTGAGGTCAAATGAATTGAAAACATGGCAAATACACGAGGCTTTTTATCGATCCGAGAACCTTCTAGAGTCATATAATTCACTGTGCACAATCGACCTGAGGTCTAGAACAGGTTTGTAAATTTTTAGAACTCTAGGTCTGACGGTTCTTTAAAAGTTGGAACAAAAGTAACTACTGCAGGCACTGTCTGCCTCTTAGCCCCTCAGAGTGTCCCTCCATCATTTCTGTGTGGGTGTGAATTTTTTTTTTTTTGAGATCTGATGGGATGAATGACTGATTTACAGTTCAGGAAGGTTGTCTATTCACATATATGAAGTTTTGGAAAGATTTGACATTTTTAACCCTTTGAAACAGCCCATTTGACACCAATTATGGCACTTCCGGTTGGCACAGGAAGCTGAAAAAACCCACATATCATCACTGGAGTATGTTGTTACAGAATCCTGAGTTTTAAGTCTGTATGTTAAAAATTGACTGATTTACATAGGGTTGAATGCACTATTTCTCTCATACTGCATGTTGGGTATGGCAAACACTTTTAGGGTGATTTAACCACTTCCGGTTGCTCCAGGAAGCTTAGAATCGACACAGGTAGACCTCATGGTGGCCTGATGGACTGACATCAAAGACAGGTCCATAAGACAATCATAACCCACATAGGCTTTAGGTTGAATTTAGAGGTGCAGTCAATGTATTCCAATGGGGAGACATTTCATTGATGTAAACACCTTCTTTTAACTGTGAAGGGTTAATGCCACAAGGTCAGGGTTAGGCTTGCACAGATCGGGAGGACCTTAAGAACACTCCTGAGGTGAAATTGTGTTTCTAACCTTAACGGTTCTCTCTCTGTGTCCCAAAAGCAAATGAAATTGACATTGAGGTCAAAAGGTCATTCGTGTCCGTTCTCTTGTAACGGTCGCTGCGCTCAGACCGAGCGAGCTACGGTCAAGCGGGGCATCTCGTTGAACTCGGCACGGCCTAGAGATAATAGTAATGCCATTTTGGGCTTTGTGTGTCTTTAAGCACCGTACTTTTTCACTCCATCCTTCCTTTTTGTGTGTGTGTTTTTGAGTGAGAGAGCTTTTCTTTGACATCTGTTTGGAAAAATGACTGATTACAGTTCATGAGGGTTGTCTAATCACACAAGTGAAGTTTTGAAAAGATCTGACCTTTATTACCCTTCAAACCTGACCCTATGGCACCATTTAAGGTACTTCCAGTTGACATAGGAAGCTGAACGTGAACACATACCCTCCTTGGGGTAGGCTCTTATATAATATTGAGTTTTAAGTCTTTATGTTAAGAGCGGACTTATTTAAAGAGGGTTAAAGGAGTGTGTGTTATTTCATAAAATCATATAAAATCACAGGATTCTCGCAGAGCTTCGAGACCCACTTTAAAAATGTACGTCTGAACACAGTGCAACTGGATCTGTGATTTTTTTGAAAAAAAAATTCCTCTTTGTGAACATCACCAAACGGTCAATGTACGATTTCTCTTAAATTACAATAGATAAATGGCTGGTTCTTTTTTTCCTGACACCGTATGCTTATGTACTTTGACATGAAGCGGTCAAATTAGCACCCCACTTGCGTTTTAACCCTTTAATCTCAGAAAAATAGCCATAACTCAAAAAGCGCCGAGGTCTCGACGCCATCTTGTTCGGGGCCAACTGCCCATTACTCCAAACCTACGCTCGCCGAGTTTCGTCTTCGAAATATTTTCAGTTTAGGAGAAAAGGCCGCGCTCGTTTGCCTAGTGCTCGTGCGCCTGCAATATGATTTATTTTCCCTCTTGTGGGAATTTTCGAGAATGCAGAAAAAAGTCAAAAATTTGTCATTTTTATAAAACGGAAACCGAAATTCCGAAACGTTTTTTTGAGTGACTTCCTGAAAGAGCTCTCCGCCGCCCACGGCCCGACGCCGTCCGCGATTTTCTGCGACGCAATAAGACGTCAGGTAAGGGACCGTACATTTGCAATGGGACTTTCTTCACTAACCATACGGCTCCCGTCTCAGAGTTCCCTTAAGGTATGTAGATGATTCCCTGCTCTATAGGAGTCTAACATGTAGTATTAATAGATGATTCCCTGCTCTATAGGAGTCTGACATGTAGTATTAATAGATGATTCCCTGAACTATAGGAGTCTAACATGAAGTATTAATAGATGATTCCCTGCTCTATAGGAGTCTAACATGTAGTATTAATAGATGTAGATGATTCCCTGCTCTATAGGAGTCTAACATGTAGTATTAATAGATGATTCCCTGCTCTATAGGAGTCTAACATGTAGTATTAATAGATATAGATGATTCCCTGCTCTATAGGAGTCTGACATGTAGTATTAATAGATGATTCCCTGCTCTATAGGAGTCTGACATGAAGTATTAATAGATGATTCCCTGCTCTATAGGAGTCTGACATGTAGTATTAATAGATGATTCCCTGCTCTATAGGACTCTGACATGTAGTATTAATAGATGTAGATGATTCCCTGCTCTATAGGGGTCTACCATGTAGTATTAATAGATGATTCCCTTCTCTATAGGAGTCTGACATGTAGTATTAATAGATGTAGATGATTCCCTCCTCTAAAGGAGTCTAACATGTAGTATTAATAGATGATTCCCTGCTCTATAGGAGTCTGACATGTAGTATTAATAGATGTAGATGATTCCCTGCTCTATAGGAGTCTAACATGTAGTATTAATAGATGATTCCCTCCTCTATAGGAGTCTAACATGTAGTATTAATAGATGATTCCCTGCTCTATAGGAGTCTGACATGTAGTATTAATAGATGATTCCCTGCTCTATAGGAGTCTAACATGTAGTATTAATAGATGATTCCCTGCTCTATAGGAGTCTGACATGTAGTATTAATAGATGATTCCCTGCTCTATAGGAGTCTGACATGTAGTATTAATAGCTGTAGATGATTCCCTGCTCTATAGGAGTCTGACATGTAGTATTAATAGATGATTCCCTGCTCTATAGGAGTCTGACATGAAGTATTAATAGATGATTCCCTGCTCTATAGGAGTCTAACATGTAGTATTAATAGATGATTCCCTGCTCTATAGGAGTCTAACATGTAGTATTAATAGATGATTCCCTGCTCTATAGGAGTCTGACATGTAGTATTAATAGATGATTCCCTGAACTATAGGAGTCTGACATGTAGTATTAATAGATGATTCCCTGCTCTATAGGAGTCTGACATGTAGTATTAATAGATGATTCCCTGCTCTATAGGAGTCTAACATGTAGTATTAATAGATGATTCCCTGCTCTATAGGAGTCTGACATGAAGTATTAATAGATGTAGATGATTCCCTGCTCTATAGGAGTCTAACATGTAGTATTAATAGATGATTCCCTGCTCTATAGGAGTCTGACATGTAGTATTAATAGATGATTCCCTGCTCTATAGGAGTCTAACATGTAGTATTAATAGATGATTCCCTGCTCTATAGGAGTCTAACATGTAGTATTAATAGATGATTCCCTGCTCTATAGGAGTCTGACATGTAGTATTAATAGATGATTCCCTGCTCTATAGGAGTCTGACATGTAGTATTAATAGATGATTCCCTGCTCTATAGGAGTCTGACATGTAGTATTAATAGATGATTCCCTGCTCTATAGGAGTCTAACATGTAGTATTAATAGATGATTCCCTGCTCTATAGGAGTCTAACATGTAGTATTAATAGATGATTCCCTGCTCTATAGGAGTCTGACATGTAGTATTAATAGATGATTCCCTGCTCTATAGGAGTCTAACATGTAGTATTAATAGATGATTCCCTGCTCTATAGGAGTCTAACATGTAGTATTAATAGATGATTCCCTGCTCTATAGGAGTCTGACATGTAGTATTAATAGATGTAGATGATTCCCTGCTCTATAGGAGTCTAACATGTAGTATTAATAGATGATTCCCTGCTCTATAGGAGTCTGACATGTAGTATTAATAGATGATTCCCTGCTCTATAGGAGTCTGACATGTAGTATTAATAGATGATTCCCTGCTCTATAGGAGTCTAACATGTAGTATTAATAGATGATTTCCTGCTCTATGGGAGTCTAACATGTAGTATTAATAGATGATTCCCTTCTCTATAGGAGTCTGACATGTAGTATTAATAGATGATTCCCTGCTCTATAGGAGTCTGACGAAGTATTAATAGATGATTCCCTGCTCTATAGGAGTCTAACATGTAGTATTAATAGATGATTCCCTGCTCTATAGGAATCTAACATGTAGTATTAATAGATGATTCCCTGCTCTATAGGAGTCTGACATGTAGTATTAATAGATGATTCCCTGCTCTATAGGAGTCTAACATGTAGTATTAATAGATGATTCCCTGCTCTATAGGAGTCTAACATGTAGTATTAATAGATGATTCCCTGCTCTATAGGAGTCTGACATGTAGTATTAATAGATAGAGATGATTCCCTGCTCTATAGGAGTCTAACATGTAGTATTAATAGATGTAGATGATTCCCTGCTCTATAGGAGTCTGACATGTAGTAGTAATAGATGATTCCCTGCTCTATAGGAGTCTGACATGTAGTATTAATAGATGATTCCCTGCTCTATAGGAGTCTGACATGTAGTATTAATTGATGATTCCCTGCTCTATAGGAGTCTAACATGTAGTATTAATAGATGATTCCCTGCTCTATAGGAGTCTGACATGTAGTATTAATAGATAGAGATGATTCCCTGCTCTATAGGAGTCTGACATGTAGTATTAATAGATGATTCCCTACTCTATAGGAATCTGACATGTAGTATTAATAGATAGAGATGATTCCCTGCTCTATAGGAGTCTGACATGTAGTATTAATAGATGATTCCCTGCTCTATAGGAGTCTAACATGAAGTATAAATAGATGATTCCCTGCTCTATAGGAGTCTAACATGAAGTATTAATAGATGATTCTCTGCTCTATAGGAGTCTAACATGAAGTATTAATAGATGATTCTCTGCTCTATAGGAGTCTGACATGTAGTATTAATAGATGATTCCCTGCTCTATAGGAGTCTGACATGTAGTATTAATAGATGTAGATGATTCCCTGCTCTATAGGGGTCTAACACGTAGTATTAATAGATGATTCCCTGCTCTATAGGAGTCGGACATGTAGTATTAATAGATGTAGATGATTCCCTCCTCTAAAGGAGTCTAACATGTAGTATTAATAGATGATTCCCTGCTCTATAGGAGTCTGACATGTAGTATTAATAGATGTAGATGATTCCCTGCTCTATAGGAGTCTAACATGAAGTATTAATAGATGATTCCCTGCTCTATAGGAGTCTAACACTAAGTATTAATAGATGATTCTCTGCTCTATAGGAGTCTGACATGTAGTATTAATAGATGATTCCCTGCTCTATAGGAGTCTGACATGAAGTATTAATAGATGATTCCCTGCTCTATATGAGTCTGACATGTAGTATTAATAGATGATTCCCTGCTCTATATGAGTCTAACATGTAGTATTAATAGATGATTCCCTGCTCTATATGAGTCTGACATGTAGTATTAATAGATGTAGATGATTCCCTGCTCTATAGGAGTCTGACATGTAGTATTAATAGATGATTCCCTGCTCTATATGAGTCTAACATGTAGTATTAATAGATGATTCCCTGCTCTATATGAGTCTGACATGTAGTATTAATAGATGTAGATGATTCCCTGCTCTATAGGAGTCTGACATGTAGTATTAATTGATGATTCCCTGCATTATAGGAGTCTGACATGTAGTATTAATAGATGTAGATGATTCCCTGCTCTATAGGAGTCTAACATTAAGTATTAATAGATGATTCCCTGCTCTATAGGAGTCTGACATGAAGTATTAATAGATGATTCCCTGCTCTATAGGAGTCTGACATGTAGTATTAATAGATGATTCCCTGCTCTATAGGAGTCTGACATGTAGTATTAATAGATGATTCCCTGCTCTATAGGAGTCTGACATGTAGTATTAATAGATGAAGATGATTCCCTGCTCTATAGGAGTCTGACATGAAGTATTAATAGATGATTCCCTGCTCTATAGGAGTCTGACATGTAGTATTAATAGATGAAGATGATTCCCTGCTCTATAGGAGTCTAACATGTAGTATTAATAGATGATTCCCTGCTCTATAGGAGTCTGACATGTAGTATTAATAGATGATTCCCTGCTCTATAGGAGTCTGACATGTAGTATTAATAGATGTAGATGATTCCCTGCTCTATAGGAGTCTGACATGTAGTATTAATAGATGATTCCCTGCTCTATAGGAGTCTGACATGTAGTATTAATAGATGATTCCCTGCTCTATAGGAGTCTGACATGTAGTATTAATAGATAGAGATGATTCCCTGCTCTATAGGAGTCTGACATTAAGTATTAATAGATGATTCCCTGCTCTATAGGAGTCTGACATGTAGTATTAATAGATGATTCCCTGCTCTATGGGAGTCTAACATGTAGTATTAATAGATGATTCCCTGCTCTATAGGAGTCTAACATGTGGTATTAATAGATGTAGATGATTCCCTGCTCTATAGGAGTTTTACATGTAGTATTAATAGATGATTCCCTGCTCTATAGGAGTCTAACATGTAGTATTAATAGATGTAGATGATTCCCTGCTCTATAGGAGTCTAACATGTAGTATTAATATTTGATTCCCTGCTCTATAGGAGTCTAACATGTAGTATTAGTAGATAGAGATGATTCCCTGCTCTATAGGAGTCTGCATGTAGTATTAATAGATGATTCCCTGCTCTATAGGAGTCTAACATGTAGTATTAATAGATGTAGATGATTCCCTGCTCTATAGGAGTCTGACATGTAGTAGTAATAGATGATTCCCTGCTCTATAGGAGTCTGACATGTAGTATTAATAGATGATTCCCTGCTCTATAGGAGTCTGACATGTAGTAGTAATAGATGATTCCCTGCTCTATAGGAGTCTAACATGTAGTATTAATAGATGATTCCCTGCTCTATAGGAGTCTAACATGTAGTATTAATAGATGTAGATGATTCCCTGCTCTATAGGAGTCTGACATGTAGTATTAATAGATGATTCCCTGCTCTATAGGAGTCTAACATGTAGTATTAATAGATGATTCCCTGCTCTATAGGAGTCTGACATGTAGTATTAATAGATGATTCCCTGCTCTATAGGAGTCTAACATGTAGTATTAATAGATGATTCCCTGCTCTATAGGAGTCTGACATGTAGTATTAATAGATGATTCCCTGCTCTATAGGAGTCTGACATGTAGTATTAATAGATGTAGATGATTCCCTGCTCTATAGGAGTCTAACATTAAGTATTAATAGATGATTCCCTGCTCTATAGGAGTCTGACATGTAGTATTAATAGATGATTCCCTGCTCTATAGGAGTCTGACATGTAGTATTAATAGATGTAGATGATTCCCTGCTCTATAGGAGTCTAACATTAAGTATTAATAGATGATTCCCTGCTCTATAGGAGTCTGACATGTAGTATTAATAGATGATTCCCTGCTCTATAGGAGTCTAACATGTAGTATTAATAGATGATTCCCTGCTCTATAGGAGTCTGACATGTAGTATTAATAGATGTAGATGATTCCCTACTCTATAGGAGTCTAACATGTAGTATTAATAGATGATTCCCTGCTCTATAGGAGTCTGACATGTAGTATTAATAGATGATTCCCTGCTCTATAGGAGTCTGACATGTAGTATTAATAGATGATTCCCTGCTCTATAGGAGTCTAACATGTAGTATTAATAGATGATTCCCTGCTCTATAGGAGTCTAACATGTAGTATTAATAGATGATTCCCTGCTCTATAGGAGTCTAACATGTAGTATTAATAGATGATTCCCTGCTCTATAGGAGTCTAACATGTAGTATTAATAGATGATTCCCTGCTCTATAGGAGTCTAACATGTAGTATTAATAGATGTAGATGATTCCCTGCTCTATAGGAGTCTAACATGTAGTATTAATAGATGATTCCCTGCTCTATAGGAGTCTAACATGTAGTATTAATAGATGATTCCCTGCTCTATAGGAGTCTAACATGTAGTATTAATAGATGATTCCCTGCTCTATAGGAGTCTAACATGTAGTATTAACCTGTTGGGGATGGGGGCGCTGTTTAGACTATTTATGCTAATTTGGCTAATTTTTTAAACGGCTTCCCACAAAATCCTTGATCGTACAATATGCATATTATTATTTTTATTGGATAGAAAACAGTCTATAGTTTCTATAGGAGTTGAAATTTTGTCTCTAAGTGGAACAGAGCCCATTCTACAGCAATTTCCCTGACATGGAGTCAGATTTGAGAAATGTTGGCCACTCTTCTGAAGTCAGTTAAAGGGGCACTGTCGTTGCTATGACTATACGGACACTTCTTACGTCTTCCCCTGGATGCCTTTACGTGATGACGATTCCAACGGGGTCGATTGCGCGTTCACAGGCCCTACAAATGAAAAAACCCTGAAGCTAGTCATTCTTTGGGAGCTGCGTCATGAGCCTAGAGGACACCGGCGCGCACCTGTTCCAAGCGTTAGTTTAGCCTGTTATATTTCTCCGGTCATCTTTTCACTCGTTATAGGAGTTAAAAACATCATAAGGTAGTTAATTTAAAGCGTTTTATAGCAATTTATATCCGTTTAGTGCGATTTTGGGACATTTATTTTTGCAACGATGTGAAAAGTTGGGCACGCTTTTCAGTTCATCCCGAACGCAGTTGACATTTCCACATGGCAAGAGGACAGCTTTCCACCAAAAGACGATTTCTCCCAAGAAAGGATCCTTTGCCCAAGATACTGATGGAAGAACAGCTCAAGGTAGGACATTTTTATTATGATAAATCGTGTTTCTGTCGAAACATTTTAGTGGCTTAGGACGCCATGTTTTTTGACGTAGCTTCGCTTGGCGCAAACTGTATTGAAAAGTAAGGATAAATTAAAAAATGTAATAACGCAATTGTATTAAGATTTAAATTGTCTATCAATCCCTGTCCACCCTGTATTTTTTAGTCACGTTTATGAGTATTTATGTATAAGAGTAGATCACTGTCTAAGTGGCGCAAGGACTTTTTCTTTACCAGCTTGTCTACATTTCACATTGTCTAACCATGATTTTGGTGGCTAAATATAAACATTTTCGATCAAACTGTATATGCATGTTGTAATGTGATGTTACAGGAGTGTCATCGGAAGAATTCTGAGAAGGTTAGTGAAAAAACTAATATATTTTGGCGATGTTGACTTTTATCGCTCACTTTGGCTAGAATCAATGCTGGGCTGCTAATTGCTATGTGCTAAGCTAATATAACGATTTATTGTGTTTTCGCTGTAAGACACTTAGAAAATCTGAAATATTGTCTGTATTCACAGGATCTGTGTCTTTCGATTCGTGTATGCTATGTATTTTTACGAAATGTTTGATGATTAGTAGTTAGGTAAACACGTTGCTCATTGTAATTATTCTAGTCCATTTGTGATGGTGGGTGCAATTGTAAACTATGCCATCTACCTGAAATATGCACTTTTTTCTAACAAAACCTATCCCATACCATAAATATGTTATCAGACTGTCATCTAATGAGTTTTTTTGTTGGTTAGGGGCTATAAATATCTTAGTTTAGCCGAATTGGTGATGGCTACTGGTGTTGGTGGACAAATAAAAGATGGTGGATTATGCTAATGTTTTTTTAGGTAATAGATGTACATCTTTACATATTGTGTCTTCCCTGTAAAACATTTTAAAAATCGGAAATGTTGACTGGATTCACAAGATCTGTGTCTTTCATTAGCTGTATTGGACTTTAATGTGTGAAAGTTAAATATTTAAAAAAAATATTTTTTTTGAATTTCGCGGCACTGGTTTTTCAGTGGGGGGGGGGGTGTGCCGCTAGCGCCACGCTGATCCTAGACAGGTTAATAGATGATTCCCTGCTCTATAGGAGTCTGACATGTAGTATTAATAGATGATTCCCTGCTCTATAGGAGTCTGACATGTAGTATTAATAGATGATTCCCTGCTCTATAGGAGTCTAACATGTAGTATTAATAGATGATTCCCTGCTCTATAGGAGTCTAACATGTAGTATTAATAGATGATTCCCTGCTCTATAGGAGTCTAACATGTAGTATTAATAGATGATTCCCTGCTCTATAGGAGTCTAACATGTAGTATTAATATTTGATTCCCTGCTCTATAGGAGTCTAACATGTAGTATTAGTAGATAGAGATGATTCCCTGCTCTATAGGAGTCTGCATGTAGTATTAATAGATGATTCCCTGCTCTATAGGAGTCTAACATGTAGTATTAATAGATGTAGATGATTCCCTGCTCTATAGGAGTCTGACATGTAGTAGTAATAGATGATTCCCTGCTCTATAGGAGTCTGACATGTAGTATTAATAGATGATTCCCTGCTCTATAGGAGTCTGACATGTAGTAGTAATAGATGATTCCCTGCTCTATAGGAGTCTAACATGTAGTATTAATAGATGATTCCCTGCTCTATAGGAGTCTAACATGTAGTATTAATAGATGTAGATGATTCCCTGCTCTATAGGAGTCTGACATGTAGTATTAATAGATGATTCCCTGCTCTATAGGAGTCTAACATGTAGTATTAATAGATGATTCCCTGCTCTATAGGAGTCTGACATGTAGTATTAATAGATGATTCCCTGCTCTATAGGAGTCTAACATGTAGTATTAATAGATGATTCCCTGCTCTACAGGAGTCTGACATGTAGTATTAATAGATGATTCCCTGCTCTATAGGAGTCTAACATGTAGTATTAATAGATGATTCCCTGCTCTATAGGAGTCTGACATGTAGTATTAATAGATGATTCCCTGCTCTATAGGAGTCTGACATGTAGTATTAATAGATGTAGATGATTCCCTGCTCTATAGGAGTCTAACATTAAGTATTAATAGATGATTCCCTGCTCTATAGGAGTCTGACATGTAGTATTAATAGATGATTCCCTGCTCTATAGGAGTCTGACATGTAGTATTAATAGATGTAGATGATTCCCTGCTCTATAGGAGTCTAACATTAAGTATTAATAGATGATTCCCTGCTCTATAGGAGTCTGACATGTAGTATTAATAGATGATTCCCTGCTCTATAGGAGTCTAACATGTAGTATTAATAGATGATTCCCTGCTCTATAGGAGTCTGACATGTAGTATTAATAGATGTAGATGATTCCCTACTCTATAGGAGTCTAACATGTAGTATTAATAGATGATTCCCTGCTCTATAGGAGTCTGACATGTAGTATTAATAGATGATTCCCTGCTCTATAGGAGTCTGACATGTAGTATTAATAGATGATTCCCTGCTCTATAGGAGTCTAACATGTAGTATTAATAGATGATTCCCTGCTCTATAGGAGTCTAACATGTAGTATTAATAGATGATTCCCTGCTCTATAGGAGTCTAACATGTAGTATTAATAGATGATTCCCTGCTCTATAGGAGTCTAACATGTAGTATTAATAGATGATTCCCTGCTCTATAGGAGTCTAACATGTAGTATTAATAGATGTAGATGATTCCCTGCTCTATAGGAGTCTAACATGTAGTATTAATAGATGATTCCCTGCTCTATAGGAGTCTAACATGTAGTATTAATAGATGATTCCCTGCTCTATAGGAGTCTAACATGTAGTATTAATAGATGATTCCCTGCTCTATAGGAGTCTAACATGTAGTATTAACCTGTTGGGGATGGGGGCGCTGTTTAGACTATTTATGCTAATTTGGCTAATTTTTTAAACGGCTTCCCACAAAATCCTTGATCGTACAATATGCATATTATTATTATTATTGGATAGAAAACAGTCTATAGTTTCTATAGGAGTTGAAATTTTGTCTCTAAGTGGAACAGAGCCCATTCTACAGCAATTTCCCTGACATGGAGTCAGATTTGAGAAATGTTGGCCACTCTTCTGAAGTCAGTTAAAGGGGCACTGTCGTTGCTATGACTATACGGACACTTCTTACGTCTTCCCCTGGATGCCTTTACGTGATGACGATTCCAACGGGGTCGATTGCGCGTTCACAGGCCCTACAAATGAAAAAACCCTGAAGCTAGTCATTCTTTGGGAGCTGCGTCATGAGCCTAGAGGACACCGGCGCGCACCTGTTCCAAGCGTTAGTTTAGCCTGTTATATTTCTCCGGTCATCTTTTCACTCGTTATAGGAGTTAAAAACATCATAAGGTAGTTAATTTAAAGCGTTTTATAGCAATTTATATCCGTTTAGTGCGATTTTGGGACATTTATTTTTGCAACGATGTGAAAAGTTGGGCACGCTTTTCAGTTCATCCCGAACGCAGTTGACATTTCCACATGGCAAGAGGACAGCTTTCCACCAAAAGACGATTTCTCCCAAGAAAGGATCCTTTGCCCAAGATACTGATGGAAGAACAGCTCAAGGTAGGACATTTTTATTATGATAAATCGTGTTTCTGTCGAAACATTTTAGTGGCTTAGGACGCCATGTTTTTTGACGTAGCTTCGCTTGGCGCAAACTGTATTGAAAAGTAAGGATAAATTAAAAAATGTAATAACGCAATTGTATTAAGAATTAAATTGTCTATCAATCCCTGTCCACCCTGTATTTTTTAGTCACGTTTATGAGTATTTATGTATAAGAGTAGATCACTGTCTAAGTGGCGCAAGGACTTTTTCTTTACCAGCTTGTCTACATTTCACATTGTCTAACCATGATTTTGGTGGCTAAATATAAACATTTTCGATCAAACTGTATATGCATGTTGTAATGTGATGTTACAGGAGTGTCATCGGAAGAATTCTGAGAAGGTTAGTGAAAAAACTAATATATTTTGGCGATGTTGACTTTTATCGCTCACTTTGGCTAGAATCAATGCTGGGCTGCTAATTGCTATGTGCTAAGCTAATATAACGATTTATTGTGTTTTCGCTGTAAGACACTTAGAAAATCTGAAATATTGTCTGTATTCACAGGATCTGTGTCTTTCGATTCGTGTATGCTATGTATTTTTACGAAATGTTTGATGATTAGTAGTTAGGTAAACACGTTGCTCATTGTAATTATTCTAGTCCATTTGTGATGGTGGGTGCAATTGTAAACTATGCCATCTACCTGAAATGAGCACTTTTTTCTAACAAAACCTATCCCATACCATAAATATGTTATCAGACTGTCATCTAATGAGTTTTTTTGTTGGTTAGGGGCTATAAATATCTTAGTTTAGCCGAATTGGTGATGGCTACTGGTGTTGGTGGACAAATAAAAGATGGTGGATTATGCTAATGTTTTTTTAGGTAATAGATGTACATCTTTACATATTGTGTCTTCCCTGTAAAACATTTTAAAAATCGGAAATGTTGACTGGATTCACAAGATCTGTGTCTTTCATTAGCTGTATTGGACTTTAATGTGTGAAAGTTAAATATTTAAAAAAAATATTTTTTTTGAATTTCGCGGCACTGGTTTTTCAGTGGGGGGGGGGGGGGTGTGCCGCTAGCGCCACGCTGATCCTAGACAGGTTAATAGATGATTCCCTGCTCTATAGGAGTCTGACATGTAGTATTAATAGATGATTCCCTGCTCTATAGGAGTCTGACATGTAGTATTAATAGATGATTCCCTGCTCTATAGGAGTCTAACATGTAGTATTAATAGATGATTCCCTGCTCTATAGGAGTCTAACATGTAGTATTAATAGATGATTCCCTGCTCTATAGGAGTCTAACATGTAGTATTAATAGATGATTCCCTGCTCTATAGGAGTCTGACATGTAGTATTAATAGATGATTCCCTGCTCTATAGGAGTCTAACATGTAGTATTAATAGATGATTCCCTGCTCTATAGGAGTCTGACATGTAGTATTAATAAATGATTCCCTGCTCTATAGGAGTCTGACATGTAGTATTAATAGATGATTCCCTGCTCTATAGGAGTCTGACATGTAGTATTAATAGATGTAGATGATTCCCTGCTCTATAGGAGTCTGACATGTAGTAGTAATAGATGTAGATGATTCCCTGCTCTATAGGAGTCTAACATGTAGTATTAATAGATGATTCCCTGCTCTATAGGAGTCTGACATGTAGTATTAATAGATGATTCCCTGCTCTATAGGAGTCTGACATGTAGTATTAATAGATGATTCCCTGCTCTATTGGAGTCTGACATGTAGTATTAATAGATGATTCCCTGCTCTATAGGAGTCTAACATGTAGTATTAATAGATGATTCCCTGCTCTATAGGAGTCTAACATGTAGTATTAATAGATGTAGATGATTCCCTGCTCTATAGGAGTCTAACATGTAGTATTAATAGATGATTCCCTGCTCTATAGGAGTCTGACATGTAGTATTAATAGATGATTCCCTGCTCTATAGGAGTCTAACATGTAGTATTAATAGATGATTCCCTGCTCTATATGAGTCTGACATGTAGTATTAATAGATGATTCCCTGAACTATAGGAGTCTAACATGTAGTATTAATAGATGATTCCCTGCTCTATAGGAGTCTGACATGTAGTATTAATAGATGATTCCCTGCTCTATAGGAGTCTGACATGTAGTATTAATAGATGATTCCCTGCTCTATAGGAGTCTGACATGTAGTATTAATAGATGATTCCCTGCTCTATAGGAGTCTAACATGTAGTATTAATAGATGTAGATGATTCCCTGCTCTATAGGAGTCTAACATGTAGTATTAATAGATGATTCCCTGCTCTATAGGAGTCTGACATGTAGTATTAATAGATGATTCCCTGCTCTATAGGAGTCTGACATGTAGTATTAATAGATGTAGATGATTCCCTGCTCTATAGGAGTCTAACATTAAGTATTAATAGATGATTCCCTGCTCTATAGGAGTCTGACATGTAGTATTAATAGATGATTCCCTGCTCTGTTATGATATTGATGCTGCAGGGGAACCAGGCTCTCTCTGTTATGATATGGATGCTGCAGGGGAACCAGGCTCTGTCTCTGTTATGATATGGATGCTGCAGGGGAACCAGGCTCTTTCTCTGTTCTGATATAGATGCTGCACTAACTTGGCAGGCTCCAAGAGCATTAAGGGAGATGGTTTTCAAGAAGGGCAATTTCCTGGTTGATAAATATTGTCCTGCTTACCATGGAGACTACCAGCACCCCTGACCCACACGGCTGGAGTAATGAGAAGGAAAATCAAATGAGTGACAACTCGGGTTTAAAGACATTCTCATTCATGATCTACTTTCTACAACCTTTTCCCAGACTAATGCATCTGATAATGCTTCGATATGTTAGAATTTCTCCACACATCCCAGTTCCCCACTACCTGGTGAGACATCCCCTGCTCCTCTCCTCTCCTCTCCTCTCCTCTCCTCTCCTCTCCTCTCCTCTCCTCTCCTCTCCTCTCCTCTCCTCTCCTCTCCTCTCCTCTCCTCTCCTCTCCTCTCCTAACATCTACTAACTGACACACTGACAGCACATTATTACATGTCATTACCCTCCTTAAATCACAATTTACCCAGCCTCCCTCTGAAAATGATTATTCTGTGAGACCAGGTGTAATGGAAAGTGTCGTCTCCACTTTACGTCCTCCTCCTTCCTCCTCTGTCGCATGGAGCTATCAGCTGTCTGGTGATCTCAGGACTTCTCTCTCCTCCTCTGTCACATGGAGCTATCAGCTGTCTGGTGATCTCAGGACTTCTCTCTCCTCTCTCCTCCTCTGTCGCATGGAGCTATCAGCTGTCTGGTGATCTCAGGACTTCTCTCTCCTCTCTCCTCCTCTGTCATATGGAGCTATCAGCTGTCTGATGATCTCAGGACTTCTCTCTCCTCTCTCCTCCTCTGTCATATGGAGCTATCAGCTGTCTGATGATCTCAGGACTTCTCTCTCCTCTCTCCTCCTCTGTCGCATGGAGCTATCAGCTGTCTGATGATCTCAGGACTTCTCTCTTCTCTCTCCTCCTCTGTCATATGGAGCTATCAGCTGTCTGGTGATCTCAGGACTTCTCTCTCCTCTCTCCTCCTCTGTCATATGGAGCTATCAGCTGTCTGATGATCTCAGGACTTCTCTCTCCTCTCTCCTCCTCTGTCGCATGGAGCTATCAGCTGTCTGATGATCTCAGGACTTCTCTCTTCTCTCTCCTCCTCTGTCATATGGAGCTATCAGCTGTCTGATGATCTCAGGACTTCTCTCTCCTCTCTCCTCCTCTGTCGCATGGAGCTATCAGCTGTCTGATGATCTCAGGACTTCTCTCTCCTCTCTCCTCCTCTGTCACATGGAGCTATCAGCTGTCTGGTGATCTCAGGACTTCTCTCTCCTCTCTCCTCCTCTGTCACATGGAGCTATCAGCTGTCTGGTGATCTCAGGACTTCTCTCTCCTCCTCTGTCATATGGAGCTATCAGCTGTCTGGTGATCTCAGGACTTCTCTCTCCTCCTCTGTCATATGGAGCTATCAGCTGTCTGGTGATCTCAGGACTTCTCTCTCCTCTCTCCTCCTCTGTCATATGGAGCTATCAGCTGTCTGGTGATCTCAGGACTTCTCTCTCCTCTCTCCTCCTCTGTCGCATGGAGCTATCAGCTGTCTGATGATCTCAGGACTTCTCTCTCCTCTCTCCTCCTCTGTCGCATGGAGCTATCAGCTGTCTGATGATCTCAGGACTTCTCTCTCCTCTCTCCTCCTCTGTCGCATGGAGCTATCAGCTGTCTGGTGATCTCAGGACTTCTCTCTCCTCTCTCCTCCTCTGTCGCATGGAGCTATCAGTTGTCTGATGATCTCAGGACTTCTCTCTCCTCTCTCCTCCTCTGTCGGATGGAGCTATCAGCTGTCTGGTGATCTCAGGACTTCTCTCTCCTCTCTCCTCCTCTGTCGCATGGAGCTATCAGCTGTCTGATGATCTCAGGACTTCTCTCTCCTCCTCTGTCGCATGGAGCTATCAGCTGTCTGATGATCTCAGGACTTCTCTCTCCTCTCTCCTCCTCTGTCGCATGGAGCTATCAGCTGTCTGGTGATCTCAGGACTTCTCTCTCCTCTCTCCTCCTCTGTCGCATGGAGCTATCAGCTGTCTGGTGATCTCAGGACTTCTCTCTCCTCCTCTGTCATATGGAGCTATCAGCTGTCTGGTGATCTCAGGACTTCTCTCTCCTCCTCTGTCATATGGAGCTATCAGCTGTCTGATGATCTCAGGACTTCTCTCTCCTCCTCTGTCGCATGGAGCTATCAGCTGTCTGGTGATCTCAGGACTTCTCTCTCCTCCTCTGTCGCATGGAGCTATCAGCTGTCTGGTGATCTCAGGACTTCTCTCTCCTCCTCTGTCATATGGAGCTATCAGCTGTCTGGTGATCTCAGGACTTCTCTCTCCTCTCTCCTCCTCTGTCGCATGGAGCTATCAGCTGTCTGGTGATCTCAGGACTTCTCTCTCCTCTCTCCTCCTCTGTCGCATGGAGCTATCAGCTGTCTGGTGATCTCAGGACTTCTCTCTCCTCTCTCCTCCTCTGTCGCATGGAGCTATCAGCTGTCTGGTGATCTCAGGACTTCTCTCTCCTCTCCCCTCCTCTGTCGCATGGAGCTATCAGCTGTCTGATGATCTCAGGACTTCTCTCTCCTCTCTCCTCCTCTGTCGCATGGAGCTATCAGCTGTCTGATGATCTCAGGACTTCTCTCTCCTCTCTCCTCCTCTGTCGCATGGAGCTATCAGCTGTCTGATGATCTCAGGACTTCTCTCTCCTCTCTCCTCCTCTGTCGCATGGAGCTATCAGCTGTCTGGTGATCTCAGGACTTCTCTCTCCTCTCTCCTCTGTCGCATGGAGCTATCAGTTGTCTGATGATCTCAGGACTTCTCTCTCCTCTCTCCTCCTCTGTCGGATGGAGCTATCAGCTGTCTGGTGATCTCAGGACTTCTCTCTCCTCTCTCCTCCTCTGTCGCATGGAGCTATCAGCTGTCTGGTGATCTCAGGACTTCTCTCTCCTCTCTCCTCCTCTGTCGCATGGAGCTATCAGCTGTCTGGTGATCTCAGGACTTCTCTCTCCTCCTCTGTCATATGGAGCTATCAGCTGTCTGGTGATCTCAGGACTTCTCTCTCCTCCTCTGTCATATGGAGCTATCAGCTGTCTGATGATCTCAGGACTTCTCTCTCCTCCTCTGTCGCATGGAGCTATCAGCTGTCTGATGATCTCAGGACTTCTCTCTCCTCCTCTGTCGCATGGAGCTATCAGCTGTCTGGTGATCTCAGGACTTCTCTCTCCTCCTCTGTCGCATGGAGCTATCAGCTGTCTGGTGATCTCAGGACTTCTCTCTCCTCTCTCCTCCTCTGTCATATGGAGCTATCAGCTGTCTGGTGATCTCAGGACTTCTCTCTCCTCTCTCCTCCTCTGTCATATGGAGCTATCAGCTGTCTGGTGATCTCAGGACTTCTCTCTCCTCTCTCCTCCTCTGTTGCATGGAGCTATCAGCTGTCTGATGATCTCAGGACTTCTCTCTCCTCTGTCGCATGGAGCTATCAGCTGTCTGATGATCTCAGGACTTCTCTCTCCTCTCTCCTCCTCTGTCGCATGGAGCTATCAGCTGTCTGATGATCTCAGGACTTCTCTCTCCTCTCTCCTCCTCTGTCGCATGGAGCTATCAGCTGTCTGATGATCTCAGGACTTCTCTCTCCTCTCTCCTCCTCTGTCGCATGGAGCTATCAGCTGTCTGGTGATCTCAGGACTTCTCTCTCCTCTCTCCTCCTCTGTCGCATGGAGCTATCAGCTGTCTGGTGATCTCAGGACTTCTCTCTCCTCTCTCCTCCTCTGTCGCATGGAGCTATCAGCTGTCTGATGATCTCAGGACTTCTCTCTCCTCTCTCCTCCTCTGTCATATGGAGCTATCAGCTGTCTGATGATCTCAGGACTTCTCTCTCCTCCTCTGTCGCATGGAGCTATCAGCTGTCTGATGATCTCAGGACTTCTCTCTCCTCTCTCCTCCTCTGTCGCATGGAGCTATCAGCTGTCTGGTGATCTCAGGACTTCTCTCTCCTCTCTCCTCCTCTGTCATATGGAGCTATCAGCTGTCTGGTGATCTCAGGACTTCTCTCTCCTCCTCTGTCATATGGAGCTATCAGCTGTCTGGTGATCTCAGGACTTCTCTCTCCTCTCTCCTCCTCTGTCGCATGGAGCTATCAGCTGTCTGGTGATCTCAGGACTTCTCTCTCCTCCTCTGTCATATGGAGCTATCAGCTGTCTGGTGATCTCAGGACTTCTCTCTCCTCCTCTGTCATATGGAGCTATCAGCTGTCTGATGATCTCAGGACTTCTCTCTCCTCCTCTGTCGCATGGAGCTATCAGCTGTCTGATGATCTCAGGACTTCTCTCTCCTCCTCTGTCGCATGGAGCTATCAGCTGTCTGGTGATCTCAGGACTTCTCTCTCCTCCTCTGTCGCATGGAGCTATCAGCTGTCTGGTGATCTCAGGACTTCTCTCTCCTCTCTCCTCCTCTGTCATATGGAGCTATCAGCTGTCTGGTGATCTCAGGACTTCTCTCTCCTCTCTCCTCCTCTGTCATATGGAGCTATCAGCTGTCTGGTGATCTCAGGACTTCTCTCTCCTCTCTCCTCCTCTGTCGCATGGAGCTATCAGCTGTCTGATGATCTCAGGACTTCTCTCTCCTCCTCTGTCATATGGAGCTATCAGCTGTCTGGTGATCTCAGGACTTCTCTCTCCTCCTCTGTCACATGGAGCTATCAGCTGTCTGATGATCTCAGGACTTCTCTCTCCTCCTCTGTCATATGGAGCTATCAGCTGTCTGATGATCTCAGGACTTCTCTCTCCTCTCTCCTCCTCTGTCCTATGGAGCTATCAGCTGTCTGGTGATCTCAGGACTTCTCTCTCCTCTCTCCTCCTCTGTCGCATGGAGCTATCAGCTATCTGGTGATCTCAGGACTTCTCTCTCCTCTCTCCTCCTCTGTCGCATGGAGCTATCAGCTGTCTGATGATCTCAGGACTTCCCTCTCCTCTCTCCTCCTCTGTCGCATGGAGCTATCAGTTGTCTGATGATCTCAGGACTTCTCTCTCCTCTCTCCTCCTCTGTCGCATGGAGCTATCAGCTGTCTGATGATCTCAGGACTTCTCTCTCCTCTCTCCTCCTCTGTCGCATGGAGCTATCAGCTGTCTGGTGATCTCAGGACTTCTCTCTCCTCCTCTGTCGCATGGAGCTATCAGCTGTCTGATGATCTCAGGACTTCTCTCTCCTCTCTCCTCCTCTGTCGCATGGAGCTATCAGCTGTCTGGTGATCTCAGGACTTCTCTCTCCTCTCTCCTCCTCTGTCATATGGAGCTATCAGCTGTCTGGTGATCTCAGGACTTCTCTCTCCTCCTCTGTCATATGGAGCTATCAGCTGTCTGGTGATCTCAGGACTTCTCTCTCCTCTCTCCTCCTCTGTCGCATGGAGCTATCAGCTGTCTGGTGATCTCAGGACTTCTCTCTCCTCTCTCCTCCTCTGTCATATGGAGCTATCAGCTGTCTGGTGATCTCAGGACTTCTCTCTCCTCTCTCCTCCTCTGTCACATGGAGCTATCAGCTGTCTGGTGATCTCAGGACTTCTCTCTCCTCTCTCCTCCTCTGTCATATGGAGCTATCAGCTGTCTGGTGATCTCAGGACTTCTCTCTCCTCTCTCCTCCTCTGTCACATGGGCCTATCAGCTATCTGGTGAGCTCTGGGTTCCTCTCATATTAAAACCTGTCGAGCGGTAACATCAAGTCAAGCGAGGTGACTGTGTTAGTCCATAGATTGACCGGTAGAGGTAAACTACATGGCCAAAAGGATGTGGATACCCTTCTAATTAGTGGGTTCTATGTCAGCCACACCCGTTGCAGACAGGTGTATAAAATAGAGCACACCGACATGCAATCTCCATAGACAAACATTGCCAGTAGAATGGCTTTACTGAAGAGCTCAATGACTTTCAAAGTAGGACCATCATAGGATGCCATCTTTCCAACAAGTCAGTTTGTCACATTTCTGCCCTGCTAGAGCTTCCCCGGTAACTGCAAGTGCTGTTATTGTGAAGTGGAAACTTCAAGGAGTAACGACAGCTTTGCCACAAAGTGTTAGGCCACAGTGTTGTAGTGATAGGCCACACAAGCTACAGAACGGGACCGTCGAGTGCTGAAGTGATAGGCCACACAAGCTACAGAACGGGACCGTCGAGTGCTGTAGTGATAGGCCACACAAGCTACAGAACGGGACCGTCGAGAGCTGTAGAGATAGGCCACACAAGCTAACAGAACGGGACCGTCGAGTGCTGTAGTGATAGGACACACAAGCTAACAGAACGGGACCGTCGAGTGTTGTAGTGATAGGCCACACAAGCTAACAGAACGGGACCGTCGAGTGCTGTAGTGATAGGACACACAAGCTAACAGAACGGGACAGTCGAGTGCTGTAGTGATAGGCCACACAAGCTAACAGAACGGGACCGTCGAGTGTTGTAGTGATAGGACACACAAGCTAACAGAACGGGACAGTCGAGTGTTGAAGTGTTAGGACACACAAGCTAACAGAACGGGACCGTCGAGTGTTGAAGTGATAGGACACACAAGCTCACAGAACGGGACCGTCGAGTGCTGTAGTGATAGGACACACAAGCTAACAGAACGGGACCGTCGAGTGCTGTAGTGATAGGACACACAAGCTAACAGAACGGGACCGTCGAGTGCTGTAGTGATAGGACACACAAGCTAACAGAACGGGACCGTCGAGTGCTGTAGTGATAGGACACACAAGCTAACAGAACGGGACCGTCGAGTGCTGTAGTGATAGGACACACAAGCTAACAGAACGGGACCGTCGAGTGCTGTAGTGATAGGACACACAAGCTAACAGAACGGGACCGTCGAGTGCTGTAGTGATAGGACACACAAGCTAACAGAACGGGACCGTCGAGTGCTGTAGTGATAAGACACACAAGCTAACAGAACGATATCGTCGAGTGCTGTAGTGATAGGACACACAAGCTAACAGAACGGGACCGTCGAGTGCTGTAGTGATAGGACACACAAGCTAACAGAACGATATCGTCGAGTGCTGTAGTGATAGGACACACAAGCTAACAGAACGGGACCGTCGAGTGTTGTAGTGATAGGACACACAAGCTAACAGAACGGGACCGTCGAGTGCTGAAGTGATAGGACACACAAGCTCACAGAACGGGACCGTCGAGTGCTGTAGTGATAGGACACACAAGCTAACAGAACGGGACCGTCGAGTGCTGTAGTGATAGGCCACACAAGCTACAGAACGGGAACGTCGAGTGCTGTAGTGATAGGCCACACAAGCTACAGAACGGGACCGTCGAGTGCTGTAGTGATAGGCCACACAAGCTACAGAACGGGACCGTCGAGTGCTGAAGTGATAGGACACACAAGCTCACAGAACGGGACCGTCGAGTGCTGTAGTGATAGGACACACAAGCTAACAGAACGGGACCGTCGAGTGCTGTAGTGATAGGACACACAAGCTAACAGAACGGGACCGTCGAGTGCTGTAGTGATAGGACACACAAGCTAACAGAACGGGACCGTCGAGTGCTGTAGTGATAGGCCACACAAGCTAACAGAACGGGACCGTCGAGTGCTGTAGTGATAGGACACACAAGCTAACAGAACGGGACCGTCGAGTGCTGTAGTGATAGGACACACAAGCTAACAGAACGATATCGTCGAGTGCTGTAGTGATAGGACACACAAGCTAACAGAACGGGACCGTCGAGTGTTGTAGTGATAGGACACACAAGCTAACAGAACGGGACCGTCGAGTGCTGAAGTGATAGGACACACAAGCTCACAGAACGGGACCGTCGAGTGCTGTAGTGATAGGACACACAAGCTAACAGAACGGGACCGTCGAGTGCTGTAGTGATAGGCCACACAAGCTACAGAACGGGACCGTCGAGTGCTGAAGTGATAGGACACACAAGCTCACAGAACGGGACCGTCGAGTGCTGTAGTGATAGGACACACAAGCTAACAGAACGGGACCATCGAGTGTTGTAGTGATAGGACACACAAGCTAACAGAACGGGACCGTCGAGTGCTGAAGTGATAGGACACACAAGCTAACAGAACGGGACCGTTGAGTGCTGTAGTGATAGGACACACAAGCTAACAGAACGGGACCGTTGAGTGCTGAAGTGATAGGACACACAAGCTAACAGAACGGGACCGTCGAGTGCTGTAGTGATAGGACACACAAGCTAACAGAACGATATCGTCGAGTGTTGTAGTGATAGGACACACAAGCTAACAGAACGGGACCGTCGAGTGTTGTAGTGATAGGACACACAAGCTAACAGAACGGGACCGTTGAGTGCTGTAGTGATAGGACACACAAGCTAACAGAATGGGACCGTCCAGTGTTGTAGTTGTAGGCCACAACGAATACACCATGAGTCATTAGTCATTAGTCCCCGCCCTTCTTCTTCCCAGAGAGATGTTTATTTCTGTCGGCGCGACGCATGAAGAATCCCAGTGGCTGATCCGACAACATATCCAGAGAGAGCCATGTTTTCGTGAAACAGATAATGTTAAAATCTCTCTGGAAAGCAACCCTTCCCCTAATTCTATATTCCTTGTCCTATAGAGTCTGGACATTGGCGAGTAATATACTCAGAAGCGGCGGGACTTCAAAGTTTGACCAGGATGCCGCTCCGTCTACCTCTTCTGCGGTGACGTTGTTTTGGGTTGGCTACTGGGATGAGATCCATTGTCCTGTGTGGTGGTCCGAACAAAGGATCTGCCTCTTCTGAGGTGACGTTGTTTTGGGTTGGCTACTGGGATGAGATCCATTGTCCTGTGTGGTGGTCCGGACAAAGGATCTGCTTCGGAAAAGTTGTATTCCTGGTCGTAATGTTGGTAAGTTGACGTCGCTCTGATATCCAATAGTTCTTCCCAGCTGTATGTAATAAGACTTTAGATTTTCTAACAATGTACGAAATTATACATTAAATAACAAAATACTGCATCGTTTCCTAAGGCCTAGAAGCCATCTCTGTCAGCACCATCTGTCAATCCGACCAACATATCTGGGTTGGCGGATGCCAGGAGAACGCTAACTGCCCCTGTGCAGAGTGCCAACTGTAAAGTTTGGTGGATGAGTAATAATGGTCTGTGGCTGTTTTTCATGGTTCGGGCCCCTTAGTTCCATTGAAGGGAAATTGGAACACTACAGCATATATTGACATTTTCTATGATTCTAGTGCCAACTGTAAAGTTTGGTGGAGGAGGAATAATGGTCTGGGGCTGTTTTTCATGGTTCGGGCCCCTTAGTTCCATTGAAGGGAAATCGTAACACTACAGCATACATTGACATTTTCTATGATTCTTTGATCCAAATTTGGAGCAAAAGTTTGGGGAAGGCCCTTTCCTGTTTCAGCATGACAGTACCCCCGTGCCCAAAGTGAGATCCATAGAGACATGGTTTGTCGAGATCAGTGTGGAAGAACTTGACTGGCCTGCACATAGCCCTGACCTCAACCCCATCAAACACCTTGACATGATTTGGAACGTTGACTGCGAGCCAGGTCTAATCGCCCAACATCAGTGCCCGATCTCACTTATTCACTTGTGGCTGAATGGAAGCAAGTCTTCGCCGTAATGTTCCAACATCTAGTGGAAAACCTTCCCAGAAGAGTGGAGGCTGTTATAGCAGCAATGTTCCAACATCTAGTGGAAAACCTTCCCAGAAGAGTGGAGGCTGTTGTAGCAGCAATGTTCCAACATCTAGTGGAAAACCTTCCCAGAAGAGTGGAGGCTGTTATAGCAGCAATGTTCCAACATCTAGTGGAAAACCTTCCCAGAAGAGTGGAGGCTGTTGTAGCAGCAATGTTCCAACATCTAGTGGAAAACCTTCCCAGAAGAGTGGAGGCTGTTATAGCAGCAATGTTCCAACATCTAGTGGAAAACCTTCCCAGAAGAGTGGAGGCTGTTATAGCAGCAATGTTCCAACATCTAGTAGAAAGCCTTCCCAGAAGAGTGGAGGCTGTTATAGCAGCAATGTTCCAACATCTAGTGGAAAACCTTCCCAGAAGAGTGGAGGCTGTTGTAGCAGCACAGGGGGGATCAGCTCCATATTAACGGCCATGATTTTGGATGATCAGGTGTCCACATACCTTTGATCATGTAGTGACCATAGGGGTCTGGTCATAAGTAGTGCTCTATATAGAAACTAGGGTCTATTTGGGACTCATTTCTTCTCTTCTCTCATGCAGCTTCAGCCTCCTCTCCGTCTCAGTGGAGCAGACAGCCACTAGCCTGGAGGCCTTCTCCAGCCACATAGTTGTCTGCCTGGCTGCTTGCCACAGCCACAACACAAACTACATCTTAAAGACATTTTTCTCGGTTTTGTCTGAGGTCATTTGGGTGAGGCAGCCAGAGGATGAATGGGCCAGGCTGGCTTTAAGGGTCTGAGTGGAGGTGGCCAGAGATTTGGAGCCGCTTCACTATATATATTTCTCCTCTCCTCTCCTCTCCTCTCCCTCTCCTCTCCTCTCCTCTCCTCTCCTCTCCTCTCCTCTCCTCTCCTCTCCTAACCTCTCCTCTCCTCTCCTCTCCTCTTCTCCCTCTCCCTCTCCCTCTCCCTCTCCCTCTCCCTCTCCCTCTCCCTCTCCTTCTCCCTCTCCTCTCCTCTCCTCTTCTCCCTCTCCCTCTCCCTCTCCCTCTCCCTCTCCTCTCCTCTCCTCCCTCTCCCTCTCCCTCTCCCTCTCCCTCTCCCTCTCCTCTCTTCATCACAGTGCTTAACATCCAGTCATCCCACTGCCTGGTCCATTATGGCTCAGAGGGAGAATGATGATGAATGGTATGACTAGAGGGAATGGAATACATCAGCTTGGTTCTGTCTAGGGATTAGTTAAGTACTTGAGCAGAGCTGTGACCCTATGGCTAAGGGCCGCTTGGCCTGGGTGATTTATAAACTGGCAAAGATGAATGTTGTTTTAAG
This sequence comes from Salvelinus fontinalis, assembly GCF_029448725.1. Lineage (NCBI taxonomy): Eukaryota > Metazoa > Chordata > Actinopteri > Salmoniformes > Salmonidae > Salvelinus > Salvelinus fontinalis. The sequence continues at coordinate 164,104 of NW_026600356.1, read as the reverse complement.
TGGAGAAGGCAGGGCTGGGACAGAAAGAGTGGGACATAGAGGCTGGAGCACTACAACAAGGCAGGGCTGGGACATAGAGGCTGGAGCACTACAACAAGGCAGGGCTGGGAAATAGAGGCTGGGACATAGAGGCTGGACCACTACAACAAGACAGGGCTGGGACATAGAGGCTGGAGCACTACAACAAGACAGGGCTGGGACATAGAGGCTGGACCACTACAACAAGACAGGGCTGGGACATAGAGGCTGGACCACTACAACAAGGCAGGGCTGGGACATAGAGGCTGGGACATAGAGGCTGGACCACTAAAACAAGACAGGGCTGGGACATAGAGGCTGGGACATAGAGGCTGGACCACTACAACAAGACAGGGCTGGGAAATAGAGGCTGGGAAATAGAGGCTGGGACATAGAGGCTGGAGCACTACAACAAGGCAGGGCTGGGAAATAGAGACTGGGAAATAGAGGCTGGACCACTAAAACAAGGCAGGGCTGGGACATAGAGGCTGGGACATAGAGGCTGGGAGATAGAGGCTGGGACATAGAGGCTGGAGCACTACAACAAGGCAGGGCTGGGAAATAGAGGCTGGACCACTACAACAAGGCAGGGCTGGGACATAGAGGCTGGACCACTACAACAAGGCAGGGCTGGGACATAGAGGCTGGGACATAGAGGCTGGAGCACTACAACAAGGCAGGGCTGGGACATAGAGGCTGGACCACTACAACAAGGCAGGGCTGTGACATAGAGGCTGGACCACTACAACAAGGCAGGGCTGGGACATAGAGGCTGGACCACTACAACAAGGCAGGGCTGGGACATAGAGGCTGGGACATAGAGGCTGGAGCACTACAACAAGGCAGGGCTGGGACATAGAGGCTGGACCACTACAACAAGGCAGGGCTGGGACATAGAGGCTGGACGACTACAACAAGGCAGGGCTGGGACATAGAGGCTGGGACATAGAGGCTGGACCACTACAACAAGGCAGGGCTGGGACATAGAGGCTGGGACATAGAGGCTGGACCACTACAACAAGGCAGGGCTGGGACATAGAGGCTGGGACATAGAGGCTGGAGCACTACAACAAGGCAGGGCTGGGACATAGAGGCTGGACCACTACAACAAGGCAGGGCTGGGACATAGAGGCTGGGACATAGAGGCTGGAGCACTACAACAAGGCAGGGCTGGGACATAGAGGCTGGACCACTACAACAAGGCAGGGCTGGGACATAGAGGCTGGACCACTACAACAAGGCAGGGCTGGGACATAGAGGCTGGACCACTACAACAAGGCAGGGCTGGGAAATAGAGGCTGGGACATAGAGGCTGGGAGATAGAGGCTGCGACAAAGAGGCTGGACCACTACAACAAGGCAGGGCTGGGAAATAGAGGCTGGGACATAGAGGCTGGGAGATAGAGGCTGGGACAAAGAGGCTGGACCACTACAACAAGGCAGGGCTGGGAAATAGAGGCTGGGACATAGAGGCTGGGAGATAGAGGCTGGGACAAAGAGGCTGGACCACTACAACAAGGCAGGGCTGGGACATAGAGGCTGGACCACTACAACAAGGCAGGGCTGGGAAATAGAGGCTGGGACATAGAGGCTGGGAGATAGAGGCTGGGACAAAGAGGCTGGACCACTACAACAAGGCAGGGCTGGGACATAGAGGCTGGACCACTACAACAAGGCAGGGCTGGGAAATAGAGGCTGGGACATAGAGGCTGGGAGATAGAGGCTCGGACATAGAGGCTGGACCAATACAACAAGGCAGGGCTGGGACATAGAGGCTGGGACATAGAGGCTGGGACATAGAGGCTGGACCACTAAAACAAGGCAGGGCTGGGACATAGAGGCTGGGACAAAGAGGCTGGGACATAGAGGCTGGGACATAGAGGCTGGGACATAGAGGCTGGGACATAGAGGCTGGGACATAGAGGCTGGGACATAGAGGCTGGGACATAGAGGCTGGACCACCAAAACAAGGCAGGGCTGGGACATAGAGGCTGGGACATAGAGGCTGGACCACTAAAACAAGGCAGGGCTGGGACATAGAGGCTGGGACATAGAGGCTGGACCACTAAAACAAGGCAGGGCTGGGACATATAGGCTGGGACATAGAGGCTGGACCACTAAAACAAGGCAGGGCTGGGACATAGAGGCTGGAGCACTACAACAAGGCAGGGCTGGGACATAGAGGCTGGAGCACTACAACAAGGCAGGGCTGGGACATAGAGGCTCGGACATAGAGGCTCGGACATAGAGGCTGGACCACTAAAACAAGGCAGGGCTGGGACATAGAGGCTGGACCACTAAAACAAGGCAGGGCTGGGACATAGAGGCTGGAGCACTACAACAAGGCAGGGCTGGGACATAGAGGCTGGGACATAGAGGCTCGGACATAGAGGCTGGACCACTACAACAAGGCAGGGCTGGGACATGGAGGCTGGACCACTAAAACAAGGCAGGGCTGGGACATAGAGGCTGGACCACTAAAACAAGGCAGGGCTGGGACATAGAGGCTGGACCACTAAAACAAGGCAGGGCTGGGACATAGAGGCTGGACCACTAAAACAAGGCAGGGCTGGGACATAGAGGCTGGACCACTAAAACAAGGCAGGGCTGGGACATAGAGGCTGGACCACTAAAACAAGGCAGGGCTGGGACATAGAGTCTGGACCACTAAAACAAGGCAGGGCTGGGACATAGAGGCTGGGACATAGAGGCTGGGACATAGAGGCTGGACCACTAAAACAAGGCAGGGCTGGGACATAGAGGCTGGACCACTAAAACAAGGCAGGGCCGGGACATAGAGGCTGGGACATAGAGGCTGGGACATAGAGACTGGGACATAGAGGCTGGGAGATAGAGGCTGGGACAAAGAGGCTGGACCACTAAAACAAGGCAGGGCTGGGACATAGAGGCTGGGACATAGAGGCTGGGACATAGAGGCTGGGACATAGAGGCTGGACCACTAAAACAAAGAGTCCGGTATCTGAACAGCTCCCAGTCATATCTACTGGCTATAAATCACCGTTAATGCATTCTCCTTCACATCAAATCAGCCTGTCTAACAGGCTGTCTAACAGACAGGTTAACCTGTCTTGGTCTAACCCAGGTCAGTGTCTAGCAGGTTAACATGTCCTGGTCTAACCGAGACCAGTGGCTTGCAGGTTAACCTGTCCTGGTCTAACCCAGGTTATTGTCTATCAGGTTAACCTGTCATTTCCTAACCCAGGTTATTGTCTATCAGGTTATCCTGTCCTGTCCTAACCCAGGTTATTGTCTATCAGGTTAACCTGTCATGTCCTAACCCAGGTTATTGTCTATCAGGTTAACCTGTCCTGTCCTAACCCAGGTTATTGTCTATCAGGTTAACCTGTCCTGTCCTAACCCAGGTTATTGTCTATCAGGTTAACCTGTCCTGTCCTAACCCAGGTTATTGTCTATCAGGTTAACCTGTCCTGTCCTAACCCAGGTTATTGTCTAGCAGGTTAACCTGTCCTGTCCTAACCCAGGTTATTGTCTAGCAGGTTAACCTGTCCTGTCCTAACCCAGGTCAGTATCTAGCAGGTTAACCTGTCCTGTCCTATCCCAGGAAACAGAAATGGATTACAATGGTTTACAGTGCCACAAAGGAGCGGTGGACAATTTTGACAAGCTGGTGACTGGCTGGTGACTGGCTGGTGACTGGCTGGTGACTGGCTGGTGACTGGCTGGTGACTGGCTGGTGTCTGGCTGGTGACTGGCTGGTGACTGGCTGGTGACTGGCTGGTGACTGGCTGGTGTCTGGCTGGTGACTGGCTGGTGACTGGCTGGTGACTGACTGGCTGGTGACTGGCTGGTGACTGACTGGTGACTGACTGGTGACTGGCTTGTGACTGGCTTGTGACTGGCTGGTGACTGGCTGGTGACTGGCTGGTGACTGGCTGGTGACTGGCTGCTGACTGGCTGGTGACTGGCTGGTGACTGGCTGGTGACTGGCTGGTGACTGGCTGGTGACTGGCTACAGATGCAAAAGATGAACCCTACGCTGGCCACTTGTGATATTCTTCAACATCTTGGACATCTCGGCGTACAAGGCGTTTGTCATCTGGACGGCGTTGAACCCATATTGGAACAGAGGGAAGCTACAGAGGAGACGCCTCTTTCTCCAAGGACCCCAGCGTCTGCAGCCATCGTGAGGAGGATTCAGGAGGAGGGGGCTGGTGTCCCATCCACCCGACCCACAGAACCAACAACTACAGAACCGTACGTGTGAGTGATGTTGTTGATGTCTGTCTGACTCTCCTACCTTGGCCTGCTGTAACTATCCATGTGTGTCTGACTCTCCTACCTTGGCCTGCTGTAACTATACATGTGTGTCTGACTCTCCTACCTTGGTCTGCTGTAACTATACATGTGTGTCTGACTCTCCTACCTTGGCCTGCTGTAACTATACATGTGTGTCTGACTCTCCTACCTTGGTCTGCTGTAACTATACATGTGTGTCTGACTCTCCTACCTTGGTCTGCTGTAACTATACATGTGTGTCTGACTCTCCTACCTTGGTCTGCTGTAACTATACATGTGAGTGAGTCTGACTCTCCTACCTTGGTCTGCTGTAACTATACATGTGTGTGTGTCTGACTCTCCTACCTTGGTCTGCTGTAACTATACATGTGTGTCTGACTCTCCTACCTTGGTCTGCTGTAACTATACATGTGTGTCTGACTCTCCTACCTTGGTCTGCTGTAACTATACATGTGTGTCTGACTCTCCTAACTTGGTCTGCTGTAACTATACATGTGAGTCTGACTCTCCTACCTTGGTCTGCTGTAACTATACATGTGTGTGTTGGACTCTCCTACCTTGGTCTGCTGTAACTATACATGTGTGTCTGACTCTCCTACCTTGGTCTGCTGTAACTATACATGTGTGTCTGACTGACTCTCCTACCTTGGTCTGCTGTAACTATACATGTGAGTGTGTCTGACTCTCCTACCTTGGTCTGCTGTAACTATACATGTGAGTGTGTCTGACTCCCCTACCTTGGTCTGCTGTAACTATACATGTGTGTGTGTGTGACTCTCCTACCTTGGTCTGCTGTAACTATACATGTGAGTGTGTCTGACTCTCCTACCTTGGTCTGCCGTAACTATACATGTGTGTCTGACTCTCCTACCTTGGTCTGCTGTAACTACACATGTGTGTGTGTGTGTGACCCTCCTACCTTGGCCTGCTGTAACTATACATGTGTGTCTGACTCTCCTACCTTGGTCTGCTGTAACTATACATGTGTGTCTGACTCTCCTACCTTGGTCTGCTGTAACTATACATGTGTGTCTGACTCTCCTACCTTGGTCTGCTGTAACTATACATGTGAATCTGACCCTCCTACCTTGGTCTGCTGTAACTATACATGTGTGTCTGTCTCTCCTACCTTGGTCTGCTGTAACTATACATGTGTGTGTTGGACTCTCCTACCTTGGTCTGCTGTAACTATACATGTGAGTCTGACTCTCCTACCTTGGCCTGCTGTAACTATACATGTGAGTCTGACTCTCCTACCTTGGTCTGCTGTAACTATACATGTGTGTGTGTCTGACTCTCCTACCTTGGCCTGCTGTAACTATACATGTGTGTCTGACTCTCCTACCTTGGTCTGCTGTAACTATACATGTGTGTCTGACTCTCCTACCTTGGCCTGCTGTAACTATACATGTGTGTCTGACTCTCCTACCTTGGCCTGCTGTAACTATACATGTGTGTCTGACTCTCCTACATTGGCCTGCTGTAACTATACATGTGAGTGTGTCTGACTCTCCTACCTTGGTCTGCTGTAACTATACATGTGTGTCTGACTCTCCTACCTTCGTCTGCTGTAACTATACATGTGAGTGTGTCTGACTCTCCTACCTTGGCCTGCTGTAACTATACATGTGTGTCAGACTCTCCTACCTTGGCCTGCTGTAACTATACATGTGTGTCTGACTCTCCTACATTGGCCTGCTGTAACTATACATGTGAGTGTGTCTGACTCTCCTACCTTGGTCTGCTGTAAATATACATGTGTGTCTGACTCTCCTACCTTGGCCTGCCGTAACTATACATGTGAGTGAGTCTGACTCTCCTACCTTGGTCTGCTGTAACTATATATGTGTGTCTGACTCTCCTACCTTGGTCTGCTGTAACTATACATGTGTGTCTGACTCTCCTAACTTGGTCTGCTGTAACTATACATGTGAGTCTGACTCTCCTACCTTGGTCTGCTGTAACTATACATGTGTGTGTTGGACTCTCCTACCTTGGTCTGCTGTAACTATACATGCGTGTCTGACTCTCCTACCTTGGTCTGCTGTAACTATACATGTGTGTCTGACTGACTCTCCTACCTTGGTCTGCTGTAACTATACATGTGAGTGTGTCTGACTCTCCTACCTTGGTCTGCTGTAACTATACATGTGAGTGTGTCTGACGCCCCTACCTTGGTCTGCTGTAACTATACATGTGTGTCTGACTCTCCTACCTTGGCCTGCTGTAACTATACATGTGTGTGTGTCTGACTTCCTACCTTGGTCTGCTGTAACTATACATGTGAGTCTGACTCTCCTACCTTGGTCTGCTGTAACTATACATGTGTGTGTGTCTGACTCTCCTACCTTGGTCTGCTGTAACTATACATGTGTGTGTGTCTGACTCTCCTACCTTGGTCTGCTGTAACTATACATGTGTGTGTGTCTGACTCGCCTACCTTGGTCTGCTGTAACTATACATGTGTGTGTGTCTGACTCTCCTACCTTGGTCTGCTGTAACTATACATGTGTGTCTGACTCTCCTACCTTGGTCTGCTGTAACTATACATGTGTGTCTGACTCTCCTACCTTGGTCTGCTGTAACTATACATGTGTGTCTGACTCTCCTACCTTGGCCTGCTGTAACTATACATGTGAGTGTGTCTGACTCTCCTACCTTGGTCTGCTGTAACTATACATGTGTGTCTGTCTCTCCTACCTTGGTCTGCTGTAACTATACATGTGTGTGTGTCTGACTCTCCTACCTTGGCCTGCTGTAACTATACATGTGTGTCTGACTCTCCTACCTTGGTCTGCTGTAACTATACATGTGAGTGTGTCTGACTCTCCTACCTTGGTCTGCTGTAACTATACATGTGTGTCTGACTCTCCTACCTTGGTCTGCTGTAACGATACATGTGTGTCTGACTCTCCTACCTTGGTCTGCTGTAACGATACATGTGTGTGTGTCTGACTCTCCTACCTTGGTCTGCTGTAACGATACATGTGAATGAGGGAGTGAGATGTTCATGTTTTCATCATTCTAGATTGCAGTGGGTAGAAACAAGAAGTGCTGTGTGTGTGTGTGTGTGTGTGTGTGTGTGTGTGTGTGTGTGTGTGTGTGTGTGTGTGTGTGTGTGTGTGTGTGTGTGTGTGTGTGTGTGTGTGTGTGTGTGTGTGTGTGTGTGTGTGTGGGTGGGTGCGTGCGTGCGTGTGTGTGTGTGGACCCAAGAAGGACAGGAAGACACAGTAAACCTCTGTCCCTCACGCTGTGTTGACCAGACTTCATATATGTTCGATGAGGCTCATTTATCATTTCCATAAAATACTGTATAAAATACTGTTCTGCATATTAAAAATGTCCTTCCAATTTGTTCAGTTCGAAGCAATAAACAATAATAGTGATGAAACCTTAAGTTATATTTGTTCAAGATAAACATGATTTATTCCACCCATGTCTTGATTACAATTATAATAATGGCGCCTTATTGATAAATGTGATCTAGCACAGGTACATGGCAAATATTAATCATGTGTCTATATTACTTAGTCAACATCTAAGTATTAATTATTTTAAAGTAAATTGTTATGGCTGTATTGTTATAAAAACCCAATAATGTTGTGTGTTCATCAGACCCGTGAACATCAGACCCGCGGACATCAGACCCGTGAACATCAGACCCGTGAACATCAGACCCGTGAACATCAGACCCGTGTCCATCAGACCCGTGTCCATCAGACCCGTGTCCATCAGACCCGTGGACATCAGACCCGCGGACATCAGACCCGTGAACATCAGACCCGTGAACATCAGACCCGCGGACATCAGACCCGTGAACATCAGACCCGTGAACATCAGACCCGTGTCCATCAGACCCGTGTCCATCAGACCCGTGTCCATCAGACCCGTGAACATCAGACCCGCGGACATCAGACCCGTGAACATCAGACCCGTGAACATCAGACCCGCGGACATCAGACCCGTGAACATCAGACCCGTGAACATCAGACCCGTGTCCATCAGACCCGCGGACATCAGACCCGTGAACATCAGACCCGCGGACATCAGACCCGTGAACATCAGACCCGCGGACATCAGACCCGTGAACATCAGACCCGCGTCCATCAGACCCGCGTCCATCAGACCCGCGTCCATCAGACCCGCGTCCATCAGACCCGCGGACATCAGACCCGCGGACATCAGACCCGTGGACATCAGACCCGCGTCCATCAGACCCGCGTCCATCAGACCCGCGTCCATCAGACCCACGGACATCAGACCCGCGGATATCAGACCCGTGGACATCAGACCCGCGTCCATCAGACCCGCGGACATCAGACCCGCACACATCAGACCCGTGTCCATCAGACCCGCGTCCATCAGACCCGCGTCCATCAGACCCGCGGACATCAGACCCGCGGACATCAGACCCGCGTCCATCAGACCCGTGTCCATCAGACCCGTGTCCATCAGACCCGTGTCCATCAGACCCGTGTCCATCAGACCCGTGAACATCAGACCCGTGTCCATCAGACCCGTGTCCATCAGACCCGCGTCCATCAGACCCGCAGACATCAGACCCGTGTCCATCAGACCCGTGTCCATCAGACCCGTGTTCATCAGACCCGTGAACATCAGACCCGCGGACATCAGACCCGCGTCCATCAGACCCGCGGACATCAGACCCGTGTCCATCAGACCCGTGTCCATCAGACCCGTGTCCATCAGACCCGTGAACATCAGACCCGCGGACATCAGACCCGTGTCCATCAGACCCGTGTCCATCAGACCCGTGAACATCAGACCCGCGTCCATCAGACCCGCGGACATCAGACCCGTGTCCATCAGACCCGTGTCCATCAGACCCGCGTCCATCAGACCCGTGTCCATCAGACACGTGAACATCAGACCCGCGAACATCAGACCCGTGTCCATCAGACCCGCGTCCATCAGACCCGCGGACATCAGACCCGTGTCCATCAGACCCGCGTCCATCAGACCCGTGTCCATCAGACCCGTGAACATCAGACCCGCGTCCATCAGACCCGCGGACATCAGACCCGTGTCCATCAGACCCGTGTCCATCAGACCCGTGTCCATCCGACCCGTGTCCATCAGACCCGTGAACATCAGACCCGCGGACATCAGACCCGTGTCCATCAGACCCGTGTCCATCAGACCCGTGAACATCAGACCCGCGTCCATCAGACCTGCGGACATCAGACCCGTGTCCATCAGACCCGTGTCCATCAGACCCGCGTCCATCAGACCCGTGTCCATCAGACCCGTGAACATCAGACCCGCGAACATCAGACCCGTGTCCATCAGACCCGCGTCCATCAGACCCGCGGACATCAGACCCGTGTCCATCAGACCCGCGTCCATCAGACCCGCGTCCATCAGACCCGTGAACATCAGACCCGCGGACATCAGACCCGCGGACACCAGACCCGTGTCCATCAGACCCGTGTCCATCAGACCCGCGTCCATCAGAACCGTTTCCATCAGACCCGTGAACATCAGACCCGTGTCCATCAGACCCGTGTCCATCAGACCCGTGTCCATCAGACCCGTGAACATCAGACCCGCGGACATCAGACCCGCGTCCATCAGACCCGCGGACATCAGACCCGCGGATATCAGACCCGCGGACATCAGACCCGCAGACATCAGACCCGTGTCCATTAGACCCGCGTCCATCAGACCCGCGGACATCAGACCCGCGGACATCAGACCCGCGTCCATCAGACCCGCGTCCATCAGACCCGTGTCCATCAGACCCGTGTCCATCAGACCCGTGTCCATCAGACCCGTGAACATCAGACCCGTGTCCATCAGACCCGTGTCCATCAGACCCGCGTCCATCAGACCCGCAGACATCAGACCCGTGTCCATCAGACCCGTGTCCATCAGACCCGTGTTCATCAGACCCATGAACATCAGACCCGCGGACATCAGACCCGCGTCCATCAGACCCGCGGACATCAGACCCGTGTCCATCAGACCCGTGTCCATCAGACCCGTGTCCATCAGACCCGTGAACATCAGACCCGCGTCCATCAGACCCGCGGACATCAGACCCGTGTCCATCAGACCCGTGTCCATCAGACCCGCGTCCATCAGACCCGTGTCCATCAGACACGTGAACATCAGACCCGCGAACATCAGACCCGTGTCCATCAGACCCGCGTCCATCAGACCCGCGGACATCAGACCCGTGTCCATCAGACCCGCGTCCATCAGACCCGTGTCCATCAGACCCGTGAACATCAGACCCGCGTCCATCAGACCCGCGGACATCAGACCCGTGTCCATCAGACCCGTGTCCATCAGACCCGTGTCCATCCGACCCGTGTCCATCAGACCCGTGAACATCAGACCCGCGGACATCAGACCCGTGTCCATCAGACCCGTGTCCATCAGACCCGTGAACATCAGACCCGCGTCAATCAGACCTGCGGACATCAGACCCGTGTCCATCAGACCCGTGTCCATCAGACCCGCGTCCATCAGACCCGTGTCCATCAGACCCGTGAACATCAGACCCGCGAACATCAGACCCGTGTCCATCAGACCCGCATCCATCAGACCCGCGGACATCAGACCCGTGTCCATCAGACCCGCGGACATCAGACCCGCGGACACCAGACCCGTGTCCATCAGACCCGTGTCCATCAGACCCGCGTCCATCAGACCCGTGAACATCAGACCCGCGGACATCAGACCCGCGGACACCAGACCCGTGTCCATCAGACCCGTGTCCATCAGACCCGTGAACATCGGGTCTCACGTGTCCATCAGACCCGTGAACATCAGACCCGCGGACATCAGACCCGCGTCCATCAGACCCGCGGACATCAGACCCGCGGATATCAGACCCGTGGACATCAGACCCGCAGACATCAGACCCGTGTCCATCAGACCCGCGTCCATCAGACCCGCGTCCATCAGACCCGCGGACATCAGACCCGTGTCCATAAGACCCGCGTCCATCAGACCCGCGTCCACCAGACCCGCAGACATCAGACCCGTGTCCATCAGACCCGTGTCCATCAGACCCGCGTCCATCAGACCCGCGTCCATCACACCCGCGTCCATCACACCCGCGTCCATCAGACCCGCAGACATCAGACCCGTGTCCATCAGACCCACAGACATCAGACCCGCGTCCATCAGACCCGTGTCCATCAGACCCGCGGACATCAGACCCGCGTCCATCAGACCCTCGTCCATCAGACCCGCGTCCATCAGACCCGCGGACATCAGACCCGCGGACATCAGACCCATGTCCATCAGACCCGCGGACATCAGACCCGTGTCCATCAGACCCGCGGACATCAGACCCGCGGACATCAGACCCGCGTCCATCAGACCCGCGGACATCAGACCCGCGGACATCAGACCCGCGGACATCAGACCCGTGTCCATCAGACCCGTGTCCATCAGACCCGCGGACATCAGACCCGCGGACATCAGACCCGTGTCCATCACTCCCGTGGACATCAGACCCGGGTCCATCAGACCCGCAGACATCAGACCCGCGGACATCAGACCCGGATCCATCAGACCCGCAGACATGAGACCCGCGGACATCAGACCCGGGTCCATCAGACCCGCAGACATCAGACATCAGACCCGCAGACATCAGACCCGCGGACATCAGACCCGGGTCCCCCAGACCCGCGTCCATCAGACCCGCGGACGTCAGACCCGCGGACATCAGACCCGCGGACATCAGACCCGCGGACATCAGACCCGCGTCCATCAGACCCGCGTCCATCAGACCCGCGTCCATCAGACCCGCGGACATCAGACCCGAGTCCATCAGACCCGCGTCCATCAGACCCGCGGACATCAGACCCGCGTCCATCAGACCCGCAGACATCAGACCCGAGTCCATCAGACCCGTGTCTATCAGACCCGCGGACATCAGACCCGCGGACATCAGACCCGTGTCTATCAGACCCGCGGACATTGGACGAATAACAAAAACACACCACACGGGGATCAAGAATGATGGAGAATGTGGCGGCGCACATCTGGTCCAGCGGCGTCCGGATTCAGGAGGGTTTGGCCGGCAGGGATGTTCTTGTCCCAATGCGCAAGGTCAACTCCTGTGGTGGGCCGGGTGCAATGGCACGCTGACACGGTCACCGGGTGTACAGTGTTTCCTCTGACACATTGGTGCGGCTGGCTTCCGGGTTAAGCGGGCATTGTGTCATGAAGCAGTGTGGCTTGGCTGGGTTATGTTTCGGAGGACGCATGGCTCTCGACCTTCGCCTCTACCGAGTCCGTACGGGAGTTTCAGCGATGAGACAAGACTGTAACTACCAATTGGATACCACGAAAAAGGGATAAAAAAAATATGATGGTGGCCATTGTGTTCTTCGGGACCTTTAATGCAGCAGAAATGTTTTGGTTCCCTTCCCCAGATCTGTGCCTCGACACAATCCTGTCTCGACAAACAATGCCTTCGACCTGATAGCTTGATTTTTCCTCTGACATGCAGTCAGCTCTGGGACCTTTTATATAGACATTCAATTGAATTTACCACAGTTGGACTCCAATCAAGTTGAAGAAACATCTCAAGGATGATCAATGGAAACAGGATGCACCTGAGATCAATTCCGAGACTCATAGCAAAGGGTCTGAATAATTCATGTTTGTAAATAAGGTATTTCTGTTTAAAAAAAGAGAAATGTACAAACATTTCTAAAAACTTGTTTTCACTTTGTCATAATGGGGTATTGTGTGTAGATTGACAAAATAATATTTTTTTTGTAATCAATTTTAGAATAAGGCTGTAACGTAACAAAATGTGGAAAAAGTCACGGAGTCTGAATACTTTCCGAAAGCACTGTATGTTCTGTGTGGTTGGGATACTGTGTTACTTTCTGTTCAGTCTTTGTCTTCCACAATGAAAGCTATTATATTTGGGGATTTCTCTACTCAGATACATCATCTGGTTTCAGATATTTAATAATATACACGTCTTTTAAGAGTACCATGTTCTCAGGTCATCATAAAGGAACTGAAGCTTGTTTTCCTCCTTTCACGGAGCGGTAAGATTGACAGGCGGCTCTCTGGGTATGAGTCCAAGGGCTTGAGGTTTGAAGGGAAATTTGCTTCAGCAAGAAGTTGCACCTGCGGGGAGGCAGAAAGAGAGGGGAGGCAGAAAGAGAGAGCCTGGTGTGCGGGAGGAGAGGGGACCATGCTTGACTGTGCAGTGGAAATGGCAGTGTCAATTAAATATCACTTTCAATTTCCTTGTTTTATGATCTCAGGGCTACTAAGCACCAATAATTCCCGGCCTCCTACCTTGTCTGGAGGAAGATTGATTACACCTGTCTCCTCCTATCAAAAGACATTTACATGAAAATAAGAAAACAAGCCTTTGTTGGCACGGAAGTGAATCAGGGAAAGCAATCCACATCCAAGTGTGATTTTCATACAGAACGGCGAGATTAGAATCAGAGCTTTGATGTGTCTCGTGTGGATGAGTTTGGAACGGAAAGACAACGTGGGGACTTATTTAAATGTTCTAGTAAAGCTGCTGTGTGATTTCCCCACTACACTGATGCGTGTTGTCTCCACTTCTAGATAGAGATGTTGGAGATTCACAGTAGATTGCTGCAGATTGGGTCTTTAACAACTATGAAACATCCAATATATTTCCCGTTCCACTCTGTAGATTCATCATGTTCTGTTGTCTTCTAGCGGTTATAAAGAGACATGACAATGTTAATATTGATCATGTTTCTGTCAAAAGTTACGTTTTCAATCAGTGTAGTTTATTCTTATATATTATAAATGAAATTAAACACGGCTTCTTGTATTGTGTATATAGTTTAAGAGAATGTATTGTAATTCAGAAGATATAATTATCTCAGTTCATAAACTATTACATATTACTACTTTTAATATTTATTTGTTGTTGGGTTGAATGTTTAGTTAGAGGTGGATGATGGTCAGGTGTTTATTGTTGTTGGGTTGAATGTTTGGTTAGAGGTGGATGATGGTCAGGTGTTGATTGTTGTTGGGTTGAATGTTTGGTTAGAGGTGGATGATGGTCAGGTGTTTATTGTTGTTGGGTTGAATGTTGGGTTAGAGGTGGATGATGGTCAGGTGTTTATTGTTGTTGGGTTGAATGTTTGGTTAGAGGTGGATGATGTTCAGGTGTTGTTGGGTTGAATGTTTGGTTAGAGGTGGATGATTGTTGTTGGGTTGAATGTTTGGTTAGAGGTGGATGATGGTCAGGTGTTTATTGTTGTTGGGTTGAATGTTGGGTTAGAGGTGGATGATGTTCAGGTGTTTATTGTTGTTGGGTTGAATGTTTGGTTAGAGGTGGATGATGGTCAGGTGTTGATTGTTGTTGGGTTGAATGTTTGGTTAGAGGTGGATGATGGTCAGGTGTTGTTGGGTTGAATGTTTGGTTAGAGGTGGATGATGGTCAGGTGTTTATTGTTGTTGGGTTGAATGTTTGGTTAGAGGTGGATGATGGTCAGGTGTTGATTGTTGTTGGGTTGAATGTTTGGTTAGAGGTGGATGATGGTCAGGTGTTGTTGGGTTGAATGTTTGGTTAGAGGTGGATGATGTCCAGGTGTTGATTGTTGTTGGGTTGAATGTTTGGTTAGAGGTGGCTGATGTTCAGGTGTTTATTGTTGTTGGGTTGAATGTTTGGTTAGAGGTGGATGATGGTCAGGTGTTGATTGTTGTTGGGTTAAATGTTGATGATGATCAGGGGCCTCACTTATATCCATAGTGTAAATTTAGCACAAGATATCTATGTAAGGGGAGAGGAAAAGTTCTCCATACTCGCTCCTACCAGTGAGCCTGGTCTTATAGTGGACAGGTGGAGACAAAATGACCAGTAGTCACGCAATACAGGCAGCTCTTAGTGTGATGCCTGTATAGCTGTTCAGCTGGAGACAGCCTAGCTCTGCCTAGTTGCATGGGCTCGGGAAGAGGTGAATCAGCAGTCTTCGGAGACTCGGGGTAACTCGGATAGCCTTGGGTTCTCTCGGCAACAGAGGTGTCGGCGACTTCCGGGATATCTCGGAGGCGAGGTGGAATCCTTGGACGGGCGAGTGAAATCTCCTTTCCACATCTTCATTCCCGTAGTTGCCCATGGATCCGAAATGGAGATGAGTGAGTCGGGATCCGTCGGTTGTTCCCGGGCAGGTCGTCCTTTACATCCTCCAAAACTCCTTGCAGGAACATGTCGAACAGTGCTTCCGGGTTCCAGGCACTCTCAGCTGCCAATGTGCAGAAATCCACTGCGTAGTCTGCCACACTGCGGGAGCCTTGTCAAAGCTGGAGTATCTTCTGGGCAGCCTCTCTCCCGAACAATGGAGCATCGAAAACCTTCTTTACTTCTGCCACGAACTCCTCCAGGCTGGAGCATACAGCTGACTGCTCTCACCTGCCATAGCCCAGGTGAGAGCCCTCCCAGACATCAGCGTGATGAGGTAGGCTATCTTAGAGCGGTCCCGAGGGGAAGGAGGAGGCTGCAGCTCGATGATGAGCGAACACTGAGCGAGAAACGCCCGACAGGCGCCCGACCCCCCCATCAAAGTGCTCCGGGGGAGGTAAGCGCGGTTCCTGGGAAACTGGGGTGACGGCGCTGTTAACAGCCGGGTTACTGAGGGGCTGGGAGGCCATTGTGGTAGGCTGCATAGTAGACAACCCACAGAATAGCCCCAGCAATGTGTTCAATGCTTGGTTGTGACGTTCGGCCAAGGTCTGGAACCCTTCCATAAGACCACGAAGCATGTCCTCGTGCCTTCCAATGGTGACTCCTTGGGAGGAAAGGACAGAGCTGAGTCTGCTGAGTCAGTTACTATCACGTTTCAGGTATGAACCAGATGCAGACAGTGTAGAAGAAAATGTGTACAGAAATGGCAGGCAGGCGCAGGGTCAGGGCAGGCAGGGGTCAGGGCAGGCAGGGGTCAGTAATCCAGTAAGGTGGGGTAAGGTACAAAAAGGCAGGCAGGTGCAGGGTCAGGGCAGGCAGGGGTCAGGGCAGGCAGGCAGGGGTCAGGGCAGGCAGGTTCAGGATCAGGGCAGGCAGGGGTCAGTAATCCAGTAAGGTGGGGTAAGGTACAAAAAGGCAGGCAGGTGCAGGGTCAGGGTCAGGGCAGGCAGGCTCAGGGTCAGGGCAGGCAGGGGTCAGTAATCCAGTAAGGTGGGGTAAGGTACAAAAAGGCAGGCAGGTGCAGGGTCAGGGCAGGCAGAACGGCCAAAACCGGGAAGGACTAGAAAACAGGAGCAGGGGAACAAACGCTGGTAGGTTTCACGAACAAAACGAACTGGCAACAGACAAACAGAAAACACAGGTATAAATACACAGGGGATAGTGGGGAAGATGAGCAACACCTTGGGGGGGATGGAGACCAACACAAAGACAGGAGAAACAGATCAGGGTGTGACACAACCTGACAGTTTCTGAAAGAGAAAAACTATTGCAAATTGTTCTGGACCTGTAGACAGATTATTTGAATTTGTTTTGTCATGGGTGAACAGGGAGTACAGGAGGGGCGAGCCCTGCCTGAGGGGCCCTCGTGTTGAGGATCAGCTTGGCAGATGTGTTGTTGACTACACTTACCACCTGGGGGCGGCTCGTCAGGAAGTCCAGGATCCAGTTGCAGAGGGAGGTGTTTAGTCCCAGGGTCCTTAGCTTAGTGATGAGCTTTGTGGGCACTATGGTGTTGAACGCTGAGCTGTAATCAATGAACAGCATTCTCACATAGGTGTTCCATTTGTCCAGGTGGGAAAGGGCAGTATGGAGTGCAATTAGATTAGTTCATCTGTGGATCTGTTGGGACGGTATGTGAATTGGAGTGGGTCTAGGGTTTCCAGGATGATGGTGTTAACCTGTCTAGGATCAGCGTGGCGCTAGCGGCACACCCCCCCCCCCCCCCCCACTGAAAAACCAGTGCCGCGAAATTCAAAAAAAATATTTTTTTAAAATATTTAACTTTCACACATTAAAGTCCAATACAGCTAATGAAAGACACAGATCTTGTGAATCCAGTCAACATTTCCGATTTTTAAAATGTTTTACAGGGAAGACACAATATGTAAAGATGTACATCTATTACCTAAAAACACATTAGCATAATCCACCATCTTTTATTTGTCCACCAACACCAGTAGCCGTCACCAATTCGGCTAAACTAAGATATTTATAGCCCCTAACCAACAAAAAAACTCATTAGATGACTGTCTGATAACATATTTATGGTATGGGATAGGTTTTGTTAGAAAAAAGTGCATATTTCAGGTAGATGGCATAGTTTACAATTGCACCCACCATCACAAATGGACTAGAATAATTACAATGAGCAACGTGTTTACCTAACTACTAATCATCAAACATTTCGTAAAAATACACAGCATACACGAATCGAAAGACACAGATCCTGTGAATACAGACAATATTTCAGATTTTCTAAGTGTCTTACAGCGAAAACACAATAAATCGTTATATTAGCTTAGCACATAGCAATTAGCAGCCCAGCATTGATTCTAGCCAAAGTGAGCGATAAAAGTCAACATCGCCAAAAGATATTAATTTTTTCACTAACCTTCTCAGAATTTTTCCGATGACACTCCTGTAACATCACATTACAACATGCATACAGTTTGATCGAAAATGTTTATATTTAGCCACCAAAATCATGGTTAGACAATGTGAAATGTAGACAAGCTGGTAAAGAAAAAGTCCTTGCGCCACTTAGACAGTGATCTACTCTTATACATAAATACTCATAAACGTGACTAAAAAATATAGGGTGGACAGGGATTGATAGACAATTTAATTCTTAATACAATTGCGTTATTACATTTTTTAATTTATCCTTACTTTTCAATACAGTTTGCGCCAAGCGAAGCTACGTCAAAAAACATGGCGTCCTAAGCCACTAAAATGTTTCGACAGAAACACGATTTATCATAATAAAAATGTCCTACCTTGAGCTGTTCTTCCATCAGTATCTTGGGCAAAGGATCCTTTCTTGGGAGAAATCGTCTTTTGGTGGAAAGCTGTCCTCTTGCCATGTGGAAATGTCAACTGCGTTCGGGATGAACTGAAAAGCGTGCCCAACTTTTCACATCGTTGCAAAAATAAATGTCCCAAAATCGCACTAAACGGATATAAATTGCTATAAAACGCTTTAAATTAACTACCTTATGATGTTTTTAACTCCTATAACGAGTGAAAAGATGACCGGAGAAATATAACAGGCTAAACTAACGCTTGGAACAGGTGCGCGCCGGTGTCCTCTAGGCTCATGACGCAGCTCCCAAAGAATGACTAGCTTCAGGGTTTTTTCATTTGTAGGGCCTGTGAACGCGCAATTGACCCCGTTGGAATCGTCATCACGTAAAGGCATCCAGGGGAAGACGTAAGAAGTGTCCGTATAGTCATAGCAACGACAGTGCCCTTTTAACTGACTTCAGAAGAGTGGCCAACATTTCTCAAATCTGACTCCATGTCAGGGAAATTGCTGTAGAATGGGCTCTGTTCCACTTAGAGACAAAATTTCAACTCCTATAGAAACTATAGACTGTTTTCTATCCAATAATAATAATAATATGCATATTGTACGATCAAGGATTTTGTGGGAAGCCGTTTAAAAAATTTGCCAAATTAGCATAAATAGTCTAAACAGCGCCCCCATCCCCAACAGGTTAATGGGAGCCATGACCTGCCTTTCAATGCAATTCATGGCTACCAACGTGAGTGTTACGGGCGGTAGTCATTTAGGCAGGTTACCTTCGCTTTCTTGGACACGGGGACTTTGGTGGTCTGCTTGAAAGATGTAGATAATAGACTCGGTCAGGAAGAGGTTGAAAACATCAGTGAAGATACTTGCCAGTTGGTGCGAGCTCTTAGTACATCCGTCTGGCCCGGCAGCCTTGTGAATGATGACTTGTTTATTAACCTCTTGGAACTATAGGGGGTGCTGTTCCGCATTAGCATATTTGTGTCTCCAAATTAAACTGCCTCGTGCTAAATTCTTGATCGTACAATATGCATATTATTGTTATTATTGGATAGAAAACACCTTCTAGTTTCTATAGAAGTTGAAATTTTGTCTCTGAGTTGTACAGAACAATTTCTACAGCACTTTTCATGACAGGGTTCAGATTTCAATTTTTTTTACCTCTGATCTGGGGTCTGTTTTTAAGGCGACAGTGAATGCTATGAAGAAACCGACACTGCCTACGTCTTCCTCTGGGTGTCTGTACGTCATCACGCTTTCAATGGAATCGATGGGATATTCACAGCCAGTATAAAAGACCAAAATGTATAGAGACCGCCCTTTCTCGTCGTGCGCCTGAAGCGTGAAGGGCATCGGACCTGCCTCGTTCCAAATCGTTTTCTAACCAGCAATATTTCTCCGGTCATGTTTTCACTCGTTTTAGGTGTTAAAAACATCAAAATGTAGTTAATTTGAACCGTTTTATAGCAATTTATATCCGTTTAGTGCGATTTTAGAGGAATTTATTTGTTGTGCACTCTGAAACTTTGGACACGTTTTGGGGTGTCGGTCGTTGGTGGTGGACATTTCGAAGGACAGAGGACATCTATCGACCAAAAGACGTTTATAACATAGAAAGGATACATTGCCCAAGAATCTGATGGAAGAACACCTCAAAGTAAGCAATATTTAATATGATAAATCGTGTTTCTGTCGAAATATTTTAAACGCACATTTCGCCATTTTGTTTGGTATAGCTTCACTTGGCGAACCCTGTATTGAAAAGTAAGGATAATTTTAAAAATGTAAATCAGCGGTTGCATTAAGAACTAATTTGTCTTTCGATTCCTGTAAACCCTGTATTTTTTAGTCAAGTATATGATTAGCTATTAATTAAACCAGATCACTCTGAAAGATGGCGACCGACATTTTCAGGCTTGTTTTGCTACTATTTTCATTGTGTAACCACGGTTTTGTATGGCTAAATATGCACCTTTTCGAACAAACTGTATATGTATATTGTAAAATGATGTTACAGGAGTGTCATCGGAAGAATTCTGAGAAGGTTAGTGAAAAAATTAATATCTTTTGGCGATGTTGACTTTTATCGCTCACTTTGGCTAGAATCAATGCTGGGCTGCTATGTGCTATGTGCTACGCTAATATAACGATTTATTGTGTTTTCGCTGTAAGACACTTAGAAAATCTGAAATATTGTCTGTATTCACAGGATCTGTGTCTTTCGATTCGTGTATGCTGTGTATTTTTACGAAATGTTTGATGATTAGTAGTTAGGTAAACACGTTGCTCATTGTAATTATTCTAGTCCATTTGTGACGGTGGGTGCAATTGTAACCTATGGCAGCTACCTGAAATATGCACTTTTTTCTAACAAAACCTATCCCATACCATAAATATGTTATCAGACTGTCATCTAATGAGTTTTTTTGTTGGTTAGGGGCTATAAATATCTTAGTTTAGCCGAATTGGTGATGGCTACTGGTGTTGGTGGACAAATAAAAGATGGTGGATTATGCTAATGTGTTTTTAGGTAATAGATGTACATCTTTACATATTGTGTCTTCCCTGTAAAACATTTTAAAAATCGGAAATGGTGGCTTTATTCACAAGATCTGTATCTTTCATCTGGTGTCTTGGACTTGTGATTTAATGATATTTAGATGCTACTATCTACTTGTGAAGCTATGCTAGCTATGCTAAACAGTGTGTGGGGGGTGGGGGGTGCTCCCGGATCCGGGTTTCTGAGGCAGTAGAAGTTAAAGGTCTTGCTCACATCTGCTACGGAGAGTATAATCACACAGTCGTCCATTACAGCTGGTGCTCTCATGCATGTTTTGGTATTGCTTGCCTGGAAGCATCATCTGGTAGGCTTGCATCACTTGGCAGCTCGCGGTTGGGGCTTGTAACAGTTTGCCACATCCGACGTGCATCAGAGCCGGTGGAGTAGGATTCGATCTTAATCCTGTATCGACGCTTTGCCTGTTTGATGGTTCGTCTGAGGGCAGGATTTCTTAGAAGCGTCTGGATTAGTGTCACGCACATTGAAAGCGCTAGCTTTAGCTCGGTGCGGATGTTGCCTTTAATCTGTTGCTTCTGGTTGGGATTTGTACGTACGGTCACTGTGGCGATGACATCGTCGATGCACTTATTGATTAAGCCGTTGACTAAGGTGGTGTACTCCTCAATGGCATTGGATGAATCCCGGGAACATATTCCAGTCTGTGCTAAACAGTCCTGTAGCATCCGCATCATCTGACCACTTCCTTATTGAGCGAGTCACTGGTACTTCCTGCTTTAGTTTTTGATTGTAAGCAGGAATCAGGAGAATAGAATTATGGTCAGATTTTCCAAATGGAGGGCGAGGGAGAGCTTTGTACGCATCTTCGTGTTGAGTAAAGGTGGTCTAGAATTGTTTTCCTCTGGTACAGAGATTACATGCTGTTAGAAATTAGGTAAAACGGATTTAAGTTTGCCTCCATTTAAGTCCCTGGCCACTAGGGGTGCCGCTTTTCGATGAGCATTTTCTTGTTTGGTTATGGCCTTATACAGTTCGTTGAGTGCGGTGTTAGTGCCGGCGTCTGTTTGTTGTGGTAAATAGATAGATATATATATACGAATATATCGTACAAATATACAAAAAATAGAGATGAAACTCCTCTTGGTAGATAGTGTGGTCAACAGCTTATCATGAGGTACTCTACCTCAGGCGAAAAATACCTCGAGACTTCTTTAATATTAGACATTGCGCACCAGCAGTTTGAAAAATAGACACACAACCCTTCCACCCCTTTCCAACCCCTGTATCCTGTATACCCCTTCCATTACTTTCCACCACCTGCATCCCCATTCCTCCCCCTGTACCCCCCTGTATCCCCCTTCCACCCCCTGTATACCCCTTCAATTATGTTCCACCACCGGTATCCCCCTTCGTCTCCCTGTATACTCCTGTAATCCCCATTCCAAGACTGTACCCCCCTTTCACCCCTTGTATCCTCCTTCTACCCCTTTCGACCCCTGTATCTCCTTTCCAGCCCCTCCACCCGCTCCATCCCCCTTCCACAACCTGTTTCACCCTTCCACCCCTCTCCAACCCCTTTATGCCCCTTCCACCCCTTTCCAACCCCAGTGTCCCGCTTCCATCCCCTTCCAATCCCCGTATCAACCATTCGTCCCCTTTTAACCCCCTTCCACCCCTGTATCCCACTTCCACCCCTTTCCAACCCCTGTATCCCACTTCCACCCCTTTCCACCCCTGTATCCCACTTCCACCCCTTTCCAACCCCTGTATCCCACTTCCATCCCCTTTCCAATCCCTGTATCCCACTTCCAACCCCTTTCCAACCCCTGTATCCCACTTCCACTCCTTTCCAATCCCTGTATCCCACTTCCACCCCTTTCCAACCCCTGTATCCCACTTCCATCCCCTTTCCAACCCCTGTATCCCACTTCCACCCCTTTCCACCCCTGTATCCCACTTCCATCCCCTTTCCAACCCCTGTATCCCACTTCCATCCCCTTTCCAACCCCTGTATCCCCCTGTATCCCACTTCAATCCCCTTTCCAACCCCTGTATCCCACTTCCAACCCTTTCCAACCCCTGTATCCCACTTCTACCCCTTTCCAACCCCTGTATCCCCCTGTATCCCACTTCCAACCCTTTCCAACCCCTGTATCCCACTTCTACCCCTTTCCAACCCCTGTATCCCCCTGTATCCCACTTCCAACCCTTTCCAACCCCTGTATCCCACTTCTACCCCTTTCCAACCCCTGTATCCCCCTGTATCCCACTTCCATCCCCTTTCCAATCCCTGTATCCCCCTGTATCCCACTTCCAACCCTTTCCAACCCCTGTATCCCACTTCTACCCCTTTCCAACCCCTGTATCCCCCTGTATCCCACTTCCACCCCTTTCAACCCCTGTATCCCACTTCCAACCCTTTCCAACCCCTGTATCCCACTTCTACCCCTTTCAACCCCTGTATCCCACTTCTACCCCTTTCCAACCCCTGTATCCCACTTCCACCCCTTTCAACCCCTGTATCCCACTTCCAACCCTTTCCAACCCCTGTATCCCACTTCTACCCCTTTCCAACCCCTGTATCCCCCTGTATCCCACTTCCAACCCTTTCCAACCCCTGTATCCCACTTATACCCCTTTCCAACCCCTGTATCCCCCTGTATCCCACTTCCATCCCCTTTCCAACCCCTGTATCCCACTTCGATCCTTTCCAACCCCTGTATCCCACTTCCATCCCCTTTCCAACCCCTGTATCCCACTTCCACTCCTTTCCAACCCCTGTATCCCACTTCCATCCCCTTTCCAACCCCTGTATCCCACTTCCATCCCCTTTCCAACCCCTGTATCCCACTTCCACCCCTTTCCAACCCCTGTATCCCACTTCCATCCCCTTTCCAATCCCTGTATCCCACTTCCACCCCTTTCCAACCCCTGTATCCCACTTCCATCCCCTTTCCAATCCCTGTATCCCACTTCCATCCCTTTTTTAATCCCTGTATCCCACTTCCACCCCCTTTCCAATCCCTGTATCCCACTTCCATCCCTTTTTTAATCCCTGTATCCCACTTCCATCCCTTTCCAACCCCTGTATCCCACTTCCACCCCTTTCCAATCCCTGTATCCCACTTCCACCCCTTTCCAACCCCTGTATCCCACTTCCATCCCCTTTCCAACCCCTGTATCCCACTTCCACCCCTTTCCAACCCCTGTATCCCACTTCCATCCCCTTTCCAACCCCTGTATCCCACTTCCACCCCTTTCCAACCCCTGTATCCCACTTCCATCCCCTTTCCAACCCCTGTATCCCACTTCCACCCCTTTCCAATCCCTGTATCCCACTTCCATCCCCTTTCCAACCCCTGTATCCCACTTCCATCCCCTTTCCAACCCCTGTATCCCACTTCCACCCCTTTCCAACCCCTGTATCCCACTTCCACCCCATTTCCAATCCCTGTATCCCACTTCCACCCCTTTCCAACCCCTGTATCCCACTTCCACCCCTTTCCAACCCCTGTATCCCACTTCCATCCCCTTTCCAACCCCTGTATCCCACTTCCACCCCCTTTCCAATCCCTGTATCCCACTTCCACCCCTTTCCAACCCCTGTATCCCACTTCCACTCCTTTCCAACCCCTGTATCCCACTTCCATCCCCTTTCCAACCCCTGTATCCCACTTCCATCCCCTTTCCAACCCCTGTATCCCACTTCCACCCCTTTCCAACCCCTGTATCCCACTTCCACCCCATTTCCAATCCCTGTATCCCACTTCCACCCCTTTCCAACCCCTGTATCCCACTTCCATCCCCTTTCCAACCCCTGTATCCCACTTCCACCCCTTTCCAACCCCTGTATCCCACTTCCATCCCCTTTCCAACCCCTGTATCCCACTTCCACCCCCTTTCCAATCCCTGTATCCCACTTCCACCCCTTTCCAATCCCTGTATCCCACTTCCACCCCTTTCCAACCCCTGTATCCCACTTCCACCCCTTTCCAACCCCTGTATCCCACTTCCATCCCCTTTCCAACCCCTGTATCCCACTTCCACCCCCTTTCCAATCCCTGTATCCCACTTCCACCTTTTTCCAACCCCTGTATCCCACTTCCATCCCTTTCCAACCCCTGTATCCCACTTCCTTTCCAATCCCTGTATCCCACTTCCACCCCTTTCCAACCCCTGTATCCCACTTCCACCCCCTTTCCAATCCCTGTATCCCACTTCCACCCCTTTCCATTCCCTGTATCCCACTTCCATCCCTTTCCAACCCCTGTATCCCACTTCCTTTCCAACCCCTGTATCCCACTTCCACCCCCTTTCCAACCCCTGTATCCCACTTCCACCCCTTTCCAACCCCTGTATCCCACTTCCATCCCCTTTCCAACCCCTGTATCCCACTTCCAACCCTTTCCAACCCCTGTATCCCACTTCCACCTCTTTCCAACCCTTGTATCCCACTTCCACCCCTTTCCAACCCCTGTATCCCACTTCCATCCCCTTTCCAACCCCTGTATCCCACTTCCAACCCTTTCCAACCCCTGTATCCCACTTCCACCCCTTTCCAACCCCTGTATCCCACTTCCACCCCTTTCCAACCCCTGTTTCCCACTTCCATCCCCTTTCCAACCCCTGTATCCCACTTCCACCCCTTTCCAACCCCTGTATCCCACTTCCATCCCCTTTCCAACCCCTGTATCCCACTTCCACCCCTTTCCAACCCCTGTATCCCACTTCCACCCCATTTCCAATCCCTGTATCCCACTTCCACCCCTTTCCAACCCCTGTATCCCACTTCCACCCCTTTCCAACCCCTGTATCCCACTTCCATCCCCTTTCCAACCCCTGTATCCCACTTCCACCCCCTTTCCAATCCCTGTATCCCACTTCCATCCCCTTTCCAACCCCTGTATCCCACTTCCACCCCTTTCCAACCCCTGTATCCCACTTCCACCCCTTTCCAACCCCTGTATCCCACTTCCACCCCTTTCCAACCCCTGTATCCCACTTCCATCCCCTTTCCAACCCCTGTATCCCACTTCCATCCCCTTTCCAACCCCTGTATCCCACTTCCACCCCCTTTCCAATCCCTGTATCCCACTTCCACCCCTTTCCAACCCCTGTATCCCACTTCCATCCCTTTCCAACCCCTGTATCCCACTTCCTTTCCAATCCCTGTATCCCACTTCCACCCCTTTCCAACCCCTGTATCCCACTTCCACCCCCTTTCCAATCCCTGTATCCCACTTCCATCCCCTTTCCAACCCCTGTATCCCACTTCCTTTCCAACCCCTGTATCCCACTTCCACCCCTTTCCAACCCCTGTATCCCACTTCCATCCCCTTTCCAATCCCTGTATCCCACTTCCACCCCTTTCCAACCCCTGTATCCCACTTCCATCCCCTTTCCAACCCCTGTATCCCACTTCCACTCCTTTCCAACCCCTGTATCCCACTTCCACTCCTTTCCAACCCCTGTATCCCACTTCCACCCCTTTCCAACCCCTGTATCCCACTTCCATCCCCTTTCCAACCCCTGTATCCCACTTCCATCCCCTTTCCAATCCCTGTATCCCACTTCCAACCCTTTCCAACCCCTGTATCCCACTTCCACCCCTTTCCAACCCCTGTATCCCACTTCCATCCCCTTTCCAACCCCTGTATCCCACTTCCACCCCTTTCCAACCCCTGTATCCCACTTCCAACCCTTTCCAACCCCTGTATCCCACTTCCATCCCCTTTCCAACCCCTGTATCCCACTTCCATCCCCTTTCCAACCCCTGTATCCCACTTCCACCCCTTTCCAACCCCTGTATCCCACTTCCACCCCTTTCCAACCCCTGTATCCCACTTCCACCCCCTTTCCAACCCCTTTCCAATCCCTGTATCCCACTTCCATCCCCTTTCCAATCCCTGTATCCCACTTCCACCCCTTTCCAACCCCTGTATCCCACTTCCACCCCCTTTCCAATCCCTGTATCCCACTTCCACCCCCTTTCCAACCCCTGTATCCCACTTCCATCCCCTTTCCAACCCCTGTATCCCACTTCCATCCCCTTTCCAATCCCTGTATCCCACTTCCAACCCTTTCCAACCCCTGTATCCCACTTCCACCCCTTTCCAACCCCTGTATCCCACTTCCATCCCCTTTCCAACCCCTGTATCCCACTTCCACCCCTTTCCAACCCCTGTATCCCACTTCCAACCCTTTCCAACCCCTGTATCCCACTTCCATCCCCTTTCCAACCCCTGTATCCCACTTCCATCCCCTTTCCAACCCCTGTATCCCACTTCCACCCCTTTCCAACCCCTGTATCCCACTTCCACCCCTTTCCAACCCCTGTATCCCACTTCCACCCCCTTTCCAACCCCTTTCCAACCCCTGTATCCCACTTCCATCCCTTTCCAACCCCTGTATCCCACTTCCTTTCCAACCCCTGTATCCCACTTCCACCCCTTTCCAACCCCTGTATCCCACTTCCATCCCCTTTCCAACCCCTGTATCCCACTTCCATCCCCTTTCCAACCCCTGTATCCCACTTCCATCCCCTTTCCAACCCCTGTATCCCACTTCCACCCCTTTCCAACCCCTGTATCCCCCTTCCAACCCTTTCCAACCCCTGTATCCCACTTCCACCCCCTTTCCAACCCCTGTATCCCACTTCCAACCCTTTCCAACCCCTGTATCCCACTTCCATCCCCTTTCCAATCCCTGTATCCCACTTCCACCCCCTTTCCAACCCCTGTATCCCACTTCCAACCCTTTCCAACCCCTGTATCCCACTTCCATCCCCTTTCCAATCCCTGTATCCCACTTCCATCCCCCTTCCAACCCTTTCCAACCCCTGTATCCCACTTCCATCCCTTTCCAATCCCTGTATCCCACTTCCACCCCTTTCCAATCCCTGTATCCCACTTCCATCCCCTTTCCAATCCCTGTATCCCACTTCCATCCCCTTTCCAATCCCTGTATCCCACTTCCACCCCTTTCCATCCCCTTTCCAACCCCTGTATCCCACTTCCACCCCTTTCCAATCCCTGTATCCCACTTCCACCCCTTTCCATCCCCTTTCCAACCCCTGTATCCCACTTCCACCCCTTTCCAACCCCTGTATCCCACTTCCATCCCCTTTCCAACCCCTGTATCCCACTTCCACCCCTTTCCAACCCCTGTATCCCACTTCCAACCCCTTTCCAACCCCTGTATCCCACTTCCATCCCCTTTCCAACCCCTGTATCCCACTTCCACCCCTTTCCAACCCCTGTATCCCACTTCCACCCCTTTCCAACCCCTGTATCCCACTTCCATCCCCTTTCCAACCCCTGTATCCCACTTCCAACCCTTTCCAATCCCTGTATCCCACTTCCACTCCTTTCCAATCCCTGTATCCCACTTCCACTCCTTTCCAACCCCTGTATCCCACTTCCATCCCCTTTCCAATCCCTGTATCCCACTTCCATCCCCTTTCCAACCCCTGTATCCCACTTCCACCCCTTTCCAACCCCTGTATCCCACTTCCAACCCTTTCCAACCCCTGTATCCCACTTCCACCCCTTTCCAACACCTGTATCCCACTTCCATCCCCTTTCCAACCCCTGTATCCCACTTCCACCCCTTTCCAACCCCTGTATCCCACTTCCAACCCTTTCCAACCCCTGTATCCCACTTCCAACCCTTTCCAACCCCTGTATCCCACTTCCAACCCTTTCCAACCCCTGTATCCCACTTCCACCCCTTTCCAACCCCTGTATCCCACTTCCAACCCTTTCCAACCCCTGTATCCCACTTCCATCCCCTTTCCAATCCCTGTATCCCACTTCCATCCCCTTTCCAACCCCTGTATCCCACTTCCATCCCCTTTCCAATCCCTGTATCCCACTTCCATCCCCTTTCCAACCCCTGTATCCCACTTCCATCCCCTTTCCATCCCCTTTCCAACCCCTGTATCCCACTTCCATCCCCTTTCCATCCCCTTTCCAACCCCTGTATCCCACTTCCACCCCCTTTCCAACCCCTGTATCCCACTTCCACTCCTTTCCAACCCCTGTATCCCACTTCCATCCCTTTCCAACCCCTGTATCCCACTTCCAACCCTTTCCAACCCCTGTATCCCACTTCCACCCCTTTCCAACCCCTGTATCCCACTTCCATCCCCTTTCCAACCCCTGTATCCCACTTCCACCCCTTTCCAACCCCTGTATCCCACTTCCAACCCTTTCCAACCCCTGTATCCCACTTCCACCCCTTTCCAACCCCTGTATCCCACTTCCACCCCTTTCCAACCCCTGTATCCCACTTCCATCCCCTTTCCAACCCCTGTATCCCACTTCCACCCCTTTCCAACCCCTGTATCCCACTTCCATCCCTTTCCAACCCCTGTATCCCACTTCCACCCCCTTTCCAACCCCTGTATCCCACTTCCATCCCCTTTCCAACCCCTGTATCCCACTTCCACCCCTTTCCAACCCCTGTATCCCACTTCCAACCCTTTCCAACCCCTGTATCCCACTTCCATCCCCTTTCCAACCCCTGTATCCCACTTCCATCCCCTTTCCAACCCCTGTATCCCACTTCCACCCCTTTCCAACCCCTGTATCCCACTTCCACCCCTTTCCAACCCCTGTATCCCACTTCCACCCCCTTTCCATCCCCTTTCCAACCCCTGTATCCCACTTCCATCCCCTTTCCAACCCCTGTATCCCACTTCCACCCCTTTCCAACCCCTGTATCCCACTTCCATCCCTTTCCAACCCCTGTATCCCACTTCCACCCCCTTTCCAACCCCTTTCCAATCCCTGTATCCCACTTCCATCCCCTTTCCAATCCCTGTATCCCACTTCCACCCCTTTCCAACCCCTGTATCCCACTTCCACCCCCTTTCCAATCCCTGTATCCCACTTCCACCCCTTTCCAACCCCTGTATCCCACTTCCATCCCTTTCCAACCCCTGTATCCCACTTCCACCCCTTTCCAACCCCTGTATCCCACTTCCACCCCTTTCCAACCCCTGTATCCCACTTCCTTTCCAACCCCTGTATCCCACTTCCACCCCTTTCCAACCCCTGTATCCCACTTCCATCCCCTTTCCAACCCCTGTATCCCACTTCCACCCCTTTCCAATCCCTGTATCCCACTTCCATCCCCTTTCCAACCCCTGTATCCCACTTCCTTTCCAACCCCTGTATCCCACTTCCACCCCTTTCCAACCCCTGTATCCCACTTCCATCCCCTTTCCAACCCCTGTATCCCACTTCCACTCCTTTCCAACCCCTGTATCCCACTTCCATCCCCTTTCCAACCCCTGTATCCCACTTCCACCCCTTTCCAACCCCTGTATCCCACTTCCACCCCTTTCCAACCCCTGTATCCCACTTCCATCCCCTTTCCAACCCCTGTATCCCACTTCCATCCCCTTTCCAACCCCTGTATCCCACTTCCACCCCTTTCCAACCCCTGTATCCCACTTCCACCCCCTTTCCATCCCCTTTCCAACCCCTGTATCCCACTTCCATCCCTTTCCAACCCCTGTATCCCACTTCCACCCCCTTTCCAACCCCTTTCCAATCCCTGTATCCCACTTCCATCCCACTTCCATCCCCTTTCCAACCCCTGTATCCCACTTCCATCCCTTTCCAACCCCTGTATCCCACTTCCACCCCTTTCCAATCCCTGTATCCCACTTCCACTCCTTTCCAATCCCTGTATCCCACTTCCAACCCCTTTCCAACCCCTGTATCCCACTTCCATCCCCTTTCCAATCCCTGTATCCCACTTCCATCCCCTTTCCAATCCCTGTATCCCACTTCCACCCCTTTCCAACCCCTGTATCCCACTTCCATCCCCTTTCCAACCCCTGTATCCCACTTCCATCCCCTTTCCAATCCCTGTATCCCACTTCCATCCCTTTCCAATCCCTGTATCCCACTTCCACCCCTTTCCAATCCCTGTATCCCACTTCCACCCCTTTCCAATCCCTGTATCCCACTTCCATCCCACTTCCATCCCCTTTCCAATCCCTGTATCCCACTTCCATCCCCTTTCCAATCCCTGTATCCCACTTCCACCCCTTTCCATCCCCTTTCCAACCCCTGTATCCCACTTCCACCCCTTTCCAATCCCTGTATCCCACTTCCACCCCTTTCCATCCCCTTTCCAACCCCTGTATCCCACTTCCACCCCTTTCCAACCCCTGTATCCCACTTCCATCCCCTTTCCAACCCCTGTATCCCACTTCCACCCCTTTCCAACCCCTGTATCCCACTTCCAACCCCTTTCCAACCCCTGTATCCCACTTCCACCCCTTTCCAACCCCTGTATCCCACTTCCACCCCTTTCCAACCCCTGTATCCCACTTCCATCCCCTTTCCAACCCCTGTATCCCACTTCCAACCCTTTCCAATCCCTGTATCCCACTTCCATCCCCTTTCCAATCCCTGTATCCCACTTCCATCCCCTTTCCAACCCCTGTATCCCACTTCCACCCCTTTCCAACCCCTGTATCCCACTTCCAACCCTTTCCAACCCCTGTATCCCACTTCCACCCCTTTCCAACCCCTGTATCCCACTTCCATCCCCTTTCCAACCCCTGTATCCCACTTCCACCCCTTTCCAACCCCTGTATCCCACTTCCAACCCTTTCCAACCCCTGTATCCCACTTCCAACCCTTTCCAACCCCTGTATCCCACTTCCAAACCTTTCCAACCCCTGTATCCCACTTCCATCCCCTTTCCAACCCCTGTATCCCACTTCCATCCCTTTCCAACCCCTGTATCCCACTTCCATCCCCTTTCCAACCCCTGTATCCCACTTCCACCCCTTTCCAACCCCTGTATCCCGCTTCCACCCCTTTCCAATCCATGTATCCCACTTCCACCCCCTTTCCAATCCCTGTATCCCACTTCCACCCCCTTTCCAATCCCTGCATCCCACTTCCATCCCCTTTCCAACCCCTGTATCCCACTTCCATCCCCTTTCCAATCCCTGTATCCCACTTCCATCCCCTTTCCAACCCCTGTATCCCACTTCCACCCCTTTCCAACCCCTGTATCCCACTTCCAACCCTTTCCAACCCCTGTATCCCACTTCCACCCCTTTCCAACCCCTGTATCCCACTTCCATCCCCTTTCCAACCCCTGTATCCCACTTCCACCCCTTTCCAACCCCTGTATCCCACTTCCAACCCTTTCCAACCCCTGTATCCCACTTCCACCCCTTTCCAACCCCTGTATCCCACTTCCACCCCTTTCCAACCCCTGTATCCCACTTCCATCCCCTTTCCAACCCCTGTATCCCACTTCCACCCCTTTCCAACCCCTGTATCCCACTTCCATCCCTTTCCAACCCCTGTATCCCACTTCCACCCCCTTTCCAACCCCTGTATCCCACTTCCATCCCCTTTCCAACCCCTGTATCCCACTTCCACCCCTTTCCAACCCCTGTATCCCACTTCCAACCCTTTCCAACCCCTGTATCCCACTTCCATCCCCTTTCCAACCCCTGTATCCCACTTCCATCCCCTTTCCAACCCCTGTATCCCACTTCCACCCCTTTCCAACCCCTGTATCCCACTTCCACCCCTTTCCAACCCCTGTATCCCACTTCCATCCCCTTTCCAACCCCTGTATCCCACTTCCACCCCTTTCCAACCCCTGTATCCCACTTCCATCCCTTTCCAACCCCTGTATCCCACTTCCACCCCCTTTCCAACCCCTTTCCAATCCCTGTATCCCACTTCCATCCCCTTTCCAATCCCTGTATCCCACTTCCACCCCTTTCCAACCCCTGTATCCCACTTCCACCCCCTTTCCAATCCCTGTATCCCACTTCCACCCCTTTCCAACCCCTGTATCCCACTTCCATCCCTTTCCAACCCCTGTATCCCACTTCCACCCCTTTCCAACCCCTGTATCCCACTTCCACCCCTTTCCAACCCCTGTATCCCACTTCCTTTCCAACCCCTGTATCCCACTTCCACCCCTTTCCAACCCCTGTATCCCACTTCCATCCCCTTTCCAACCCCTGTATCCCACTTCCACCCCTTTCCAATCCCTGTATCCCACTTCCACCCCTTTCCAACCCCTGTATCCCACTTCCACCCCTTTCCAACCCCTGTATCCCACTTCCATCCCCTTTCCAACCCCTGTATCCCACTTCCATCCCCTTTCCAACCCCTGTATCCCACTTCCACCCCTTTCCAACCCCTGTATCCCACTTCCACCCCCTTTCCATCCCCTTTCCAACCCCTGTATCCCACTTCCATCCCTTTCCAACCCCTGTATCCCACTTCCACCCCCTTTCCAACCCCTGTATCCCACTTCCATCCCCTTTCCAACCCCTGTATCCCACTTCCACCCCTTTCCAATCCCTGTATCCCACTTCCATCCCCTTTCCAACCCCTGTATCCCACTTCCACTCCTTTCCAACCCCTGTATCCCACTTCCATCCCCTTTCCAACCCCTGTATCCCACTTCCACTCCTTTCCAATCCCTGTATCCCACTTCCACTCCTTTCCAATCCCTGTATCCCACTTCCACCCCTTTCCAACCCCTGTATCCCACTTCCACCCCTTTCCAACCCCTGTATCCCACTTCCATCCCCTTTCCAACCCCTGTATCCCACTTCCATCCCACTTCCAACCCTTTCCAACCCCTGTATCCCACTTCCATCCCACTTCCACCCCTTTCCAATCCCTGTATCCCACTTCCATCCCACTTCCAACCCTTTCCAACCCCTGTATCCCACTTCCACCCCTTTCCAACCCCTGTATCCCACTTCCATCCCCTTTCCAATCCCTGTATCCCACTTCCATCCCCTTTCCAATCCCTGTATCCCACTTCCACTCCTTTCCAATCCCTGTATCCCACTTCCACCCCTTTCCAACCCCTGTATCCCACTTCCATCCCCTTTCCAACCCCTGTATCCCACTTCCATCCCCTTTCCAATCCCTGTATCCCACTTCCACCCCTTTCCATCCCCTTTCCAACCCCTGTATCCCACTTCCACCCCTTTCCAATCCCTGTATCCCACTTCCACCCCCTTTCCAACCCCTGTATCCCACTTCCATCCCCTTTCCAACCCCTGTATCCCACTTCCATCCCCTTTCCAATCCCTGTATCCCACTTCCACCCCTTTCCATCCCCTTTCCAACCCCTGTATCCCACTTCCACCCCCTTTCCAACCCCTGTATCCCACTTCCATCCCCTTTCCAACCCCTGTATCCCACTTCCACCCCTTTCCAATCCCTGTATCCCACTTCCACCCCCTTTCCAACCCCTGTATCCCACTTCCATCCCCTTTCCAACCCCTGTATCCCACTTCCACCCCTTTCCAACCCCTGTATCCCACTTCCACCCCCTTTCCAACCCCTGTATCCCACTTCCATCCCTTTCCAACCCCTGTATCCCACTTCCACCCCTTTCCAATCCCTGTATCCCACTTCCACTCCTTTCCAATCCCTGTATCCCACTTCCATCCCCTTTCCAACCCCTGTATCCCACTTCCATCCCCTTTCCAACCCCTGTATCCCACTTCCACCCCCTTTCCAACCCCTGTATCCCACTTCCATCCCCTTTCCAATCCCTGTATCCCACTTCCACTCCTTTCCAATCCCTGTATCCCACTTCCACCCCTTTCCAACCCCTGTATCCCACTTCCACTCCTTTCCAACCCCTGTATCCCACTTCCAACCCTTTCCAACCCCTGTATCCCACTTCCACTCCTTTCCAACCCCTGTATCCCACTTCCACTCCTTTCCAATCCCTGTATCCCACTTCCAACCCTTTCCAACCCCTGTATCCCACTTCCACTCCTTTCCAACCCCTGTATCCCACTTCCATCCCCTTTCCAACCCCTGTATCCCACTTCCACTCCTTTCCAACCCCTGTATCCCACTTCCACTCCTTTCCAATCCCTGTATCCCACTTCCACTCCTTTCCAATCCCTGTATCCCACTTCCATCCCCTTTCCAACCCCTGTATCCCACTTCCATCCCCTTTCCAACCCCTGTATCCCACTTCCATCCCCTTTCCAATCCCTGTATCCCACTTCCACCCCCTTTCCAATCCCTGTATCCCACTTCCACCCCTTTCCATCCCCTTTCCAACCCCTGTATCCCACTTCCACCCCTTTCCAATCCCTGTATCCCACTTCCACCCCTTTCCATCCCCTTTCCAACCCCTGTATCCCACTTCCACCCCTTTCCAATCCCTGTATCCCACTTCCATCCCTTTCCAATCCCTGTATCCCACTTCCATCCCCTTTCCAATCCCTGTATCCCACTTCCATCCCCTTTCCAATCCCTGTATCCCACTTCCACCCCTTTCCATCCCCTTTCCAACCCCTGTATCCCACTTCCACCCCTTTCCAATCCCTGTATCCCACTTCCATCCCCTTTCCAACCCCTGTATCCCACTTCCACCCCTTTCCAATCCCTGTATCCCACTTCCATCCCTTTCCAACCCCTGTATCCCACTTCCATCCCTTTCCAACCCCTGTATCCCACTTCCACCCCTTTCCAACCCCTGTATCCCACTTCCACCCCTTTCCAATCCCTGTATCCCACTTCCACTCCTTTCCAATCCCTGTATCCCACTTCCATCCCCTTTCCAACCCCTGTATCCCACTTCCACTCCTTTCCAATCCCTGTATCCCACTTCCATCCCTTTCCAACCCCTGTATCCCACTTCCACCCCTTTCCAACCCCTGTATCCCACTTCCACCCCTTTCCAATCCCTGTATCCCACTTCCATCCCTTTCCAATCCCTGTATCCCACTTCCATCCCTTTCCAACCCCTGTATCCCACTTCCATCACCTTTCCAATCCCTGTATCCCACTTCCATCCCCTTTCCAATCCCTGTATCCCACTTCCATCCCCTTTCCAATCCCTGTATCCCACTTCCACCCCTTTCCATCCCCTTTCCAACCCCTGTATCCCACTTCTACCCCTTTCCAACCCCTGTATCCCACTTCCATCCCCTTTCCAACCCCTGTATCCCACTTCCATCCCCTTTCCAATCCCTGTATCCCACTTCCACCCCTTTCCAACCCCTGTATCCCACTTCCACCCCCTTTCCAACCCCTGTATCCCACTTCCATCCCTTTCCAATCCCTGTATCCCACTTCCATCCCCTTTCCAATCCCTGTATCCCACTTCCACCCCTTTCCAACCCCTGTATCCCACTTCCACCCCCTTTCCAATCCCTGTATCCCACTTCCACCCCTTTCCAACCCCTGTATCCCACTTCCCATCCCTTTCCAACCCCTGTATCCCACTTCCACCCCCTTTCCAACCCCTGTATCCCACTTCCACCCCCTTTCCAACCCCTGTATCCCACTTCCTTTCCAACCCCTGTATCCCACTTCCCACCCCTTTCCAACCCCTGTATCCCACTTCCATCCCCTTTCCAACCCCTGTATCCCACTTCCACCCCTTTCCAATCCCTGTATCCCACTTCCACCCCTTTCCAACCCCTGTATCCCACTTCCACCCCTTTCCAACCCCTGTATCCCACTTCCATCCCCTTTCCAACCCCTGTATCCCACTTCCATCCCCTTTCCAACCCCTGTATCCCACTTCCACCCCTTTCCAACCCCTGTATCCCACTTCCACCCCCTTCCATCCCCTTTCCAACCCCTGTATCCCACTTCCATCCCTTTCCAACCCCTGTATCCCACTTCCACCCCCTTTCCAACCCCTTTCCAATCCCTGTATCCCACTTCCACCCCCTTTCCAACCCCTGTATCCCACTTCCACTCCTTTCCAACCCCTGTATCCCACTTCCATCCCTTTCCAACCCCTGTATCCCACTTCCACCCCTTTCCAATCCCTGTATCCCACTTCCACTCCTTTCCAATCCCTGTATCCCACTTCCATCCCCTTTCCAACCCCTGTATCCCACTTCCACCCCTTTCCAATCCCTGTATCCCACTTCCATCCCTTTCCAACCCCTGTATCCCACTTCCACCCCTTTCCAATCCCTGTATCCCACTTCCACTCCTTTCCAATCCCTGTATCCCACTTCCATCCCCTTTCCAACCCCTGTATCCCACTTCCACCCCTTTCCAACCCCTGTATCCCACTTCCACTCCTTTCCAATCCCTGTATCCCACTTCCATCCCCTTTCCAACCCCTGTATCCCACTTCCACTCCTTTCCAACCCCTGTATCCCACTTCCAACCCCTTTCCAACCCCTGTATCCCACTTCCATCCCCTTTCCAACCCCTGTATCCCACTTCCACCCCCTTTCCAATCCCTGTATCCCACTTCCATCCCCTTTCCAATCCCTGTATCCCACTTCCACTCCTTTCCAACCCCTGTATCCCACTTCCAACCCCTTTCCAATCCCTGTATCCCACTTCCATCCCCTTTCCAACCCCTGTATCCCACTTCCACCCCCTTTCCAACCCCTGTATCCCACTTCCACCCCCTTTCCAACCCCTGTATCCCACTTCCACCCCCTTTCCAACCCCTGTATCCCACTTCCATCCCCTTTCCAACCCCTGTATCCCACTTCCATCCCCTTTCCAACCCCTGTATCCCACTTCCATCCCCTTTCCAATCCCTGTATCCCACTTCCACTCCTTTCCAACCCCTGTATCCCACTTCCACCCCTTTCCAACCCCTGTATCCCACTTCCATCCCCTTTCCAACCCCTGTATCCCACTTCCACTCCTTTCCAATCCCTGTATCCCACTTCCACCCCTTTCCATCCCCTGTATCCCACTTCCACCCCCTTTCCATCCCCTTTCCAACCCCTGTATCCCACTTCCATCCCTTTCCAACCCCTGTATCCCACTTCCACCCCCTTTCCAACCCCTTTCCAATCCCTGTATCCCACTTCCATCCCACTTCCATCCCCTTTCCAACCCCTGTATCCCACTTCCACTCCTTTCCAACCCCTGTAT
Organism: Salvelinus fontinalis; assembly: GCF_029448725.1. NCBI lineage: Eukaryota > Metazoa > Chordata > Actinopteri > Salmoniformes > Salmonidae > Salvelinus > Salvelinus fontinalis. The sequence continues at coordinate 126,405 of NW_026600356.1, read as the reverse complement.
CCCACTTCCACTCCTTTCCAATCCCTGTATCCCACTTCCATCCCCTTTCCAACCCCTGTATCCCACTTCCATCCCCTTTCCAATCCCTGTATCCCACTTCCACCCCTTTCCATCCCCTTTCCAACCCCTGTATCCCACTTCCACCCCTTTCCAATCCCTGTATCCCACTTCCACCCCTTTCCATCCCCTTTCCAACCCCTGTATCCCACTTCCACCCCTTTCCAACCCCTGTATCCCACTTCCATCCCCTTTCCAACCCCTGTATCCCACTTCCACCCCTTTCCAACCCCTGTATCCCACTTCCAACCCCTTTCCAACCCCTGTATCCCACTTCCATCCCCTTTCCAACCCCTGTATCCCACTTCCACCCCTTTCCAACCCCTGTATCCCACTTCCACCCCTTTCCAACCCCTGTATCCCACTTCCATCCCCTTTCCAACCCCTGTATCCCACTTCCAACCCTTTCCAATCCCTGTATCCCACTTCCATCCCCTTTCCAATCCCTGTATCCCACTTCCATCCCCTTTCCAACCCCTGTATCCCACTTCCACCCCTTTCCAACCCCTGTATCCCACTTCCAACCCTTTCCAACCCCTGTATCCCACTTCCACCCCTTTCCAACCCCTGTATCCCACTTCCATCCCCTTTCCAACCCCTGTATCCCACTTCCACCCCTTTCCAACCCCTGTATCCCACTTCCAACCCTTTCCAACCCCTGTATCCCACTTCCAACCCTTTCCAACCCCTGTATCCCACTTCCAAACCTTTCCAACCCCTGTATCCCACTTCCATCCCCTTTCCAACCCCTGTATCCCACTTCCATCCCCTTTCCAACCCCTGTATCCCACTTCCACCCCATTCCAACCCCTGTATCCCACTTCCAACCCTTTCCAACCCCTGTATCCCACTTCCACCCCTTTCCAACCCCTGTATCCCACTTCCATCCCCTTTCCATCCCCTTTCCAATCCCTGTATCCCACTTCCACCCCTTTCCAACCCCTGTATCCCACTTCCACCCCCTTTCCAATCCCTGTATCCCACTTCTACCCCTTTCCAACCCCTGTATCCCACTTCCACCCCCTTTCCAATCCCTGTATCCCACTTCTACCCCTTTCCAACCCCTGTATCCCACTTCCACTCCTTTCCAACCCCTGTATCCCACTTCCATCCCCTTTCCAATCCCTGTATCCCACTTCCATCCCCTTTCCAACCCCTGTATCCCACTTCCACTCCTTTCCAACCCCTGTATCCCACTTCCACTCCTTTCCAACCCCTGTATCCCACTTCCACTCCTTTCCAACCCCTGTATCCCACTTCCACTCCTTTCCAACCCCTGTATCCCACTTCCATCCCACTTCCAATCCCTGTATCCCACTTCCATCCCCTTTCCAATCCCTGTATCCCACTTCTACCCCTTTCCAACCCCTGTATCCCACTTCCACTCCTTTCCAACCCCTGTATCCCACTTCCACTCCTTTCCAACCCCTGTATCCCACTTCCACTCCTTTCCAACCCCTGTATCCCACTTCCATCCCACTTCCAATCCCTGTATCCCACTTCCACCCCTTTCCAACCCCTGTATCCCACTTCCACCCCTTTCCAATCCCTGTATCCCACTTCCATCCCCTTTCCAATCCCTGTATCCCACTTCTACCCCTTTCCAACCCCTGTATCCCACTTCCACCCCCTTTCCAATCCCTGTATCCCACTTCTACCCCTTTCCAACCCCTGTATCCCACTTCCACTCCTTTCCAACCCCTGTATCCCACTTCCATCCCCTTTCCAATCCCTGTATCCCACTTCCACTCCTTTCCAACCCCTGTATCCCACTTCCACTCCTTTCCAATCCCTGTATCCCACTTCCACTCCTTTCCAATCCCTGTATCCCACTTCCATCCCCTTTCCAACCCCTGTATCCCACTTCCACTCCTTTCCAATCCCTGTATCCCACTTCCACTCCTTTCCAATCCCTGTATCCCACTTCCACTCCTTTCCAACCCCTGTATCCCACTTCCACCCCTTTCCAATCCCTGTATCCCACTTCCATCCCACTTCCAACCCTTTCCAACCCCTGTATCCCACTTCTACCCCTTTCCAACCCCTGTATCCCACTTCCATCCCCTTTCCAACCCCTGTATCCCACTTCCACCCCTTTCCAATCCCTGTATCCCACTTCCATCCCCTTTCCATCCCCTTTCCAATCCCTGTATCCCACTTCCACTCCTTTCCAATCCCTGTATCCCACTTCCATCCCATTTCCAACCCCTGTATCCCACTTCCAACCCCTTTCCAACCCCTGTATCCCACTTCCATCCCCTTTCCAACCCCTGTATCCCACTTCCAACCCCTTTCCAATCCCTGTATCCCACTTCCAACCCCTTTCCAACCCCTGTATCCCACTTCCATCCCATTTCCAATCCCTGTATCCCACTTCCATCCCCTTTCCAACCCCTGTATCCCACTTCCACTCCTTTCCAACCCCTGTATCCCACTTCCACTCCTTTCCAATCCCTGTATCCCACTTCCATCCCATTTCCAACCCCTGTATCCCACTTCCACCCCTTTCCAACCCCTGTATCCCACTTCCACTCCTTTCCAACCCCTGTATCCCACTTCCACTCCTTTCCAATCCCTGTATCCCACTTCCATCCCTTTCCAACCCCTGTATCCCACTTCCACCCCTTTCCAACCCCTGTATCCCACTTCCATCCCCTTTCCAACCCCTGTATCCCACTTCCATCCCCTTTCCATCCCCTTTCCAATCCCTGTATCCCACTTCCACTCCTTTCCAATCCCTGTATCCCACTTCCACTCCTTTCCAATCCCTGTATCCCACTTCCACCCCCTTTCCAACCCCTGTATCCCACTTCCACCCCTTTCCAATCCCTGTATCCCACTTCCATCCCACTTCCAACCCTTTCCAACCCCTGTATCCCACTTCTACCCCTTTCCAACCCCTGTATCCCACTTCCATCCCCTTTCCAATCCCTGTATCCCACTTCCACCCCTTTCCAACCCCTGTATCCCACTTCCAACCCTTTCCAACCCCTGTATCCCACTTCTACCCCTTTCCAACCCCTGTATCCTCCTGTATCACACTTCCATCCCCTTTCTAACCCCTGTATCCCACTTCCACCCCTTTCAACCCCCTTTATCCTCCTTTATACCCCATTCCACCCGCTCTATCTCACTTCCACCACCTGTATCCACCTTCCACCCACTTCCACTACATGTATCCCCTTCCACCCCCTATATCCCCCTTCCAACCCCTTGTATCCCATAGCCTACCCCAGACCAGGTCCTGGTCTGAGACTGAGTTTAATTAACAAGATGCAGTAGCTTCTGGAAAGACCCTGGTCTGAGACTGAGTTTAATTAACAAGATGCAGTAGCTTCTGGAAAGACCCTGGTCTGAGACTGAGTTTAATTAAAAAGATGCAGTAGCTTCTGGAAAGACCCTGTTCTGAGCCTGGGCCTGAGGCTGTACAGGGTTGTCTCTTAATGAGCTGCCCATGGTGATAGAGAGAGACTCAGTGTGCAATATGAGCACAATCACAATCTAATGGGCTAATTTATCTAGAAAGGAACATAATTTAACACAACGCTGCCTTTTAGTGGCTGATCTTGAGCTCATCAGGACACCAAATATTATTTTACTCCTGTTTGGTAAAAATGATATTTGCACATTTTAATATCAGGTACTGCATGTCCAGTCTATTACACAGCTGCCATTCATTCCCCGTTTCTGTTCAGAACTTAACAAATTGAATAAGGCCTGGCGACAGATAAAGATAGATAGGCTGCCATATTATTCTCCTGGAACAAACCAAGGACTTGGTCACGAGCACTGTGTTTAATCACAGGTGTTGTTTTGGAAGCTGAATTAATACAGATAAGGGAGAGGAAGATAGCATCTCAGCTTTTCCTACACAGATATACTAGGCCTACTGTTTTTCATTAGCCTCTAAGTTGAGGTAATATGCAGCGCAGTGAGAGAGAGAGAGTTAGAAAGAGAGAGAGAGAGAGAGAGAGAGCGAGAGAGAGGGAGAGGGAGAGAGAGAGTTAGAAAGAGAGAGAGAGTTAGAAAGAGAGAGAGAGGGAGAGAGAGATAGTTAGAAAGAGAGATAGTTAGAAAGAGAGAGAGAGAGAGAGAGAGAGAGAGAGAGAGGGAGAGAGAGAGTTAGAAAGAGAGAGAGAGAGAGAGAGAGAGAGAGAGAGAGAGAGAGAGGGAGGCAGAGAGAGAGAACAGGGGGAAAGAGAGAGAGAGAGGGAGAGAGAGAGTTAGAAAGAGAGAGAGAGGGAGAGAGAGAGTTAGAAAGAGAGAGAGAGAGAGAGAGAGAGAGAGAGAGAGAGAGAGAGAGAGAGAGAGAGAGAGAGTTAGAAAGAGAGAGAGAGAGAGAGAGAGAGAGAGAGAGAGAGAGAGAGAGAGAGAGAGAGAGAGAGAGAGAGAGAGAGGGAGGCAGAGAGAGAGAACAGGGGGAAAGAGAGAGAACAGGGAGAGAGAGAGAGAGAGAGAGTTAGAAAGAGAGAGAGAGGGAGAGTGGTCATGAGCAGATGAGCTCCTGAAAAAATATTTAGAGTTGGATAAACTTGGATTGATCCACAAGGAGATACACAGGATACTACCCTCCTCAACACTATGTCACCAGGTCATATACAGGATACTACCCTCCACAACACTATGTCACCAGGACATATACAGGATACTACCCTCCACAACACTATGTCACCAGGACATATACAGGATACTACCCTCCACAACACTATGTCACCAGGACATATACAGGATACTACCCTCTACAACACTATGTCACCAGGACATATACAGGATACTACCCTCTACAACACTATGTCACCAGGACATATACAGGATAATACCCTCCACAACACTATGTCACCAGGACATATACAGGATACTACCCTCCACAACACTATGTCACCAGGACATATAGAGGATACTACCCTCTACAACACTATGTCACCAGGACATATAGAGGATACTACCCTCTACAACACTATGTCACCAGGACATATACAGGATACTACCCTCCACAACACTATGTCACCAGGAAATATACAGGATACTACCCTCTACAACACTATGTCACCAGGACATATACAGGATAATACCCTCCACAACACTATGTCACCAGGACATATACAGGATACTACCCTCCACAACACTATGTCACCAGGACATATAGAGGATACTACCCTCCACAACACTATGTCACCAGGACATATACAGGATACTACCCTCCACAACACTATGTCACCAGGACATATACAGGATACTACCCTCCACAACACTATGTCACCAGGACATATACAGGATACTACCCTCTACAACACTATGTCACCAGGACACATACAGGATACTACCCTCTATAACACTATGTCACCAGGACATATACAGGATACTACCCTCTACAACACTATGTCACCAGGACACATACAGGATACTACCCTCTACAACACTATGTCACCAGGACATATACAGGATACTACCCTCCACAACACTATGTCACCAGGACACATACAGGATACTACCCTCTACAACAGTATGTCACCCGGACATATACAGGATACTACCCTCCACAACATAACCTTCACTATGTCACCAGGACATATACAGGATACTACCCTCCACAACATAACCTTCACTATGTCACCAGGACATATACAGGATACTACCCTCCTCAACACTATGTCACCAGGATATATACAGGATACTACCCTCCACAACACTATGTCACCAGGACATATACAGGATACTACCCTCTACAACATAACCTTCACTATGTCACCAGGACATATACAGGATACTACCCTCCACAACAATATGTCACCAGGATATATACAGGATACTACCCTCTACAACATAACCTTCACTATGTCACCAGGACACATACAGGATACTACCCTCTACAACATAACCTTCACTATGTCACCAGGACATATACAGGATACTACCCTCCACAACATAACCTTCACTATGTCACCAGGACATATACAGGATACTACCCTCCACAACACTATGTCACCAGGATATATACAGGATACTACCCTCCACAACACTATGTCACCAGGACACATACAGGATACTACCCTCTACAACATAACCTTCACAATGTCACCAGGACATATACAGGATACTACCCTCCACAACACTATGTCACCAGGACATATACAGGATACTACCATCCACAACACTATGTCACCAGGACATATACAGGATACTACCCTCTACAACACTATGTCACCAGGACATATACAGGATACTACCCTCCACAACACTATGTCACCAGGACACATACAGGATACTACCCTCCACAACATAACCTTCACTATGTCACCAGGACATATACAGGATACTACCCTCCACAACACTATGTCACCAGGACATATACAGGATACTACCATCCACAACATAACCTTCACTATGTCACCAGGTCATATACAGGATACTACCCTCCTCAACACTATGTCACCAGGTCATATACAGGATACTACCCTCCACAACATAACCTTCACTATGTCACCAGGTCATATACAGGATACTACCCTCCTCAACACTATGTCACCAGGACATATACAGGATACTACCCTCCACAACATAACCTTCACTATGTCACCAGGTCATATACAGGATACTACCCTCCACAACATAACCTTCACTATGTCACCAGGTCATATACAGGATACTACCCTCCACAACATAACCTTCACTATGTCAACAGGACATATACAGGATACTACCCTCCACAACATAACCTTCACTATGTCACCAGGACATATACAGGATACTACCCTCCACAACATAACCTTCACTATGTCACCAGGACATATACAGGATACTACCCTCCACAACACTATGTCACCAGGACATATACAGGATACTACCCTCCACAACACTATGTCACCAGGACATATACAGGATACTACCCTCCACAACATAACCTTCACTATGTCACCAGGACATATACAGGATACTACCCTCCACAACACTATGTCACCAGGACATATACAGGATACTACCCTCCACAACACTATGTCACCAGGACATATACAGGATACTACCCTCCACAACATAACCTTCACTATGTCACCAGGACATATACAGGATACTACCCTCCACAACACTATGTCACCAGGACATATACAGGATACTACCCTCCACAACACTATGTCACCAGGACATATACAGGATACTACCCTCCTCAACACTATGTCACCAGGACATATACAGGATACTACCATCCACAACACTATGTCACCAGGACATATACAGGATACTACCCTCCACAACACTATGTCACCAGGACATATACAGGATACTACCCTCCACAACACTATGTCACCAGGACATATACAGGATACTACCATCCACAACACTATGTCACCAGGACATATACAGGATACTACCCTCCACAATATAACCTTCACTATGTCACCAGGACATATACAGGAGAATACCCTCCTCAACACTATGTCACCAGGACATATACAGGATACTACCCTCCTCAACACTATGTCACCATGACATATACAGGATACTACCCTCCACAACATAACCTTCACTATGTCACCAGGACATATACAGGATACTACCCTCCTCAACACTATGTCACCAGGACATATACAGGATACTACCCTCCACAACATAACCTTCACTATGTCACCAGGACATATACAGGATACTACCCTCCTCAACACTATGTCACCAGGACATATACAGGATACTACCCTCTATAACACTATGTCACCAGGACATATACAGGATACTACCCTCTATAACACTATGTCACCAGGACATATACAGGATACTACCCTCCACAACATAACCTTCACTATGTCACCAGGACATATACAGGATACTACCCTCCACAACACTATGTCACCAGGACATATACAGGATACTACCCTCAAACAACATAACCTTCACTATGTCACCAGGACCTATACAGGATACTACCCTCCACAACATAACCTTCACTATGTCACCAGGACATATACAGGATACTACCCTCCACAACACTATGTCACCAGGACATATACAGGATACTACCCTCCACAACACTATGTCACCAGGACATATACAGGATACTACCCTCCACAACACTATGTCACCCGGACATATACAGGATACTACCCTCTACAACACTATGTCACCAGGACATATACAGGATAATACCCTCCACAACACTATGTCACCAGGACATATACAGGATACTACCCTCCACAACACTATGTAACTAGGACATATACAGGATACTACCCTCTTCAACATAACCTTCACTATGTCACCAGGACATATACAGGATACTACCCTCTATAACACTATGTCACCAGGACATATACAGGATACTACCCTCCTCAACACTATGTCACCAGGACATATACAGGATACTACCCTCCACAACACTATGTCACCAGGACATATACAGGATAATACCCTCCACAACACTATGTCACCAGGACACATACAGGATACTACCCTCCACAACACTATGTCACCAGGACATATACAGGATACTACCCTCTACAACACTATGTCACCATGACATATACAGCATACTACCCTCCACAACACTATGTCACAAGGACATATACAGGATACTACCCTCCACAACACTATGTCACCAGGACATATACAGGATACTACCCTCCACAACAATATGTCACCAGGACATATACAGGATACTACCCTCCACAACATAACCTTCACTATGTCACCAGGACATATACAGGATACTACCCTCCACAACAATATGTCACCAGGACATATACAGGATACTACCCTCCACAACACTATGTCACCAGAACACATACAGGATACTACCCTCCACAACATAACATTCACTATGTCACCAGGACATATACAGGATACTACCCTCCACAACACTATGTCACCAGGACATATACAGGATACTACCCTCTACAACATAACCTTCACTATGTCACCAGGACATATACAGGATACTACCCTCTACAACATAACCTTCACTATGTCACCAGGACATATACAGGATACTACCCTCCACAACACTATGTCACCATGACATATACAGGATACTACCCTCCACAACACTATGTCACCAGGACATATACAGGATACTACCCTCCACAACACTATGTCACCAGGACATATACAGGATACTACCCTCCACAACACTATGTCACCCGGACATATACAGGATACTACCCTCTACAACACTATGTCACCAGGACATATACAGGATACTACCCTCCACAACACTATGTCACCAGGACATATACAGGATACTACCCTCCTCAACACTATGTCACCAGGACATATACAGGATACTACCATCCACAACACTATGTCACCAGGACATATACAGGATACTACCCTCCACAACACTATGTCACCAGGACATATACAGGATACTACCCTCCACAACACTATGTCACCAGGACATATACAGGATACTACCATCCACAACACTATGTCACCAGGACATATACAGGATACTACCCTCCACAATATAACCTTCACTATGTCACCAGGACATATACAGGATACTACCCTCCTCAACACTATGTCACCAGGACATATACAGGATACTACCCTCCTCAACACTATGTCACCATGACATATACAGGATACTACCCTCCACAACATAACCTTCACTATGTCACCAGGACATATACAGGATACTACCCTCCTCAACACTATGTCACCAGGACATATACAGGATACTACCCTCCACAACATAACCTTCACTATGTCACCAGGACATATACAGGATACTACCCTCCTCAACACTATGTCACCAGGACATATACAGGATACTACCCTCTATAACACTATGTCACCAGGACATATACAGGATACTACCCTCTATAACACTATGTCACCAGGACATATACAGGATACTACCCTCCACAACATAACCTTCACTATGTCACCAGGACATATACAGGATACTACCCTCCACAACACTATGTCACCAGGACATATACAGGATACTACCCTCAAACAACATAACCTTCACTATGTCACCAGGACCTATACAGGATACTACCCTCCACAACATAACCTTCACTATGTCACCAGGACATATACAGGATACTACCCTCCACAACACTATGTCACCAGGACATATACAGGATACTACCCTCCACAACACTATGTCACCAGGACATATACAGGATACTACCCTCCACAACACTATGTCACCCGGACATATACAGGATACTACCCTCTACAACACTATGTCACCAGGACATATACAGGATAATACCCTCCACAACACTATGTCACCAGGACATATACAGGATACTACCCTCCACAACACTATGTAACTAGGACATATACAGGATACTACCCTCTTCAACATAACCTTCACTATGTCACCAGGACATATACAGGATACTACCCTCTATAACACTATGTCACCAGGACATATACAGGATACTACCCTCCTCAACACTATGTCACCAGGACATATACAGGATACTACCCTCCACAACACTATGTCACCAGGACATATACAGGATAATACCCTCCACAACACTATGTCACCAGGACACATACAGGATACTACCCTCCACAACACTATGTCACCAGGACATATACAGGATACTACCCTCTACAACACTATGTCACCATGACATATACAGCATACTACCCTCCACAACACTATGTCACAAGGACATATACAGGATACTACCCTCCACAACACTATGTCACCAGGACATATACAGGATACTACCCTCCACAACACTATGTCACCAGGACATATACAGGATACTACCCTCCACAACATAACCTTCACTATGTCACCAGGACATATACAGGATACTACCCTCCACAACAATATGTCACCAGGACATATACAGGATACTACCCTCCACAACACTATGTCACCAGAACACATACAGGATACTACCCTCCACAACATAACATTCACTATGTCACCAGGACATATACAGGATACTACCCTCCACAACACTATGTCACCAGGACATATACAGGATACTACCCTCTACAACATAACCTTCACTATGTCACCAGGACATATACAGGATACTACCCTCTACAACATAACCTTCACTATGTCACCAGGACATATACAGGATACTACCCTCCACAACACTATGTCACCATGACATATACAGGATACTACCCTCCACAACACTATGTCACCAGGACATATACAGGATACTACCCTCCACAACACTATGTCACCAGGACATATACAGGATACTACCCTCCACAACACTATGTCACCCGGACATATACAGGATACTACCCTCTACAACACTATGTCACCAGGACATATACAGGATAATACCCTCCACAACACTATGTCACCAGGACATATACAGGATACTACCCTCCACAACACTATGTAACTAGGACATATACAGGATACTACCCTCTTCAACATAACCTTCACTATGTCACCAGGACATATACAGGATACTACCCTCTATAACACTATGTCACCAGGACATATACAGGATACTACCCTCCTCAACACTATGTCACCAGGACATATACAGGATACTACCCTCCACAACACTATGTCACCAGGACATATACAGGATAATACCCTCCACAACACTATGTCACCAGGACACATACAGGATACTACCCTCCACAACACTATGTCACCAGGACATATACAGGATACTACCCTCTACAACACTATGTCACCATGACATATACAGGATACTACCCTCCACAACACTATGTCACAAGGACATATACAGGATACTACCCTCCACAACACTATGTCACCAGGACATATACAGGATACTACCCTCCACAACACTATGTCACCAGGACATATACAGGATACTACCCTCCACAACATAACCTTCACTATGTCACCAGGACATATACAGGATACTACCCTCCACAACAATATGTCACCAGGACATATACAGGATACTACCCTCCACAACACTATGTCATCAGGACACATACAGGATACTACCCTCCACAACATAACATTCACTATGTCACCAGGACATATACAGGATACTACCCTCCACAACACTATGTCACCAGGACATATACAGGATACTACCCTCTACAACATAACCTTCACTATGTCACCAGGACATATACAGGATACTACCCTCTACAACATAACCTTAACTATGTCACCAGGACATATACAGGATACTACCCTCCACAACACTATGTCACCATGACATATACAGGATACTACCCTCCACAACACTATGTCACCAGGACATATACAGGATACTACCCTCCACAACACTATGTCACCATTACATATAGAGGATACTACCATCCACAACACTATGTCACCAGGTCATATACAGGATACTACCCTCTACAACACTATGTCACCAGGACACATACAGGATACTACCCTCCACAACACTATGTCACCAGGACATATACAGGATACTACCCTCCACAACATAACATTCACTATGTCACCAGGACATATACAGGATACTACCCTCCACAACATAACCTTCACTATGTCACCAGGACATATACAGGATACTACCCTCCACAACATAACCTTCACTATGTCACCAGGACATATACAGGATACTACCCTCCACAACACTATGTCACCAGGACATATACAGGATACTACCCTCCACAACACTATGTCACCAGGACATATACAGGATACTACCCTCCTCAACACTATGTCACCAGGACATATACAGGATACTACCCTCCACAACACTATGTCACTAGGACATATACAGGATACTACCCTCCTCAACACTATGTCACCATGACATATACAGGATACTACCCTCCACAACACTATGTCACCAGGACATATACAGGATACTACCCTCCACAACATAACCTTCACTATGTCACCAGGACATATACAGGATACTACCCTCCTCAACACTATGTCACCAGGACATATACAGGATACTACCCTCTATAACACTATGTCACCAGGACATATACAGGATACTACCCTCTATAACACTATGTCACCAGGACATATACAGGATACTACCCTCCACAACATAACCTTCACTATGTCACCAGGACATATACAGGATACTACCCTCCACAACACTATGTCACCAGGACATATACAGGATACTACCCTCAAACAACATAACCTTCACTATGTCACCAGGACATATACAGGATACTACCCTCCACAACATAACCTTCACTATGTCACCAGGACATATACAGGATACTACCCTCCACAACACTATGTCACCAGGACATATACAGGATACTACCCTCCACAACACTATGTCACCAGGACATATACAGGATACTACCCTCCACAACACTATGTCACCCGGACATATACAGGATACTACCCTCTACAACACTATGTCACCAGGACATATACAGGATAATACCCTCCACAACACTATGTCACCAGGACATATACAGGATACTACCCTCCACAACACTATGTCACTAGGACATATACAGGATACTACCCTCTTCAACATAACCTTCACTATGTCACCAGGACATATACAGGATACTACCCTCTATAACACTATGTCACCAGGACATATACAGGATACTACCCTCCTCAACACTATGTCACCAGGACATATACAGGATACTACCCTCCACAACACTATGTCACCAGGACATATACAGGATAATACCCTCCACAACACTATGTCACCAGGACACATACAGGATACTACCCTCCACAACACTATGTCACCAGGACATATACAGGATACTACCCTCTACAACACTATGTCACCATGACATATACAGGATACTACCCTCCACAACACTATGTCACAAGGACACATACAGGATACTACCCTCCACAACACTATGTCACCAGGACATATACAGGATACTACTCTCCACAACACTATGTCACCAGGACATATACAGGATACTACCCTCCACAACATAACCTTCACTATGTCACCAGGACATATACAGGATACTACCCTCCACAACAATATGTCACCAGGACATATACAGGATACTACCCTCCACAACACTATGTCACCAGGACACATACAGGATACTACCCTCCACAACACTATGTCACCAGGACACATACAGGATACTACCCTCCACAACATAACATTCACTATGTCACCAGGACATATACAGGATACTACCCTCCACAACACTATGTCACCAGGACATATACAGGATACTACCCTCTACAACATAACCTTCACTATGTCACCAGGACATATACAGGATACTACCCTCCACAACACTATGTCACCATGACATATACAGGATACTACCCTCCACAACACTATGTCACCAGGACATATACAGGATACTACCCTCCACAACACTATGTCACCAGGACATATACAGGATACTACCCTCCACAACACTATGTCACCAGGACATATACAGGATACTACCCTCCACAACACTATGTCACCAGGACATATACAGGATACTACCCTCCACAACACTATGTCACCAGGACATATACAGGATACTACCCTCCACAACACTATGTCACCAGGACATATACAGGATACTACCCTCTACTACACTATGTCACCAGGACATATACAGGATACTACCCTCCACAACACTATGTCACCAGGACATATACAGGATACTACCATCTACAACACTATGTCACCAGGACATATACAGGATACTACCCTCCACAACACTATGTCACCAGGACATATACAGGATACTACCCTCCACAACACAACATTCACTATGTCACCAGGACATATACAGGATACTACCCTCCACAACACTATGTCACCAGGACATATACAGGATACTACCCTCCACAACATAACCTTCACTATGTCGCCAGGACATATATAGGATACTACCCTCCACAACACTATGTCACCAGGACATATACAGGATACTACCCTCCACAACACTATGTCACCAGGACATATACAGGATACTGCCCTCCACAACATAACCTTCACTATGTCACCAGGACATATACAGGATACTACCCTCCACAACACTATGTCACCAGGACATATACAGGATACTACCCTCCACAACACTATGTCACCAGGAAATATACAGGATACTACCCTCCACAACACTATGTCACCAGGACATATACAGGATACTACCCTCCACAACACTATGTCACCAGGACATATACAGGATACTACCCTCCACAACACTATGTCACCAGGACATATACAGGATACTTCCCTCCACAACACTATGTCACCAGGACATATACAGGATACTACCCTCCACAACACTATGTCACCAGGACATATACAGGATACTACCCTCCACAACACTATGTCACCAGGACATATACAGGATACTACCCTCCACAACACTATGTCACCAGGACATATACAGGATACTACCATCCACAACACTATGTCACCAGGACATATACAGGATCCTGCCCTCCACAACACTATGTCACCAGGACATATACAGGATACTACCCTCCACAACATAACCTTCACTATGTCACCAGGTCATATACAGGATACTACCCTCCACAACACTATGTCACCAGGACATATACAGGATACTACCCTCCACAACATAACCTTCACTATGTCACCAGGACGTATACAGGATACTACCCTCCACAACACTATGTCACCAGGACATATACAGGATACTACCCTCCACAACACTATGTCACCAGGACATATACAGGATACTACCCTCTACAACACTATGTCACCAGGACATATACAGGATACTACCCTCCACAACATAACCTTCACTATGTCACCAGGACATATACAGGATACTACCCTGAATAACATATCCCTCACTATGTCACCTTGACATATACAGGATACTACCCTCCACAACACTATGTCACCAGGACATATACAGGATACTACCCTCCACAACACTATGTCACCAGGACACATACAGGATACTACCCTCCACAACACTATGTCACCAGGACATATACAGGATACTACCCTCCACAACACTATGTCACCAGGACATATACAGGATACTACCCTCCACAACATACCCACTAAGGGAAGGGACTCAGTGGGTATGCTAATTTCGTATAGAGCAGACATAACTATTCAATTGTAAGGAACATTTTACATTTGGCTAGAAATTCAAAAGGAAATCATTTTGACAAAAAAATCCCCATATTTGAATGAAGACAGCTTCTCCATCCTAGAGGGGGAGATGAACCATTTCCAGGCCCAGGGACATGTACTAGTCTGTGGCGACCTACATGCCAGAACTGGACACGAACCCTCTCAGCGCACAAGGGGACAAATACCTATCTGGTGACATCATTCCCTCAGAAACGGGTCACAAGTCCTGCAGCTCTGTCGCACGTTGGGTACATAGTCAATGGCAGACTTGGAGGGCAGTCCTATGGTAGGTACACCTATAATCACATGCTATTTGTCACAACAGGTGTAGGACCTTACAGCTTACTTACAAGCCCTTAACCAACAATGCAGTTTTAAGACGAATATGTGTTAAGAAAGTATTTACTAAAATAAACTAAAGTAAAAAATAAATAAAATATATAAAATATTTATTAAAGAAGAAAAATAACAAATACTTAAGGAGAAAAAATAAAATAACATTAGTGAGACTATATATTTACATTTTTTGTTAATTTGTAAAAAAAAATAAAAAAAATGTCTAAAAACATGATTCCACATTGTCATTCTGGGATATTGTGTGTAGGCTAGTGGAACACAATCTCAAATTAATACATTTTAAATTGACGCTGTAACACATCAAAATGTGAAAAGTTAAGAGCTGTGACTGCTTTCTGAAGGCAGGGTATCTGGTAAACAGAGGAGTTGGGTTATAATGGCGCCGGAAGAGATGGCCGCCGTTTTACGGACTCCTAAGCAATTGTGCAATTATTCGTTTTTTAAAATTTTGTACAGAATGTTTCTGCAACCGTATCTTACGGCAAAAAATAGCTTCTGGATAACAGGACAGTGACCCCTCACCTCGGATTAGACAAATTAGAAACAAAACAAAACAACAACAACAACAACAAACAGGACGATATTCTCCAAACAAAGCGACGCAGAGGACGAAGAGCCGGGTGCCTGTAGAAGGCAAGTGGGAAAGCTGCCGTTACCGTCAATACTACTCACCAACGTGCAATCATTGGACAATAAACTAGACGAGCTACGATCACGAATATCCTACCAACGGGACATGAAAAACTGTAATATCCTATGTTTCACGGAATCGTGGCTGAATGACGACATGGATTTTCAGCTAGCGGGATACACGCTGCATCGGCAAGATAAAACAGCACACTCCGGTAAGACGAGGGGGGCGGTCTGTGCATATTTGTAAACAACAGCTGGTGCACGAAATCTAAGGAAGTCTCTAGATTTTGCTCGCCTGACGTGGGGTATTTTATGATACATTTCAGGCCACACCACTTGTCTAGAGAGTTCTCAGCTATACTTTTCGTGGCTGTTTATTTACCACCACAAACAGATGCGGGCACTAAGACAGCACTCAGTCAGCTGTATAAGGAAATAAGCAAACAGGAAACCGCTCATCCAGAGGCGGCGCTCCTAGTGGCCGGGGACTTTAATGCAGGGAAACTTAAATCAGTTCTACCAAATCTCTATCAACATGTTAAATGTGCAACCAGAGGGAAAACAATTCTAGACCACGTTTACTCCACACACAGAGACGCGTACAAAGCTCTCCCTCGCCCTCCATTTGGTAAATCCGACCACAATTCTATCCTCCTGATTCCTGCTTACCAGCTAAAATTAAAGCAGGAAGTACCAGTGACTCGCTCAATAAGGAAGTGGTCAGATGATGCAGATGCTACGGTACAGGACTGTTCTGCAGCACAGACTGGAACATGTTCCGGGATTCTTCCCATGGCATTGAGGAGTACACCACATCGCCTGGGAGCATCATGCAGTATCATATGTCTGAATCATTTCCCCAGTCTATTTGGCCTGAGCTGGACTGTAGCTCAGTGCTCTGGTCTACAACAGTGTTGAGACATGACAGGCATGTGTTCAGGTGTATTGGTCATTGTAGTGGTGGACTAACATCACTGTTGTTGCAGGCAGCAATTCATCATCTTTTTCCCAGAGACTCCTGGGTCATATCCTGTTAGGTTTTCAGATGCTCTGCTTCTCCCCATCTCATCGCTGCTATAGTGTCACAACTTGTCCTGTTATTGAGCATGGTAGATGGCCTTTAAAAAGACTATCTCCAATAAGTCTTTATTCTTGTTTTGTTGGCTAACATTCTGTGTTTTCATGAACTCTGCCCCCCGCCATGACAACGCCAGGAAGAATGTTGTGTGTGAGTGACAGGCCTATGGAAGGCCTCGTCCCAATACGCATTTCAAACACTTTGGGAACAATGGCCTTCGATGTGATTGAATTAATGAGCTATCGCGGACTGTCAAAAGAGCACACATACTTTCCATAAAGCTGATTATCTGTGTATGGCAGAAAGAGAAGAGAGCGGAGGGAAGTGGAGGCTTGTCTTTCACTGGGCACCTCCAAAGGAACCATCAAAGTGTGGGTCGAGGCTTAGAGAGTGCTGTTCTGGCGACGTTGTTTTGCCCTCTCCCTCCTGCCTAGCCTACTTAGCATAAATCAACCATAGGGCTTTAACAAATCTATTCAAGGAGCCGGGGGCCCCGGAGACCCTAGAACAACATGCTTTTTCACAAGCCACCACCTCCAGGCAAGACATTTTGCAGGCAGCTATTGTTCTGCTTGAACTGTGCTTAGATTCCCTGGTCCCCAACCCCAGCCGGTCCGCTCTGGTCGTATTGAACCTGGAGAGACACACCAGGAGTAAACTACCAAGACTGGCCTAAATCAACCAGCTATACTGAGCTAGTTCAACCAGCTATTGAGACAAGAACATAGGGGATAGAGGTGCTGAGAGTGAAATGCTCACCAGATCAGCTAAGGGAGCCCTCTGAAACGTGAGCTAATTCTCGATTTAATCCTTTTAGCTGTTTTTTCTCCCCTCTACAGCATCTAGAGGTGGCTGAGGACTTGGTAAGAGATGACTGTGTAGGTTGTTGTGGAGCAGCATCTAGAGGTGGCTGAGGACTTGGTAAGAGATGACTGTGTGGGTTGTTGTGGAGCAGCATCTAGAGGAGGCTGAGGACTTGGTAAGAGATGACTGTGTGGGTTGTTGTGGAGCAGCATCTAGAGGTGGCTGAGGACTTGGTAAGTGATGACTGTGTAGGTTGTAGTGGAGCAGCATCTAGAGGTGGCTGAGGACTTGGTAAGAGATGACTGTGTAGGTTGTTGTGGAGCAGCATCTAGAGGAGGCTGAGGACTTGGTAAGAGATGACTGTGTAGGTTGTTGTGGAGCAGCATCTAGAGGAGGCTGAGGACTTGGTAACAGATGACTGTGTAGGTTGTTGTGGAGCAGCATCTAGAGGTGGCTGAGGACTTGGTAAGAGATGACTGTGTAGGTTGTTGTGGAGCAGCATCTAGAGGTGGCTGAGGACTTGGTAAGAGATGACTGTGTAGGTGGTTGTGGAGCAGCATCTAGAGGTGGCTGAGGACTTGGTAAGAGATGACTGTGTGGGTTGTTGTGGAGCAGCATCTAGAGGAGGCTGAGGAATTGGTAAGAGATGACTGTGTAGGTTGTTGTGGAGCAGCATCTAGAGGTGGCTGAGGACTTGGTAAGAGATGACTGTGTAGGTTGTTGTCGAGCAGCATCTAGAGGAGGCTGAGGACTTGGTAAGAGATGACTGTGTGGGTTGTTGTGGAGCAGCATCTAGAGGTGGCTGAGGACTTGGTAAGAGATGACTGTGTAGGTTGTTGTGGAGCAGCATCTAGAGGTGGCTGAGGACTTGGTAAGAGATGACTGTGTAGGTGGTTGTGGAGCAGCATCTAGAGGTGGCTGAGGACTTGGTAAGAGATGACTGTGTAGGTTGTTGTGGAGCAGCATCTAGAGGTGGCTGAGGACTTGGTAAGAGATGACTGTGTGGGTTGTTGTGGAGCAGCATCTAGAGGTGGCTGAGGACTTGGTAAGAGATGACTGTGTAGGTTGTTGTGGAGCAGCATCTAGAGGAGGCTGAGGACTTGGTAAGAGATGACTGTGTAGGTGGTTGTGGAGCAGCATCTAGAGGTGGCTGAGGACTTGGTAAGAGATGACTGTGTAGGTTGTTGTGGAGCAGCATCTAGAGGTGGCTGAGGACTTGGTAAGAGATGACTGTGTAGGTGGTTGTGGAGCAGCATCTAGAGGTGGCTGAGGACTTGGTAAGAGATGACTGTGTAGGTTGTTGTGGAGCAGCATCTAGAGGTGGCTGAGGACTTGGTAAGAGATGACTGTGTAGGTTGTTGTGGAGCAGCATCTAGAGGTGGCTGAGGACTTGGTAAGAGATGACTGTGTAGGTTGTTGTGGAGCAGCATCTAGAGGTGGCTGAGGACTTGGTAAGAGATGACTGTGTAGGTTGTTGTGGAGCAGCATCTAGAGGTGGCTGAGGACTTGGTAAGAGATGACTGTGTAGGTTGTTGTGGAGCAGCATCTAGAGGTGGCTGAGGACTTGGTAAGAGATGACTGTGTAGGTTGTTGTGGAGCAGCATCTAGAGGAGGCTGAGGACTTGGTAAGAGATGACTGTGTAGGTTGCCTGCTTTTAAGAACAGCTTGGTTGATTTTTGGGCTGTCAAACGTATTCTTTGTTATCTACCGCTGCCAATGAGGAGCAGAGAATGAAGGAAGAGAGAGGCGTGTCCTCAAGTGGCAGTAGGTGGGCCGTGCCTGGAGTGCTTCTTAAACCACAACATTACCGTGGAACCATTGTCTCTAAACTCTCTTCCGTGCATATCACATACCCACAGATCCCCCTCAATGTATAGCTGAGAGCGTGCATTCTGAAAGATAGGAATTGGTCCTCACGCTGTGAGGTTAGGGACCATAAATTGGAAGCGCTTTGTGTCAGTGAGTAATATACATAGCATTATTCATAAAGAGAGAGATGAACACCTCTGGTGGTGGCTGGGCTGTGTGAGCCTGACACAGGAGTTACATATGGGCTAATGTAGTCTTTTATCTGCTCCCATTTTGGGTAATATATATCCCTGGGGCTGGATCCTGTGTCTGTCATTGTACCGATAGAACAAAACAAATGATGAGCAGAATAATGTTCCTCTGGTGGCTTCGCTGCTTAGTTCATTCAGCTTGTTATTCACCTTTTTTTGTGCATATGAGTCAAAAAGGTGTGCAGTATATAGCTAGCTGGAGCAACAACGAAAAACACTAGCTCCCAGCCTCAGCATTCCTGTGTGTGAACAGACGTCTGTGAGTCGGTAGCCAAACGATGTCAGTCCTGCCTGAGAGGATCACCTCTTCTTGGGGTTAATCATGTCTCTGGCAGACCCTCTATCTAATTTCTATTCAGTCTATTCTCTCTACAGCCTACAGCAGAGCTGGAAATGTTGGCACTGAAATGAAACATTTCTAGTTTCAGTCTAAATGCTTTCATTGTAACTCGATGTTTTTTCACTAAAAGACTAGGACCCTTGTTTAGGATTCACAATGTGTATAAAGTCACATCTAGTACAATAGCAAAGTAACACAGACTATACTAATTGACATGTAAAAGCTTCTGGAATATACACTGCGTACACCAAACATTAGGAACACTTTCCGAACATTGAGGTGCACCCCCCCCCTCCCCCTCAGAACTGCCTCAGGTTGCTGACACAAACCTGTCTCCTCCCCTTCATCTACACCGATTTAAGTGGATTTAACAAGTGACATCAACAAGGGATCATCACTTTCACCTGGACTCACCTGGTCAGTCTATCATGGAAAGAGCAGGTGTTCTTAATGTTTTGTACGCTCAAGTCTATTCTTAAATACTGTGTTTCTTTGGACTTCATAGTACTTCTTGTACCATGAAAGGCAAGGTAGGACAAAGGGACATAACACTCCTCCTCCCCCTCCATTCGCCAGGCTGTCATAGGGCGTGGTAAATTAAATAGGGGAGAAAGCGCTTGACTTTTATTGTTGTAGGTCCTAATTATAATTCACTGGACCAGACCTTTTGTGCCACTGAGTACTTCATTTGCAGTTTGCATGGGCAGATACGTTAACTCCAGCTAGAGCCTTTCATCGGGCCGCTATTAGTCACCGCAGATTGATCAATACATCATGTACAGAACATGTTGAATACGGACGTCTGGAGGCTTTGTGGGCCTGCAGATAATGACTTCTTTATTCAGAGCAGCTTGTAGGAACACAGAGATAAAGGCAGCCACTCTGCCTACAACTGTATCTCACTGATTATAAGTGGGGGAAGTGAGAAAGCGTAGAGAGAGTTTATTGTACTACGCTGAGAGCCTGAGTCGGTTCTAAAGATCTGAGAGGAAAACTGGCCCGTTTTCTCTGCTGCCATTTAAAAAGGTATCTGTCCAGAGCTTCACAGAGCAATATACAGGTGCTCTGAAACATGGCTCTGCAGGATTTCAATCTATAGGTCCCTGTGACAACCACCATTCTCCTGGGAGGGCTGTTCTACATGTTATAAGGAGTCAAGATAAACACTATGTCACGTTGGAAGGATCGGGAGACAGGAGCAGTAATGCGTAAAGTGTGTTTTATTATTCCCCAAATGACGGTGTACCATGTAAATGCACGGGGACGAAGACCAAACAAACACTATACTAAACACAGGGTTGAAACCAAAACTAAAGAGCCAGGAGAACCTCGAATAAATAACACAAGTTCACAATGATTAACACACGGGACCAGACCTGTAATCATCTGCCCAATCCACAAGGGCACGAAGGCCCTGAACACACAGCACAGGGACTCACACGCACCAACGGACACAGTAACAATAATGGAAACCAAAGGGCACACTTATACACATCCAATCAGTGGGAACAGGGGCCAGGTGTGCGTAATGAAGGTTCCGGAGGGATCCGTGACACACTCGTCATCTTTTCTCTCAAGCTTCCCTTTTTTAAAAGAGAATGTTGGTTCTGGAGAAAGCGGTTGAATTGTTCTGGAGTAGAGGGGGTTGGGTTGGTCTCTGGAGATAGCGGTTGAATTATTCTGGAGTAGAGGGGGTTGGGTTGGTCTCTGGAGATATCGGTTGAATTATTCTGGAGTAGAGGGGGTTGGTCTCTAGAGATAGTGGCTGTATGTAATGTTCTGGAGTAGAGGGGGTTGGTCTCTGGAGATAGTGGCTGTATGTATTGTTCTGGAGTAGAGGGGGTTGTGTTGGTCTCTGGAGATAGCAGTTTAATTATTCTGGAGTAGAGGGGGTTGGTCTCTGGAGATAGTGGCTGTATGTATTGTTCTGGAGTAGAGGGGGTTGGTCTCTGGAGATAGTGGCTGTATGTATAGTTCTGGAGTAGAGGGGGTTGTGTTGGTCTCTGGAGATAGTGGCTGTATGTAATGTTCTGGAGTAGAGGGGGTTGTGTTGGTCTCTGGAGATAGTGGCTGTATGTATTGTTCTGGAGTAGAGGGGGTTGTGTTCTGGAGATAGTGGCTGTATGTATTGTTCTGGATTAGAGGGGGTTGTGTTGGTCTCTGGAGATAGTGGCTGTATGTATTGTTCTGGAGTAGAGGGGGTTGTGTTCTGGAGATAGAGGCTGTATGTATTGTTCTGGAGTAGAGGGGGTTGTGTTGGTCTCTGGAGATAGTGGCTGTATGTATTGTTCTGGAGTAGAGGGGGTTGGTCTCTGGAGATAGTGGCTGTATGTATTGTTCTGGAGTAGAGGGGGTTGTGTTGGTCTCTGGAGATAGTGGCTGTATGTATTGTTCTGGAGTAGAGGGGGTTGGGTTCTGGAGATAGTGGCTGTATGTATTGTTCTGGAGTAGAGGGGATTGTGTTGGTCTCTGGAGATAGTGGCTGTATGTATTGTTCTGGAGTAGAGGGGGTTGTGTTGATCTCTGGAGATAGTGGCTGTATGTATTGTTCTGGAGTAGAGGGGGTTGTGTTGGTCTCTGGAGATAGTGGCTGTATGTATTGTTCTGGAGTAGAGGGGGTTGGTCTCTGGAGATAGTGGCTGTATGTAATGTTCTGGAGTAGAGGGGGTTGGTCTCTGGAGATAGTGGCTGTATGTATTGTTCTGGAGTAGAGGGGGTTGGTCTCTGGAGATAGTGGCTGTATGTATTGTTCTGGAGTAGAGGGGGTTGTGTTGGTCTCTGGAGATAGTGGCTGTATGTATTGTTCTGGAGTAGAGGGGGTTGTGTTGGTATCTGGAGATAGTGGCTGTATGTATTGTTCTGGAGTAGAGGGGGTTGTGTTGGTCTATGGAGAGAGTGGCTGTATGTATTGTTCTGGAGTAGAGGGGGTTGTGTTGGTCTCTGGAGATAGTGGCTGTATGTATTGTTCTGGAGTAGAGGGGGTTGTGTTGGTCTCTGGAGTTAGTGGCTGTATGTAATGTTCTGGAGTAGAGGGGGTTGGGTTCTGGAGATAGTGGCTGTATGTATTGTTCTGGAGTAGAGGGGGTTGTGTTGGTCTCTGGAGACAGTGGCTGTATGTATTATTCTGGTGTAGAGGGGGTTGTGTGGGTCTCTGGAGATTGTGGCTGTATGTATTGTTCTGGAGTAGAGGGTGTTGGTCTCTGGAGATAGTGGCTGTATGTATTGTTTTGGAGTAGAGGGGGTTGTGTTGGTCTCTGTAGATAGTGGCTGTATGTATTGTTCTGGAGTAGAGGAGGTTGGTCTCTGGAGATAGTGGCTGTATGTATTGTTCTGGAGTAGAGGGGGTTGGGTTCTGGAGATAGTGGCTGTATGTATTGTTCTGGAGTAGAGGGGTTGTGTTGGTCTCTGGAGATAGTGGCTGTATGTAATGTTCTGGAGTAGAGGGGGTTGTGTTCTGGAGATAGTGGCTGTATGTAATATTCTGGAGTAGAGGGGGTTGGTCTCTGGAGATAGTGGCTGTATGTATTGTTCTGGAGTAGAGGGGGTTGGTTTCTGGAGATAGTGGCTGTATGTAATGTTCTGGAGTAGAGGGGGTTGGTCTCTGGAGATAGTGGCTGTATGTATTGTTCTGGTGTAGAGGGGGTTGTGTTGGTTTCTGGAGATAGTGGCTGTATGTAATGTTCTGGAGTAGAGGGGGTTGGTCTCTGGAGATAGTGGCTGTATGTATTGTTCTGGAGTAGAGGGAGTTGTGTTCTGGAGATAGTGGCTGTATGTATTGTTCTGGAGTAGAGGGGGTTGTGTTGGTCTCTGGAGATAGTGGCTGTATGTATTGTTCTGGAGTAGAGGGGGTTGTGTTGGTCTCTGGAGATAGTGGCTGTATGTAATGTTCTGGAGTAGAGGGGGTTGTGTTGGTCTCTGGAGATAGTGGCTGTATGTATTGTTCTGGAGTAGAGGGGGTTGTTTTGGTCTCTGGAGATAGTGGCTGTATGTATTGTTCTGGAGTAGAGGGGGTTGGTCTCTGGAGATAGTGGCTGTATGTATTATTCTGGAGTAGAGAGGGTTGTGTTGGTCTCTGGAGATAGTGGCTGTATGTATTGTTCTGGAGTAGAGGGGGTTGTGTTGGTCTCTGGAGATAGTTGCTGTATGTATTGTTCTGGAGTAGAGGGGGCTGTGTTGGTCTCTGGAGATAGTGGCTGTATGTATTGTTCTGGAGTAGAGGGGGTTGTGTTGGTCTCTGGAGATAGTGGCTGTATGTATTGTTCTGGAGTAGAGGGGGTTGGTATCTGGAGATAGTGGCTGTATGTAATGTTCTGGAGTAGAGGGGGTTGTGTTGGTCTCTGGAGATAGTGGCTGTATGTATTGTTCTGGAGTAGAGGGGGTTGGGTTCTGGAGATAGTGGCTGTATGTATTGTTCTGGAGTAGAGGGGGTTGGTCTCTGGAGATAGTGGCTGTATGTATTGTTCTGGAGTAGAGGGGGTTGTGTTGGTCTCTGGAGATAGTGGCTGTATGTATTGTTCTGGAGTAGAGGGGGTTGTGTTGGTCTCTGGAGATAGTGGCTGTATGTATTGTTCTGGAGTAGAGGGGGTTGTGTTGGTCTCTGGAGATAGTGGCTGTATGTATTGTTCTAGAGTAGAGGGGGTTGGTCTCTGGAGATAGTGGCTGTATGTATTGTTCTGGAGTAGAGGGGGTTGTGTTGGTCTCTGGAGATAGTGGCTGTATGTATTGTTCTGGTGTAGAGGGGGTTGTGTTGGTCTCTGGAGATAGTGGCTGTATGTATTGTTCTGGAGTAGAGGGGGTTGGTCTCTGGAGATAGTGGCTGTATGTATTGTTCTGGAGTAGAGGGGGTTGGTCTCTGGAGATAGTGGCTGTATGTATTGTTCTGGAGTAGAGGGGGTTGGGTTGGTCTCTGGAGATAGTGGCTGTATGTATTATTCTGGAGTAGAGGGGGTTGGTCTCTGGAGATAGTGGCTGTATGTATTGTTTTGGAGTAGAGGGGGTTGTGTTGGTATCTGGAGATAGTGGCTGTATGTATTGTTCTGGAGTAGAGGGGGTTGGTCTCTGGAGATAGTGGCTGTATGTATTGTTCTGGAGTAGAGGGGGTTGGTCTCTGGAGATAGTGGCTGTATGTATTATTCTGGAGTAGAGGGGTTGGTATCTGGAGATAGTGGCTGTATGTATTGTTCTGGAGTAGAGGGGGTTGTGTTGGTCTCTGGAGATAGTGGCTGTATGTATTGTTCTGGAGTAGAGGGGGTTGGTCTCTGGAGATAGTGGCTGTATGTATTATTCTGGAGTAGAGGGGGTTGGTCTCTGGAGATAGTGGCTGTATGTATTGTTCTAGAGTAGAGGGGGTTGGTCTCTGGAGATAGTGGCTGTATGTATTGTTCTGGAGTAGAGGGGGTTGTGTTCTGGAGATAGTGGCTGTATGTATTGTTCTGGAGTAGAGGGGGTTGGTCTCTGGAGATAGTGGCTGTATGTATTGTTCTGGAGTAGAGGGGGTTGGTCTCTGGAGATAGTGGCTGTATGTATTGTTCTGGAGTAGAGGGGGTTGGTCTCTGGAGATAGTGGCTGTATGTAATGTTCTGGAGTAGAGGGGGTTTGGTTGGTCTCTGGAGATAGTGGCTATATTGTTCTGGAGTAGAGGGGGTTGTGTTCTGGAGATAGAGGCTGTATGTATTGTTCTGGATTAGAGGGGGTTGGTCTCTGGAGATAGTGGCGGTATGTATTGTTCTGGAGTAGAGGGGGCTAAATTCAGAAAACACTTGTCTCTGATAATTGCTGTGAGCCAATGAGCAGCTTGGTATGAAGGGAGAGGGACCTCGTGTAAATGGGAGGGAGAGGGCTGGCTTGGATTAACACATGGCCTCTAAACCTCACAGCTACTCTATAGACTTACCTATAAAAAATCTAACATATGAATTATCAAGGCTTTATTTTTCAGATGTCATCATATCACATTGTCTGATATTAACGTGTGGTGTTAGCACCACTCTAACAGATGTCATCGTATCTTGTTGTCTGATATTAACGTGTGGTGTTAGCACCACTCTAACAGATGTCATCGTATCTTGTTGTCTGATATTAACGTGTGGTGTTAGCACCACTCTAACAGATGTCATCGTATCTTGTTGTCTGATATTAACGTGTGGTGTTAGCACCACTCTAACAGATGTCATCATATCACATTGTCTGATATTAACGTGTGGTGTTAGCACCACTCTAACAGATGTCATCGTATCTTGTTGTCTGATATTAACGTGTGGTGTTAGCACCACTCTAACAGATGTCATCGTATCTTGTTGTCTGATATTAACGTGTGGTGTTAGCACCACTCTAACAGATGTCATCGTATCTTGTTGTCTGATATTAACGTGTGGTGTTAGCACCACTCTAACAGATGTCATCATATCACATTGTCTGATATTAACGTGTGGTGTTAGCACCACTCTAACTGATGTCATCATATCACGTTGTCTGATATTAACGTGTGGTGTTAGCACCACTCTAACAGATGTCATCATATCACGTTGTCTGATATTAACGTGTGGTGTTAGCACCACTCTAACAGATGTCATCGTATCTTGTTGTCTGATATTAACGTGTGGTGTTAGCACCACTCTAACAGATGTCATCGTATCTTGTTGTCTGATATTAACGTGTGGTGTTAGCACCACTCTAACAGATGTCATCATATCACGTTGTCTGATATTAACGTGTGGTGTTAGCACCACTCTAACAGATTTCATCATATCACGTTGTCTGATATTAACGTGTGGTGTTCGCACCACTCTAACAGATGTCATCGTATCTTGTTGTCTGATATTAACGTCTGGTGTTAGCACCACTCTAACAGATGTCATCATATCACATTGTCTGATATTAACGTGTGGTGTTAGCACCACTCTAACAGATGTCATCGTATCTTGTTGTCTGATATTAACGTGTGGTGTTAGCACCACTCTAACAGATGTCATCGTATCTTGTTGTCTGATATTAACGTGTGGTGTTAGCACCACTCTAACAGATGTCATCATATCACATTGTCTGATATTAACGTGTGGTGTTAGCACCACTCTAACAGATGTCATCATATCACGTTGTCTGTTATTAACGTGTGGTGTTAGCACCACTCTAACAGATGTCATCGTATCTTGTTGTCTGATATTAACGTCTGGTGTTAGCACCACTCTAACAGATGTCATCGTATCTTGTTGTCTGATATTAACGTGTGGTGTTAGCACCACTCTAACAGATGTCATCATATCACATTGTCTGATATTAACGTGTGGTGTTAGCACCACTCTAACAGATGTCATCATATCACGTTGTCTGATATTAACGTGTGGTGTTAGCACCACTCTAACAGATGTCATCGTATCTTGTTGTCTGATATTAACGTGTGGTGTTAGCACCACTCTAACAGATGTCATCGTATCTTGTTGTCTGATATTAACGTGTGGTGTTAGCACCACTCTAACAGATGTCAACGTATCTTGTTGTCTGATATTAACGTGTGGTGTTAGCACCACTCTAACAGATGTCATCATTACTTGTTGTCTGATATTAACGTGTGGTTTTAGCACCACTCTAACAGATGTCATCATATCACGTTGTCTGATATTAACGTGTGGTGTTAGCACCACTCTAACAGATGTCATCGTATCTTGTTGTCTGATATTAACGTGTGGTGTTAGCACCACTCTAACAGATGTCATCATATCACGTTGTCTGATATTAACGTGTGGTGTTAGCACCACTCTAACAGATTTCATCATATTGTTGTCTGATATTAACGTGTGGTGTTCGCACCACTCTAACAGATGTCATCGTATCTTGTTGTCTGATATTAACGTCTGGTGTTAGCACCACTCTAACAGATGTCATCATATCACATTGTCTGATATTAACGTGTGGTGTTAGCACCACTCTAACAGATGTCATCGTATCTTGTTGTCTGATATTAACGTGTGGTGTTAGCACCACTCTAACAGATGTCATCATTACTTGTTGTCTGATATTAACGTGTGGTGTTAGCACCACTCTAACAGATGTCATCATATCACGTTGTCTGATATTAACGTGTGGTGTTAGCACCACTCTAACAGATGTCATCGTATCTTGTTGTCTGATATTAACGTGTGGTGTTAGCACCACTCTAACAGATGTCATCATATCACGTTGTCTGATATTAACGTGTGGTGTTAGCACCACTCTAACAGATTTCATCATATTGTTGTCTGATATTAACGTGTGGTGTTCGCACCACTCTAACAGATGTCATCGTATCTTGTTGTCTGATATTAACGTCTGGTGTTAGCACCACTCTAACAGATGTCATCATATCACATTGTCTGATATTAACGTGTGGTGTTAGCACCACTCTAACAGATGTCATCGTATCTTGTTGTCTGATATTAACGTGTGGTGTTAGCACCACTCTAACAGATGTCATCGTATCTTGTTGTCTGATATTAACGTGTGGTGTTAGCACCACTCTAACAGATGTCATCATATCACATTGTCTGATATTAACGTGTGGTGTTAGCACCACTCTAACAGATGTCATCATATCACGTTGTCTGTTATTAACGTGTGGTGTTAGCACCACTCTAACAGATGTCATCGTATCTTGTTGTCTGATATTAACGTCTGGTGTTAGCACCACTCTAACAGATGTCATCGTATCTTGTTGTCTGATATTAACGTGTGGTGTTAGCACCACTCTAACAGATGTCATCATATCACATTGTCTGATATTAACGTGTGGTGTTAGCACCACTCTAACAGATGTCATCATATCACGTTGTCTGATATTAACGTGTGGTGTTAGCACCACTCTAACAGATGTCATCGTATCTTGTTGTCTGATATTAACGTGTGGTGTTAGCACCACTCTAACAGATGTCATCGTATCTTGTTGTCTGATATTAACGTGTGGTGTTAGCACCACTCTAACAGATGTCAACGTATCTTGTTGTCTGATATTAACGTGTGGTGTTAGCACCACTCTAACAGATGTCATCATTACTTGTTGTCTGATATTAACGTGTGGTGTTAGCACCACTCTAACAGATGTCATCATATCACGTTGTCTGATATTAACGTGTGGTGTTAGCACCACTCTAACAGATGTCATTGTATCTTGTTGTCTGATATTAACGTGTGGTGTTAGCACCACTCTAACAGATGTCATCATATCACGTTGTCTGATACTAACGTGTGGTGTTAGCACCACTCTAACAGATGTCATCGTATCTTGTTGTCTGATATTAACGTGTGGTGTTCGCACCACTCTAACAGATGTCATCATATCTTGTTGTCTGATATTAACGTGTGGTGTTCGCACCACTCTAACAGATGTCATCATATCACATTGTCTGATATTAACGTGTGGTGTTCGCACCACTCTAACCAACTGTTTTTATTTGTATGAATATGTCAGGTTCTCCGTGGCGAAAATGCATTTCATTGCAGACAGTTGGCATCCTTGTCTAGTTCCGCGGCTTAAATAAATATCAAATCAAATGTAATTTTGTTACACGGAACCCAAACTGGCTGCGCGCGTGCACCATCGTGTATACAATTATTTTGTCCCCCCACACCAAACGCGATCACGACACGCAGGTTAAAATATTAAAACAACTCTGAACCATTGACATTATTTTGGGGACAGGTCGAAAGCATTAAACATGTATGGCAATTTAGCTAACTTGCTTGCACATGCTAGCTAATTTGTCCTATTTAGCTAGTTTGCTGTTGCTAGCTAATTTGTCCTGGGATATAAACATTGAGTTGTTATTTTACCTGAAATGCACAAGGTCCTCTACTCCGACAATTAATACACACATAAAACGGTAAACCGAATCGTTTCTAGTCCTCTCTCCTCCTTCCAGGCTTTTTCATCTTTGAACTTATATGGTGATTGGAATCTAAACTTTCATAGTAGTACCAAGACGACCGGCAAAACAGTTCGTCTTTCAATCACCCACGTGGGTATAACCAATGAGGAGATGGCACGTGGGTACCTGTTTCCATAAACCAATGAGGAGATGGGAGAGGAAGGACTTGCTGCGCTATCTGGGTCAGAAATATGAATGACTTCTATTCTAGCTCTTGGCAACACAGACGCTCGTTGGCAAGAATTGAATAACATGGATTTCTACATTTATTTTGCAACGCTCGCGCACGCTACGTGTCCAGTCTGGTCAGCATGTTACAGTGAAATGTTTAAAAAAACACCTGAGCTGAAAAATATCAGATGTCCATCCATTGTTGATCCCTGCACGTGTAACAGTTTGTATGAATAGTTTTGATCTATCCAAGAAGTATACTTCCAAAGGTGGCCCAATAAATTATGAGATGGTTCTGCTGTCCCAGCCTCATGTGATGGCTCACTTCAGGAAGACAAAAAATAAGACCTTATATTTAGAAAATAACAAAGAATAGATTTGATAATTAGATACGTTTATTAGTCACATGCACAGGGTCACAGATAAAATTGCAGGGTATATTGAAGTTCTTAAACTCTGAGTTGCAACAGTGCTGGTCGAAAATAGTTTTCCTGCAGTAGTAAGTAAGACTGCTGGCCAATAACAGGTAGTCCTGCTGGCCAGAAATAGATAATCCTGCTGATCAGTAACAGGCACTCCTGCTGAAAAACTGGTAGTCCTGCGCTGGTCAATAACTGGTAGTCCTGCTGGTCAATAACTGGTAGTCCTGCGCTGGTCAATAACTGGTAGTCCTGCTGGTCAATAACTGGTAGTCCTGCTGATCAATAACTCGTAGTCCTGCTGATCAATAACTCGTAGTCCTGCTGATCAATAACAGGTAGTCCTGCTGGTCAATAACTGGTAGTCCTGCTGGTCAATAACTGCTAGTCCTGCTGATCAATAACAGGTAGTCCTGCTGATCAATAACTGGTAGTCCTGATCAATAACTGGTAGTCCTGCTGATCAATAACAGGTAGTCCTGCTGATCAATAACTGGTAGTCCTGCTGATCAATAACTGGTAGTCCTGCTGATCAATAACTGGTAGTCCTGCTGATCAATAACTGGTAGTCCTGCTGGTCAATAACTGGTAGTCCTGCTGATCAATAACTGGTAGTCCTGCTGATCAATAACTGGTAGTCCTGCTGGTCAATAACTGGTAGTCCTGCTGGTCAATAACTGGTAGTCCTGCTGGTCAATAACTGGTAGTCCTGCTGATCAATAACTGGTAGTCCTGCTGATCAGTAACTGGTAGTCCTGATCAATAACTGGTAGTCCTGCTGATCAATAACTGGTAGTCCTGATCAATAACTGGTAGTCCTGCTGGTCAATAACTGGTAGTCCTGCTGGTCAATAACTGGTAGTCCTGATCAATAACTCGTAGTCCTGCTGATCAATAACAGGTAGTCCTGCTGATCAATAACTGGTAGTCCTGCTGGTCAATAACTGGTAGTCCTGCTGATCAATAACTGGTAGTCCTGCTGGTCAATAGCTGGTAGTCCTGCTGATCAATAACTGGTAGTCCTGATCAATAACTCGTAGTCCTGCTGATCAATAACTGGTAGTCCTGCTGATCAATAACTGGTAGTCCTGCTGGTCAATAACTGGTAGTCCTGCTGATCAATAACTGGTAGTCCTGCTGATCAATAACTGGTAGTCCTGCTGATCAATAACTGGTAATCCTGCTGATCAATAACTGGTAGTCCTGCTGATCAATAACAGGTAGCTACAGCTAGTACTACTACTACTACCACTGCTGATTCTACTTCTACTACTGATACCGCTACTGCTAACGCTACTATAGGTACTACTATCATTACTACTACTACTGCTGATTCTACTACTACTGCTACTGCTGATTCTACTACTACTGCCACTATAACTACTACTGCCACTATAACTACTACTGCCACTATAACTACTGCTGCTACTGCCATTACTACGACTACTGCTGATATTACTACTACTGCTGATTCTACTACTACTGCTACTGCTGCTATTACTACTACTGCTGCTATAACTACTGCTGCCACTGCTACTACTACTACCACTAATGCTGCTACTGCTACTGTTACTGTTACTAAAACTACTGCTTCTACTGCTACTACTGCTGCTATTACTACTGATACTACTGCTGCTATTACTACTACTGCTGCTACTACTACTACTGCTAATACTACTACTACTGCCACTATAACTACTGCTGCTACTGCTATTACTAACACTACTGCTGGTATTAATACTACTAATGCTGCTACTGCTACTACTACTAATGCTGCTACTGCTACTACTACTAATGCTGCTACTGCTACTACTACTAATGCTGCTACTGCTACTACTACTAATGCTGCTACTGCTACTACTACTAATGCTGCTACTGCTACTACTGCTACTATTTCTGCTGTTGTTACTGTTACTATAACTTCTACTGATACTGCTACTACTATAACTACTACTGATAATGCTACTACTATAACTACTACTGCTAGTACTAATGCTACTATAAGTACTGCTGCTACTGCTACTACTATAACTACTACTGATACTGCTACTACTATAACTACTACTACTACTACTACTGCTACTATAAGTACTGCTGCTACTGCTACTACTATAACTACTACTGATACTGCTACTACTATAACTACTACTGCTAGTACTACTGCTACTATAAGTACTGCTGCTACTGATACTACTATAACTACTACTGATACTGCTACTACTATAACTACTACTGCCAGTACTACTGCTACTATAAGTACTGCTGCTACTGCTACTACTATAACTTCTACTGATACTGCTACTACTATAACTACTACTGATAATGCTACTACTATAACTTCTACTGATACTGCTACTACTATAACTACTACTGATACTGCTACTACTATAACTTCTACTGATACTGCTACTACTATAACTACTACTGATAATGCTACTACTATAACTACTACTGCTAGTACTACTGCTACTATAAGTACTGCTGCTACTGCTACTACTATAACTTCTACTGATACTGCTACTACTATAACTACTACTGCTAGTACTCCTGCTACTATAAGTACTGCTGCTTCTGCTACTACAGCCACACCAGGCTCTCCTCTCCGTCAATCCTAATTCATGGAATGAGATGCACTTTGTGGCAATTTGAACATTTCAGTGCTTCCTCCCATTCCAGTGGATTATCATCTGATGACTGGTTCCCTGAGGACCCACCAGACCTGGGGCTGTTGGAGAGCTGGACAACTGGAGCCGGGGGATGGAGCGGGGCTGAGTGCACCAAGGAACATCAGAGGCTTGTTGAGAGTCGCAGCCTGCTGCCCGCCACAGCCAACAGGCCGTTACAAAACCAACAGGACTGTGAGTAGCCAACGGGCCTGTATTAAGCCATTGACAGTTTGACAGTACTATTTCCATATGGCGTTGTTGGTATTTACAAAGCGCCTGCTGCAGATGTTGTGTTGGGGACATGACTATGAGCTGTGACAGTATGCTGCATGCTCAACATGAATTCTGTCTCTGTACTTAACATTATAATGCTGCTGGAATGTGGCTGTAACTCGTAGGTACAAAGAGTTTGAGTTTGTATTTTGTATTTATTAAGGATCCCCATTAGCTGCTGTCTAGGCAACAGATACTCGTCCTGGGGTACAGCAACATTAACAAAGTTATATAGAATTATAAATATTGGATGACATTACATTTCACAACACTTTTCACAATACATTAAGTGTGTGCCCTTTGGACACTATTCTACTATCACATTCTACAATACAACATCCATTGGTACGTGTGTGTATAGTACATGTGTTA
Organism: Salvelinus fontinalis; assembly: GCF_029448725.1. Taxonomy (NCBI): domain Eukaryota; kingdom Metazoa; phylum Chordata; class Actinopteri; order Salmoniformes; family Salmonidae; genus Salvelinus; species Salvelinus fontinalis. The sequence goes on along the minus strand of NW_026600356.1, from coordinate 91,304 downwards.
TAATATATATGCGTGTGTTTGTGTCTTCACAGTCTCCGCTGTTCCATAAGATGTATTTTTATCTTTAAAAAAAAAATCTGATTCAACTGCTTGCATCAGTTACCTGATGTGGAATAGAGTTCCATGTAGTCCTGGCTCTATGTAGTACTGTGTTCCTCCCATAGTCTGGGATTGTGAAGAGACCACTGGTGGCATGTCTTGTGGGGTATGTACGGGTGTCTGAGCTGTGTGCTAGTAGTTTTAACAGACCGCTCGGTATATTCAGCTTGTCAACACTTCTTACAAAAACAAGTAGTGAAGTCAATTTCTTCTCCACTTTGAGCCATGAGACATTTACTTGTATTTTTTATGTTGGTTAAGGGCTAGCCGTGCTGCCCTGTTCTTAGCCAACTGCAATTTTCCTAAGTCCTCCTTGTGGCACCTGACCACATGACTGAAAAGTAGTCCAGGTGTGACAAAACTAGGGCCTGTAGGACCTGCCTTGTTGATAGTGTTGTTAAGAAGGTAGAGCAGCGCTTTATTATGGACGAACTTCTCCCCATCTTAGCTACTGTTGTATCAACATGTTTTGACCGTGACAGTTTACAATCCAGGGTAACTCCAAGCATTTTAGTCACCTCAACTTGCTCTATTTTCCACATTATTCATTTAGTGAATGATTTGTCCCAAATACAATGCTTTCGGTTTTTGAAATATTTAGGACTAACTTATTTCTTGCCACCCATTCTGAAACTGACTGCAGTAATTTCACTCGCTATAGTAGAAAAACGTGTAGTGTTGATTCATCTGCATACATCGTTAAACTGGCTTAAAGCCAGCGGCAAGTTGTTAGTAAAGATTGAAAAACGTAAAGGGCCTAGACAGCTGCCCTGGGGAATACCTGAATCTACCAGTAAAGGGCCTAGACAGCTGCCCTGGGGAATACCTGAATCTACCAGTAAAGGGCCTAGACAGGTGCCCTGGGGAATACCTGATTCTACCAGTAAAGGGCCTAGACAGCTGCCCTGGGGAATACCTGAATCTACCAGTAAAGGGCCTAGACAGCTGCCCTGGGGAATACCTGATTCTACCAGTAAAGGGCCTAGACAGCTGCCCTGGGGAATACCTGAATCTACCAGTAAAGGGCCTAGACAGCTGCCCAGGGGAATACCTGATTCTACTAGTAAAGGGCCTAGACAGGTGCCCTGGGGAATACCTGATTCTACCAGTAAAGGGCCTAGACAGCTGCCCTGGGGAATACCTGATTCTACCAGTAAAGGGCCTAGACAGCTGCCCTGGGGAATACCTGAATCTACCAGTAAAGGGCCTAGACAGCTGCCCTGGGGAATACCTGAATCTACCAGTAAAGGGCCTAGACAGCTGCCCTGGGGAATACCTGAATCTACCAGTAAAGGGCCTAGACAGCTGCCCTGGGGAATACCTGAATCTACCAGTAAAGGGCCTAGACAGCTGCCCTGGGGAATACCTGATTCTACCAGTAAAGGGCCTAGACAGCTGCCCTGGGGAATACCTGAATCTACCTGGATCCTGTTGGAGAGGCTTCCATGAAAAAACCTCTTAAGGTTCGGACCCTTTTTTTCAATATTTGCCTAAAATGACATACCCAAATCTATCTGCCTGTAGCTCAGGACCTGAAGCAAGGATATGCATATTCATGATAACATTTGAAAATAAACACTTTGAAGTTTATGGGAATGTAAAATTAATGTTGGAGAATATAGCACATTATATCTGGTAAATGATAATACAATTATATTTTTTGGTCTTTGAAATGCAAGAGAAAGACCATAAGGTATTATTCCAGCCCAGGCGAATTTTAGATTTTGGCCACTAGATGGCCGCAGTGTAGGTGCAACATTTTAGACTGATCCAATGAACCATTGCATTTCTGTTAAAAATGTTGTATCAAGACTGCCCAAATGTGCCCGATTGGTTTATTAATGCATTTTCATGTTCATAACTGTGCACTCTCCTCAAACAGTAGCATGGTATTCTTTCACACGAGAGCCCACAGTCCTTGGTGGCGTTCCGTGTCGTTGGCACTGTATTATCATCAAAGCAGGCAAAGAAGGTGTTTAGTTTGTCTGGAAGCAAGATGACGTTGTCCGCGATGAGGCTGGTTTTTCTTTTGTAGTCCATAATTGTCTGTAGACGCTGCCACAAAGGTCTCGTGACTAGACGTTGAATTGCGACTCTACTTTGTCTCTATGTACCAACATTTTGCTTGTTTGATTGCCTTGCGCGGATTGAATATCTACACTGTTTATATTCGGCCATATTCCCAGTCACCTTTCCATCGTTAAATACAGTGGTTCGCGCTTTCAGTTTTGGGCGAATGTAGTTTCCCTCAGTTTAAATAGTGAATAAAATGGAAAAGAAGCAACGTCTTGCTGTAAAACAAAGCCTTTAGTGTTTCTTCCACCCAGTCAGAAAGAATGTAGGACGACTAGAAATACAGGAGGCTAATGATACAAATACATAGACAGTTGTGTTTCTGTGAACAATGCGACTGGGGTCAACCTTGGACAGAATGAGAGAGGCAGACAGAGTTGAGAGTTGAAGGTAATACCAGGTGTCCAGTCACATCCGCCCAGCTACAGTGGTGCTATCCAATGAAACAACAGCTTAATAACACATTTAGAGACAAAGCCATCCGGCTCAGGCTCCAGTTCCAGGGTTAGGGGGCTCCTGCTCTCCAAGAAGCTGCTGTCTCACCTTGACAGCTCCTCTACCCACAATGCACTAAGTGGATGATTAAAAAGAGATGGAGGGTTTTACTGAGGGGTGTAGCATCCCCGTAGCCAGCCGAGCGATCAGATACATCTGTCCTCCAAACAACTCCAACATCCTTTATTTATTTCATATTAAATATTGATGTGTGTTATGAAAGGGTTCAAATAATGTGTCTGGTCTCTTCTGGTCCCGGCACACTGTTTTCTAATGCATAAATAATTCTGCTGGGTGGACAGTGGGCAAACACATTAGGTGGGGGCTGTATCCGTTGTATCACATTCTTTCTGCCTGAGAGAAAATACCATCCCTAGTAATTTCCTACACTTATACAATCTGCGTTGACGGTAAATAATTGATGTATGAATTTAGGGCTAAAACTCCAATACACTATGACTTTATGTCAAGGGGTTAGTCCCTGAAGATTTGAATCCAAATCATCCCTCAAAATGGCTTCTTCCACTTTAAAAGGAACCATTTTGACCCCCCCCATTCAATAGCAGTGTGTGCCCTCTACGAGCCCTGGGTGTAGGAGCCTCTTCATGAGGTCTGGCTGTGCATGGCTGCCGATAACCCAGTGGTTTAGCCCATTACAAAATGGGAAATGTTTTGTTTTTGAACACAAATGGGTTTTTCACACTGACATGAACCCATTTTGATTGCATTGGCAGAGAGTGTGTGTGAAAGGGGCGCCATCTTGCTTTTCATCTCAATATCTGCTGTGATGTACAATTATAGCTCTGATTGTCAGCCAGATCCATTCAGCAGATACACAGTGAGATAATAGTTTAAAACAAGAATTCCACTCTCAACGCTTCAATTAACATGGTGTAGTGAGTACAGCTGCTCTCTCTGCTGCTCCACTACGCTCCTCATTGAAACAACGTCAGACAGAGAGAGAGCCCAGAGTCTAGTGGTGGAATTAAAGCAGGAGTTACAGGAACCATTTAACTGTCCACACAACACATTAATGAATGAAATACACCGATACATCGACATTCATGTTAACATATTATGTGCTGAATATCCACCTGGTGATAACCTGTCTGAGTAGCTAGAACTACACTACTAGCCTGGGGCCGGGGTTAGGTTACCATGGTGATAACCTGTCTGAGTAGCTAGAACTACACTACTAGCCTGGGGCCGGGGTTAGGTTACCATGGTGATAACCTGTCTGAGTAGCTAGAACTACACTACTAGCCTGAGGCCGGGGTTAGGTTACCATGGTGATAACCTGTCTGAGTAGCTAGAACTACACTACTAGCCTGAGGCCGGGGTTAGGTTACCATGGTGATAACCTGGCTGAGTAGCTAGAACTACACTACTAGCCTGAGGCCGGGGTTAGGTTACCATGGTGATGACCTGTCTGAGTAGCTAGAACTACACTACTAGCCTGGGGCCGGGGTTAGGTTACCATGGTGATAACCTGGCTGAGTAGCTAGAACTACACTACTAGCCTGAGGCCGGGGTTAGGTTACCATGGTGATAACCTGGCTGAGTAGCTAGAACTACATTACTAGCCTGAGGCCGGGGTTAGGTTACCATGGTGATAACCTGTCTGAGTAGCTAGAACTACACTACTAGCCTGAGGCCGGGGTTAGGTTACCATGGTGATAACCTGTCTGAGTAGCTAGAACTACATGACTAGCCTGAGGCCGGGGTTAGGTTACCATGGTGATAACTTGTCTGAGTAGCTAGAACTACACTACTAGCCTGAGGCCGGGATTAGGTTACCATGGTGATAACCTGGCTGAGTAGCTAGAACTACACTACTAGCCTGGGGCCGGGGTTAGGTTACCATGGTGATAACCTGTCTGAGTAGCTAGAACTACATTACTAGCCTGAGGCCGGGGTTAGGTTACCATGGTGATAACCTGTCTGAGTAGCTAGAACTACACTACTAGCCTGAGGCCGGGGTTAGGTTACCATGGTGATAACCTGGCTGAGTAGCTAGAACTACACTACTAGCCTGAGGCCGGGGTTAGGTTACCATGGTGATAACCTGTCTGAGTAGCTAGAACTACATTACTAGCCTGAGGCCGGGGTTAGGTTACCATGGTGATAACCTGTCTGAGTAGCTAGAACTACACTACTAGCCTGAGGCCGGGGTTAGGTTACCATGGTGATAACCTGGCTGAGTAGCTAGAACTACATTACTAGCCTGAGGCCGGGGTTAGGTTACCATGGTGATGACCTGTCTGAGTAGCTAGAACTACACTACTAGCCTGGGGCCGGGGTTAGGTTACCATGGTGATAACTTGTCTGAGTAGCTAGAACTACACTACTAGCCTGGGGCCGGGGTTAGGTTACCATGGTGATAACCTGTCTGAGTAGCTAGAACTATACTACTAGCCTGAGGCCGGGGTTAGGTTACCATGGTGATGATTACACCTCTGTTACAGGACCAGGAGCCTGGGGTTAGGTTACCATGGTGATGATTACACCTCTGTTACAGGACCAGGAGTCTGGGGTTAGGTTACCATGGTGATGATTTACACCTCTGTTACAGGACCAGGAGCCTGGGGTTAGGTTACCATGGTGATGATTACACCTCTGTTACAGGACCAGGAGCCTGGGGTTAGGTTACCACGGTGATGATTTACACCTCTGATACAGGACCAGGAGCCTGGGGTTAGGTTACCATGGTGATGATTTACACCTCTGTTACAGGACCAGGAATCTGGGGTTAGGTTACCATGGTGATGATTTACACCTCTGTTACAGGACCAGGATTCTGGGGTTAGGTTACCATGGTGATGATTTACACCTCTGTTACAGGACCAGGAGCCTGGGGTTAGGTTACCATGGTGATGATTTACACCTCTGTTACAGGACCAGGAGCCTGGGGTTAGGTTACCATGGTGATGATTTACACCTCTGTTACAGGACCAGGAGCCTGGGGTTAGGTTACCATGGTGATGATTTACACCTCTGTTACAGGACCAGGAGCCTGGGGTTAGGTTACCACGGTGATGATGTACACCTCTGTTACAGGACCAGGAGCCTGGGGTTAGGTTACCATGGTGATGATTTACACCTCTGTTACAGGACCAGGAGTCTGGGGTTAGGTTACCATGGTGATGATTTACACCTCTGTTACAGGACCAGGAGCTTTGGGGTTAGGTTACCATGGTGATGATTTACACCTCTGTTACAGGACCAGGAGCCTGGGGTTAAGTTACCATGGTGATGATTTACACCTCTGATACAGGACCAGGAGCTTTGGGGTTATGTTACCATGGTGATGATTTACACCTCTGTTACAGGACCAGGAGCCTGGGGTTAGGTTACCATGGTGATGATTTACACCTCTGTTACAGGACCAGGAGCCTGGGGTTAGGTTACCATGGTGATGATTTACACCTCTGTTACAGGACCAGGAGCCTGGGGTTAGGTTACCATGGTGATGATTTACACCTCTGTTACAGGACCAGGATTCTGGGGTTAGGTTACCATGGTGATGATTTACACCTCTGTTACAGGACCAGGAGCTTTGGGGCTCACTTAGACAGTCAGTACAATGGTATTAACTGTAAAAAGTGGATTGAGCCACAACAGTAACATTGCAACATTGTATCCACTCTGGTTCTGATGTCCTGAATGTTCCACGTCCGGACACATTCAGGCCCTTGGCCCGTGTTTATACATCTCCAGTTCTGACAACAATGTGGCACAAATCCTGCTTCCAACAACATTCCCATTGAGTTGTTTAGCCTGAGAATGGTGAGAGGATACATGGTTCAAAGCATTTGGTTGGAAGGATATTAAACGGTTTCTGTTGTTGATTAGTTAGATGTGACACAGTTTAAGGTTGATATTGCCAGTCCGGTCCTCAAGCTATTCTCCAGACCTTTCAGTAAACAGAGGTGACCACAGGACCTGATGACCTCCGGCAGGAGTCAGATCAATGTCAACACTACCCTCTCTCTCTCACTCTCTCCATCCCAGCACAAGGTAACCACTGCTCCAGGCTAAACTCTTCACATTGTGCTGATGTGTTCAGGCCCTCTAGTGAGCTGGTGACTACCCTGCTGTAATAACCGCCCTGCTCTACAATATCCACATACAGCTGCCTCCATCTCTCTCTCCACTCCATCTCTCCTTCTCTCTCTACCTCCCTCTCCCACATTCTCTTTCCCCCTCTCTCTCCTCTCTCTCCTCCCTCTCTCATTCTCCCTCTCTCATTCTCCCTCTCTCCATCCCTCTCTCCATTCCTCTCTCCCTCTATCTCCCTCCGTCTCTCATTCTCCCTCTCTCGTCTCTCCCTCCCTCTCTCTCCCCTCCCTCTATCTCTCTCCCTCTATCTCTCCCTCTCTCATTCTCCTCTCTCCCTCCCTCCCCTCCCTTTATCTCTCTCCTCTCCTCTCTCCCCTCCCTCTCTCTCCCCTCTCTCCTCTCGCCCTCCCTCCATCTCTCCCTCTCTCCCTCTCCCTCCCCCCCCTAACTGTAAGTGTAGGAGCCCTATGAGCCCGACCAGGATCCCAGCCTCTCCAGCCATGATTAATCTGATAAATAATAAATATATCAATCTAGACTTCAGACAATGACAAATTCTTAGCAGCAGGAAGCACAAGCCCTCTTTAACGGCTGCCTGTAGTTGAGGAATTAATCATTTAATGAGGAATTCTTCAGGAAATTACAAAGTTTTGATTCATGTTGTCCGGTATCAGTTCTTAGTCATTTGATATATGTCAAATAATTCACATCTTCACTAACTTTACCACAAACACTTAGACACACACACACAATATCACACACACACAATATCACACACACACAATATCACACACATAATATCACACACACACACACAATATCGCACAAAATATACCACATACACAATCAGAAAGAGACATTCTGATCCTTGCCCAGAGGCGACTGTCCCTGAGATCAGAGATGTTGAATATCCCACGATAAAGTCCTGTTGACTCTGAGAAAGGCCCTTGCCCAGAGGCGACTGTCCCTGAGATCAGATGTTGAATATCCCACGATAAAGTCCAGTTGACTCTGAGAAAGGCCCTTGCCCTGAGGCGACTGTCCCTGAGATCAGAGATGTTGAATATCCCACGATAAAGTCCAGTTCACTCTGAGAAAGGCCCTTGCCCAGAGGCGACTATCCCTGAGATCAGAGATGTTGAATATCCCACGATAAAGTCCAGTTGACTCTGAGAAAGGCCCTTGCCCTGAGGCGACTGTCCCTGAGATCAGATGTTGAATATCCCACGATAAAGTCCAGTTGACTCTGAGAAAGGCCCCTGTGGATAATCAGTTCCAACCTCTTTACTACAGTTTTTTTACAATCACTTTCGCACTAATTTTTCAAACCTCTAGACACAAAACTCAAAACGGTCATCACTTGTAACACAGGCTGTCCAATGTTCAAAACATTGCATTGTGCATTCAAATCTTTAAAGAAACCTTGCACTTGCAGAATCATTGGTTGAAATAACTCATTAATCATGAAATACCGTAGGAACATTCATTTAGATCACCCACACACCAGATACCGATAGTTTCCCTGTGTAGTTGTTCGTACAATCATTAAATATTGTAGTACAAAATATGTGATACACGTTTCATTATGGTACAACACATCACTGTAAAAGGACTAGTAGAGAGAATACTACAGACACAGTGGAATCATTGAACAAAATCTGACATTTATTGATGAAATACAATAAAATATTTGAATCTTTGAATCAAAGCAAAAATAATTCGCTACAAAAAAGAAAAAGACTACTGTAAAACATCAACTGCAGTGTTCCTCACCTGGCTTACTGTAAAACGTCAACTGCAGTGTCCCTCACCTGGCTTACTGTAAAACGTCAACTGCAGTGTCCCTCACCTGGCTTACTGTAAAACGTCAACTGCAGTGTTCCTCACCTGGCTTACTGTAAAACGTCAACTGCAGTGTCCCTCACCTGGCTTACTGTAAAACGTCAACTGCAGTGTTCCTCACCTGGCTTACTGTAAAACGTCAACTGCAGTGTTCCTCACCTGGCTTACTGTAAATCGTCAACTGCAGTGTTCCTCACCTGGCTTACTGTAAAACGTCAACTGCAGTGTCCCTCACCTGGCTTACTGTAAAACGTCAACTGCAGTGATCCTCACCTGGCTTACTGTAAAATGTCAACTGCAGTGTCCCTCACCTGGCTTACTGTAAAACGTCAACTGCAGTGTCCCTCACCTGGCTTACTGTAAAACGTCAACTGCAGTGTCCCTCACCTGGCTTACTGTAAAACGTCAACTGCAGTGTTCCTCACCTGGCTTACTGTAAAATGTCAACTGCAGTGTTCCTCACCTGGCTTACTGTAAAACGTCAACTGCAGTGTTCCTCACCTGGCTTACTGTAAAACATCAACTGCAGTGTTCCTCACCTGGCTTACTGTAAAACGTCAACTGCAGTGTTCCTCACCTGGCTTACTGTAAAACGTCAACTGCAGTGTTCCTCACCTGGCTTACTGTAAAACATCAACTGCAGTGTTATTCACCTGGCTTACTGTAAAATGTCAACTGCAGTGTTTCTCACCTGGCTTACTGTAAAACATCAACTGCGGTGTTTCTCACCTGGCTTACTGTAAAACGTCAACTGCAGTGTTATTCACCTGGCTTACTGTAAAAGTCAACTGCAGTGTTCCTCACCTGGCTTACTGTAAAAAGCAAAATAAAGGGTTGATTCCTGTACTTCTATATTTCCATCAAACCTGTCTTGTGGATTTGGCCACAGGTTCTCATCTAACTCACAGTGAATGTTTTCATTAGCCAAACATCTTGGGAAGAATCTTCGGGTGTGGCGAATACAGGCCTGACACTGGTCTGCCATTGTTGTCATCCATGGCCTGGAGAAGGGTGGCTTGTTTGTGAGGGCGCCTATCATATACCTTCCACCTCCATGTGGAGAAAAATTCCTCAATCGGGATAAGGAAAGGAGAGTATGGGGTAAGCACAAGGTGGGAAATTGTGGATGGGCCTGAAACCATGCTTGCACCATTTGAGCAGAACCTGACATTATCCCACAGAATGACATATGTCACGCCATCAGCTCTACAGACCTGATTTAGCACATCAAGGAAGGTTACAAGGACTGGTGCATTATATGATCCAATACAAGGTCTGCGTCCCATCACACCGTCTTCCGATATAGCCACACACATGGTGATCTAGGCCCCCATGTTGTCCAGGTACATGGATGGTTGCCCGCTGGCCAATGAAATTCCGAACTCTCCTCCTTGTCTTGGCCAGGTTGAAGCCTCGTCCAAAAAGACGTATTTCTGATGGTTTTCGTCAACATCCAGCTGCATCACCCTCTAAAAACACATTTTGGAAAGAGAATTACTGATTACAATGAAGACTTTTGTGGGAATGTTTCACAACAGGCATCTTGAATCTGAACAAAAGCTGAACATAGTCAGTCCTCAGTTGCTTCACTCTGTCTGCATTTCTTTCTGAAGGCACACGGTACAGCTGTTTTAGGGACACCTGGTGCCTTTTCAGCGTGCGTGAAATAGTCCTCAGACGTCTTCCACATTGTTGAACATGTCGTCATTATCCAAGATGTTCTGCTGAATGTCTGTCAGGTGAATATCATCTCTGTCCCGAACCAAATGGACCATAGCCCGCTCTTGTTGCTCAGTCAGAATGTTGCCTTCCCTATTTGGCCAAGTCTCAGTTCTGCAGGGAAAATGACAGTAAGAACATATTTAGTCACATCACCTTCTCTGTGGTACACATTGGCATGCAGTATACAGTCATTTGACAGTTGGGAGTAGCCTAATGTTTAGTGCACGCTGAAGACTTACCAGTTCTCTCAGAAGGGGTGCTCGTCCCCTGCCACATAATTAGTTAAATAAATTCCACCTGTGTGCAATCTGTGTCACATGATCTGTCACATGATCTCAGTATATATACACACCTGTTCTAAAAGGCCCCAGTGTCTGCAACACCACTAAGCAAGATCACCACAAAGCAAGCAGCTCCATGAAGACCAAGGAGCTCTCCAAACAGGTCAGGGACAAAGTTGTGGAGAGTACAGATCAGGGTTGGGTTATAAAAAATTATCCAAAACTTTGAAATTACCTCGGGACACCATTAAATCTATTATTAAAAATGGAAAGAATATGGCACCACATCAAACCAGCCAAGAGAGGGCCGCCCAACAAAACTCACGGACCAGGCAAAAAGGGCATTAATCAGAGATGCAACAAAGAGACCAAAGATAACCCTGAAGGAGCTGCAAAGCTCCACAGTGGAGATTGGGAGTATCGGTCCACAGGACCACTTTAAGACGTACACCACAGAGCTGGGCTTTACGGAAGAGTGGCCAGAAAAAACTAAGGAAACATGTTTGGTGTTCGCCAAAAGGCACGTGGGAGACTCCCCAAACATATGGAAGAAGGTACTCTGGTCAGATGAGACTAACATTAATTGAGCTTTTTGGCAATCAAGGAAAACGCTATGTCTGGCGCAAACCCAACACCTCTCATCACCCTGAGAACGCCATCCCCACAGTGAAGCATGGTGGTGGCAACATCATGCTGTGGGGATGTTTTTCATCGGCAGGGACTGGGAAAATGGTCAGAATTGAAGGAATGATGGATGGCGCTAAATACAGGGAAATCCTTGAGGGAAACCTGTTTCAGTCTTCCAGAGATTTGAGACTGGGACGGAGCAGACAATGCCCCTTCAAGCAGACAATGCCCCTAAGCATATTGCTAAAGCAACACTCAAGTGGTTTAAGGGGAAACATTTAAATGTCTTGAAATGGCGTAGTCAAAGCCCAGACCTCAATACAATTGAGAATCTGTGGTATGACTTAAAGATTGCTGTACACCAGAGGAACCCATCCAAGTTGAAGGAGCTGGTGCAGTTTAGCCTTGAAGAATGGGCATAATCCCAGTGGCTAGATGTGCATAGCTTTTTGAAACATACCCCTGTAACTGCTGCAAAAGGTGGCTCTACAAAGTCTACAAAGCCTTTGGGTGGGGTGAATAGTTATGCACGCTCAAGTTCTGTTTTTTTTTGTCTTATTTCTTGTTTGTTTCACATAAAAAAAATATTTTGCCTCTTCAAAGTGGTAGGCATGTTGTGTAAATCAAACGATACAAACCCCCCAAAAATATATTTATATTCCGGGTTGTAAGGCAACAAAATAGGAAAAATGCCTAGGTGGTGAATACTTTCGCAAGCCACTGTATGTACGTGTAGGTAGAGTTATTAAAGTGACTATGCATAGATAATAACAGAGAGTAGGAACAGTGTAGAAAAGGGGAGGGAGGGCAATACAAATAGTATAGGTAGCCATTTGATTAGCTGTTCAAGAATATTGTGGCTTGGGGGTAGAAACTGTTTAGAAGCCTCTTGAACCTAGACTTGGCGCTCCGTTACCACTTGCTGTGCGGTAGCAGAGAGAACAGTCTATAACTTGGGTGGCTGGAGTCTGACAATTTTATGGGCCTTCCTCTGACAACGCCTGGTATAGAGGTCCTGGATGGCAGGAAGCTTGGCCCCGGTGATGTACTGGGCCGTACGCACTACCCTCTGTAGTGCCTTGCGGTCGGAGGCCGAGCAGTTGCCATGCCACGCAGTGATGCAACCCGTCAGGATGCTCGCGATTGTACAGCTGTATTTTCAGTCTCCTGAGGGGGAATAGGTTTTTTTGTGCCCTCTTCACAACTGTCTTGGTGTGCTTGGACCACGTTAGTTTGTTGGTGATGTGGACGCCAAGGAACATGAAGCTCTCAAACTTCTCCACTACAGCCCTGTCAATGAGATTGGGGGCGTATCCTCCTTTTCCTGATGCCCACAATCTTCTACTTTGTCTTGATCACGTTGAGGTAGAGGTTGTTGTCCTTGCACCACACGGCCAGGTCTCTGACCTCCTCCCTATAGGCTGTCTCATCGTTGAGGGAGAGGTTGTTGTCCTGGCACCACACGGCCAGGTCTCTGACTTCCTCCCTATAGGCTGTCTCATCGTTGTCGGTGATCACTGTTGTGTCATCTGCAAACTTAATGATGGTGTTGGAGTCGTGCTTGGCCGTGCAGTCATGAGTGAACAGGGACTACAGGAGGGGAATGAGCGTGCACCCCTGAGGGGACCCCGTATTGAGGATCAGCGTGGCAGATGTGTTGCTACCTACCCTCACCACCTGTGGGTGGCCCGTCAGGAAGTCCAGGATCCAGTTGCAGAGGGAGGTGTTTAGTCCCAGGGTCCTTAGCTTAGTGATGAGCTTTGAGGGCACTATGGTGTTGAACGCTGAGCTGTAGTCAATGAATAGCATTCTCACATACAGTTGCAGTCGGATGTTTACATACACTTTAGCCAAAGTTTATTTAAAATTAGTTTTTCACAATTCCTGACATTTAATCTTAGTAAAAAATCCCTGTCTGTCACGATCGTCGTAACAACATTCGGACCAAAGCACAGCGTGATATGGGCTCCACATGTTTATTGAATGAAACGCACAAAAACAATAAAGAACGAAACGTAAATGAAGACAGGCAACTATACATAAACAAGATCCCACAAAACACAGTGGGGAAATGGCTGCCTAAATATGATCCCCAATCAGAGACAATGATAAACAGCTGCCTCTGATTGGGAACCATACCAGGCCAACCTAGAAATAAACAACCTAGATTACAGACCCTAGTCACACCCCGACCAAACCAACATAGAGAATAAACAACCTAGATTACAGACCCTAGTCACACCCCGACCAAACCAACATAGAGAATAAACAACCTAGATTACAGACCCTAGTCACACCCCGACCAAACCAACATAGAGAATAACAACCTAGATTACAGACCCTAGTCACACCCCGACCAAACCAACATAGAAATACACAACCTAGATAACAGACCCTAGTCACAACCCGACCAAACCAACATAGAGATAAACAACCTAGATAAAAGACCCTAGTCACAACCAGACCAAACCAACATAGAGATAAACAACCTAGATTACAGACCCTAGTCACACCCAGACCTAACCAACATAGAGATAAACAACCTAGATTACAGACCCTAGTCACACCCCGACCAAACCAACATAGAGAATAAACAACCTAGATTACAGACCCTAGTCACACCCCGACCAAACCAACATAGAGAATAAACAACCTAGATTACAGACCCTAGTCACACCCCGACCAAACCAACATAGAGAATAACAACCTAGGTTACAGACCCTAGTCACACCCCGACCAAACCAACATAGAAATACACAACCTAGATAACAGACCCTAGTCACAACCCGACCAAACCAACATAGAGATAAACAACCTAGATAAAAGACCCTAGTCACAACCAGACCAAACCAACATAGAGATAAACAACCTAGATTACAGACCCTAGTCACACCCCGACCTAACCAACATAGAGATAAACAACCTAGATTACAGACCCTAGTCACACCCCGACCAAACCAACATAGAAATAAACAACCTAGGTTACAGACCCTAGTCACACCCCGACCAAACCAACATAGAGAATAAACAACCTAGATTACAGACCCTAGTCACAACCCGACCTAAACAACATAGAAATAAACAACCTAGAATACAGACCCTAGTCACACCCCGACCAAACCAACATAGAGAATAAACAACCTAGATTACCGACCCTAGTCACAACCCGACCAAACCAACATAGAAATAAAAAACCTAGATTACAGACCCTAGTCACACCCCGACCAAACCAACATAGAGAATAATAACCTAGATTACAGACCCTAGTCACAACCCGACCTAAACAACATAGAAATAAACAACCTAGAATACAGACCCTAGTCACACCCCGACCAAACCAACATAGAGAATAAACAACCTAGATTACCGACCCTAGTCACAACCCGACCAAACCAACATAGAAATAAAAAACCTAGATTACAGACCCTAGTCACACCCCGACCAAACCAACATAGAGAATAATAACCTAGATTACAGACCCTAGTCACAACCCGACCAAACAAACATAGAGAATAATAACCTAGATTACAGACCCTAGTCACACCCCGACCAAACCAACATAGAAATAAACAACCTAGATTACAGACCCTAGTCACACCCCGACCAAACCAACATAGAGAATAAACAACCTAGATTACAGACCCTAGTCACACCCCGACCAAACCAACATAGAAATAAACAACCTAGATTACAGACCCTAGTCACAACCCGACCAAACCAACATAGAGATAAACAACCTAGATAAAAGACCCTAGTCACAACCAGACCAAACCAACATAGAGATAAACAACCTAGATTACAGACCCTAGTCACACCCCGACCTAACCAACATAGAGATAAACAACCTAGATTACAGACCCTAGTCACACCCCGACCAAACCAACATAGAAATAAACAACCTAGGTTACAGACCCTAGCCACACCCCGACCAAACCAACATAGAGAATAAACAACCTAGATTACAGACCCTAGTCACAACCCGACCTAAACAACATAGAAATAAACAACCTAGAATACAGACCCTAGTCACACCCCGACCAAACCAACATAGAGAATAAACAACCTAGATTACCGACCCTAGTCACAACCCGACCAAACCAACATAGAAATAAAAAACCTAGATTACAGACCCTAGTCACACCCCGACCAAACCAACATAGAGAATAATAACCTAGATTACAGACCCTAGTCACAACCCGACCAAACAAACATAGAGAATAATAACCTAGATTACAGACCCTAGTCACACCCCGACCAAACCAACATAGAAATAAACAACCTAGATTACAGACCCTAGTCACAACCCGACCAAACCAACATAGAGAATAAACAACCTAGATTACAGACCCTAGTCACACCCCGACCAAACCAACATAGAAATAAACAACCTAGATTACAGACCCTAGTCACACCCCGACCAAACCACCATAGAGATAAACAACCTAGATTACAGACCCTAGTCACACCCCGACCAAACCAACATAGAGAATAACAACCTAGATTACAGACCCTAGTCACAACCCGACCAAACCAACATAGAAATAAAAAACCTAGATTACAGACCCTAGTCACACCCCGACCAAACCAACATAGAGAATAACAACCTAGATTACAGACCCTAGTCACAACCCGACCAAACCAACATAGAGAATAATAACCTAGATTACAGACCCTAGTCACACCCCGACCAAACCAACATAGAGAATAATAACCTAGATTACAGACCCTAGTCACACCCCGACCAAACCAACATAGAGAATAACAACCTAGATTACAGACCCTAGTCACAACCCGACCAAACCAACATAGAGAATAATAACCTAGATTACAGACCCTAGTCACACCCCGACCAAACCAACATAGAGAATAATAACCTAGATTACAGACCCTAGTCACACCCCGACCAAACCAACATAGAGATAAACAACCTAGATAACAGACCCTAGTCACAACCCGACCAAACCAACATAGAGATAAACAACCTAGATTACAGACCCTAGTCACACCCCGACCTAACCAACATAGAAATAAACAACCTAGATTACAGACCCTAGTCACACCCCGACCAAACCAACATAGAAATAAACAACCTAGGTTACAGACCCTAGTCACACCCCGACCAAACCAACATAGAAATAAACAACCTAGGTTACAGACCCTAGCCACACCCCGACCAAACCAACATAGAGAATAAACAACCTAGATTACAGACCCTAGTCACAACCCGACCTAAACAACATAGAAATAAACAACCTAGAATACAGACCCTAGTCACACCCCGACCAAACCAACATAGAGAATAAACAACCTAGATTACCGACCCTAGTCACAACCCGACCAAACCAACATAGAAATAAAAAACCTAGATTACAGACCCTAGTCACACCCCGACCAAACCAACATAGAGAATAATAACCTAGATTACAGACCCTAGTCACAACCCGACCAAACAAACATAGAGAATAATAACCTAGATTACAGACCCTAGTCACACCCCGACCAAACCAACATAGAAATAAACAACCTAGATTACAGACCCTAGTCACAACCCGACCAAACCAACATAGAGAATAAACAACCTAGATTACAGACCCTAGTCACACCCCGACCAAACCAACATAGAAATAAACAACCTAGATTACAGACCCTAGTCACACCCCGACCAAACCACCATAGAGATAAACAACCTAGATTACAGACCCTAGTCACACCCCGACCAAACCAAGATAGAGAATAACAACCTAGATTACAGACCCTAGTCACAACCCGACCAAACCAACATAGAAATAAAAAACCTAGATTACAGACCCTAGTCACACCCCGACCAAACCAACATAGAGAATAACAACCTAGATTACAGACCCTAGTCACAACCCGACCAAACCAACATAGAGAATAATAACCTAGATTACAGACCCTAGTCACACCCCGACCAAACCAACATAGAGAATAATAACCTAGATTACAGACCCTAGTCACACCCCGACCAAACCAACATAGAGAATAACAACCTAGATTACAGACCCTAGTCACAACCCGACCAAACCAACATAGAGAATAATAACCTAGATTACAGACCCTAGTCACACCCCGACCAAACCAACATAGAGAATAATAACCTAGATTACAGACCCTAGTCACACCCCGACCAAACCAACATAGAGATAAACAACCTAGATAACAGACCCTAGTCACAACCCGACCAAACCAACATAGAGATAAACAACCTAGATTACAGACCCTAGTCACACCCCGACCTAACCAACATAGAGAATAAACAACCTAGATTACAGACCCTAGTCACACCCCGACCAAACCAACATAGAGAATAAACAACCTAGATTACAGACCCTAGTCACAACCCGACCTAAACAACATAGAAATAAACAACCTAGAATACAGACCCTAGTCACACCCCGACCAAACCAACATAGAGAATAAACAACCTAGATTACAGACCCTAGTCACAACCCGACCAAACCAACATAGAAATAAAAAACCTAGATTACAGACCCTAGTCACACCCCGACCAAACCAACATAGAGAATAATAACCTAGATTACAGACCCTAGTCACAACCCGACAAAACAAACATAGAGAATAATAACCTAGATTACAGACCCTAGTCACACCCCGACCAAACCAACATAGAAATAAACAACCTAGATTACAGACCCTAGTCACACCCCGACCAAACCAACATAGAGAATAAACAACCTAGATTACAGACCCTAGTCACACCCCGACCAAACCAACATAGAAATAAACAACCTGGATTACAGACCCTAGTCACACCCCGACTAAACCAACATAGAGATAAACAACCTAGATTACAGACCCTAGTCACACCCTGACCAAACCAACATAGAGAATAACAACCTAGATTACAGACCCTAGTCACAACCCGACCAAACCAACATAGAAATAAAAAACCTAGATTACAGACCCTAGTCACACCCCGACCAAACCAACATAGAGAATAACAACCTAGATTACAGACCCTAGTCACAACCCGACCAAACCAACATAGAGAATAATAACCTAGATTACAGACCCTAGTCACACCCCGACCAAACCAACATAGAGAATAATAACCTAGATTACAGACCCTAGTCACACCCCGACCAAACCAACATAGAGAATAACAACCTAGATTACAGACCCTAGTCACAACCCGACCAAACCAACATAGAGATAAACAACCTAGATTACAGACCCTAGTCACAACCCGACCAAACCAACATAGAAATAAACAACCTAGATTACAGACCCTAGTCACAACCCGACCAAACCAACATAGAAATAAACAACCTAGATTACAGACCCTAGTCACACCCCGACCAAACCAACATAGAGAATAACAACCTAGATTACAGACCCTAGTCACAACCCGACCAAACCAACATAGAGAATAATAACCTAGATTACAGACCCTAGTCACAACCCGACCAAACCAACATAGAAATAAACAACCTAGATTACAGACCCTAGTCACACCCCGACCAAACCAACATAGAGAATAATAACCTATATTACAGACCCTAGTCACACCCCGACCAAACCAACATAGAGAATAACAACCTAGATTACAGACTCTAGTCACACCCCGACCAAACCAACATAGAGAATAACAACCTAGATTACAGACCCTAGTCACACCCCGACCAAACCAACATAGAGAATAAAAAGGTTAGGGCGTGACACTGTCTCAGGTTAGTTAGGATCAGCACTTTATTTTAAGAATGTGAAATGTCTGAATAATAGTAGAGAGAATTATTTATTTCAGCTTTTACTTCTTTCATCACATTCCCAGTGGGTCAGAACTTTACATACACTCAATTAGTATTTGGTAGGATTACCTTTAAATTGTTTAACTTGGGTCAAACGTTTCGGGTAGCCCTCCACAAGCTTCCCACAATAATTTGGGTGAATTTTGGCCCATTCCTCCTGACAGAGCTGGTGTAACTGAGTCAGGTTTGTAGGCCTCCTTGCTCGAACACGCTTTTTCAGTTCTGCCCACAGATTTTATATAGAATTGAGGTCAGGGCTTTGTGATGGTCACTCCAATACCTTGACATTGTTGTCCTTAGCCTGTCTAGGATCAGCGTGGCGCTAGCGGCACACCCCCCCCCCCCCCACTGAAAAACCAGTGCCGCGAAATTCAAAAAAAATATTTTTTTAAAATATTTAACTTTCACACATTAAAGTCCAATACAGCTAATGAAAGACACAGATCTTGTGAATCCAGTCAACATGTCCGATTTTTAAAATGTTTTACAGGGAAGACACAATATGTAAAGATGTACATCTATTACCTAAAAACACATTAGCATAATCCACCATCTTTTATTTGTCCACCAACACCAGTAGCCATCACCAATTCGGCTAAACTAAGATATTTATAGCCCCTAACCAACAAAAAAACTCATTAGATGACAGTCTGATAACATATTTATGGTATGGGATAGGTTTTGTTAGAAAAAAGTGCATATTTCAGGTAGATGGCATAGGTTACAATTCCACCCACCGTCACAAATGGAATAGAAAAACTACTTAGAGCAACGTGTTTACCTACTTACTAATCATCAAACATTTCGTAAAAATACACAGCATACACGAATCGAAAGACACAGATCCTGTGAATACAGACAATATTTCAGATTTTCTAAGTGTCTTACAGCGAAAACACAATAAATCGTTATATTAGCGTAGCACATAGCACATAGCAGCCCAGCATTGATTCTAGCCAAAGTGAGCGATAAAAGTCAACATCGCCAAAAGATATTAATTTTTTCACTAACCTTCTCAGAATTCTTCCGATGACACTCCTGTAACATCATATTACACATTCCATATAGAGTTTGATCGCAAATGTTTATATTTAGCCACCAAAATCATGGTTAGACAATGTGAAATGTAGACAAGCTGGTCAGAAAAAGTCCTTGCGCCACTTAGACAGTGATCTACTCTTATACATAAATACTCATAAACGTGACTAAAAAATATAGGGTGGACAGGGATTGATAGACAATTTAATTCTTAATACAATTGCGGAATAACATTTTTTAATTTATCCTTACTTTTCAATACAGTTTGCGCCTAGCGAAGCTACATCATAAAACATGGCGTCCTAAGCCACTAAAATGTTTCGACAGAAACACGATTTATCATAATAAAAATGTCCTACCTTGAGCTGTTCTTCCATCAGTATCTTGGGCAAAGGATCCTTTCTTGAGAGCAATCGTCTTTTGGTGGAAAGCTGTCCTCTTGCCATGTGGAAATGCCTACTGCGTTCGGGATGAACTGAAAAGCGTGCCCAACTATTCACATCGTTGCAAAAATAAATGTCCCAAAATCGCACTAAACGGATATAAATTGCTATAAAACGCTTTAAATTAACTACCTTATGATGTTTTTAACTCCCATAACGAGTAGAAACATGACCCGAGTAATATTACCCCCTTCACTAATGCTTGGAACAGGAGCGGGCCGGTGTCCTCTAGGCGCATGACGCAGCTCCAAAAGAATGACTAGCTTCAGGGTTTTTTCATTTGTGGGGCCTGTGAACGCGCAATCGACCCCATTGGAATCGTCATCACGTAAAGGCATCCAGGGGAAGACGTAAGAAGTGTCCGTACAGTCATAGCAATATCAGTGCCTTTTTAACTGACTTCAGAACAGTGGCCAACATTTCTGAAATCTGAATCCATGTCAGGGAAATTGCTGTAGAATGGGCTCTGTTCCACTTAGAGACAAAATTTCAACTCCTATAGAAACTATAGACTGTTTTCTATCCAATAATAATAATAAAATGCATATTGTACGATCAAGGATTTTGTGGGAAGCCGTTTCAAAAATTACCAAATTAGCATAAATAGTCTAAACAGCGCCCCCATCCCCAACAGGTTAACCTCTACAGAGTACCTAACCCGGATCCGGGATCCCCCCCACCCCCCCACACACTGATTAGCATAGCTAGCATAGCTTCACAAGTAGATAGTAGCATCTAAATATCATTAAATCACAAGTCCAAGACACCAGATGAAAGATACAGATCTTGTGAATAAAGCCACCATTTCAGATTTTTTAAATGTTTTACAGGGAAGACAAAATATGTAAAGATGTAAATCTATTAGCTAAAAACACATTAGCATAATCCACCATCTTTTATTTGTCCACCAACACCAGTAGCTATCACCAATTCGGCTAAACTAAGATATTTATAGCCCCTAACCAAGAAAAAAACTCATCAGATGACAGTCTGATAACATATTTATGGTATGGGATAGGTTTTGTTAGAAAAAAGTGCATATTTCAGGTAGATGGCATAGGTTACAATTGCACCCACCGTCACAAATGGACTAGAATAATTACAATGAGCAACGTGTTTACCTAACTACTAATCATCAAACATTTCGTAAAAATACACAGCATACACTAATCGAAAGACACAGATCCTGTGAATACAGACAATATTTCAGATTTTCTAAGTGTCTTACAGCGAAAACACAATAAATCGTTATATTAGCGTAGCACATAGCACATAGCAGCCCAGCATTGATTCTAGCCAAAGTGAGCGATAAAAGTCAACATCGCCAAAAGATATTAATTTTTTCACTAACCTTCTCAGAATTCTTCCGATGACACTCCTGTAACATCATTTTACAATATACATATACAGTTTGTTCGAAAAGGTGCATATTTAGCCATACAAAACCGTGGTTACACAATGAAAATAGTAGCAAAACAAGCCTGAAAATGTCGGTCGCCATCTTTCAGAGTGATCTGGTTTAATTAATAGCTAATCATATACTTGACTAAAAAATACAGGGTTTACAGGAATCGAAAGACAAATTAGTTCTTAATGCAACCGCTGATTTACATTTTTAAAATTATCCTTACTTTTCAATACAGGGTTCGCCAAGTGAAGCTATACCAAACAAAATGGCGAAATATGCGTTTAAAATATTTCGACAGAAACACGATTTATCATATTAAATATTGCTTACTTTGAGCTGTTCTTCCATCAGATTCTTGGGCAATGTATCCTTTCTATGTTATAAACGTCTTTTGGTCGATAGATGTCCTCTGTCCTTCGAAATGTCCACCACCAACGACCGACACCCCAAAACGTGTCCAAAGTTTCAGAGTGCACAACAAATAAATTCCTCAAAATCGCACTAAACGGATATAAATTGCTATAAAACGGTTCAAATTAACTACATTATGATGTTTTTAACACCTAAAACGAGTAAAAACATGACCGGAGAAATATTGCTGGTTAGAAAACGATTTGGAACGAGGCAGGTCCGATGCCCTTCACGCTTCAGGCGCACGACGAGAAAGGGCGGTCTCTATACATTTTGGTCTTTTATAATGGCTGAGAATATCCCATCGATTCCATTGAAAGCGTGATGACGTACAGACACCCAGAGGAAGACGTAGGCAGTGTCGGTTTCTTCATAGCATTCACTGTCGCCTTAAAAACAGACCCCAGATCAGAGGTAAAAAATTTTGAAATCTGAACCCTGTCATGAAAAGTGCTGTAGAAATTGTTCTGTACCACTCAGAGACAAAATTTCAACTTCTATAGAAACTAGAAGGTGTTTTCTATCCAATAATAACAATAATATGCATATTGTACGATCAAGAATTTAGCACGAGGCAGTTTAATTTGGAGACACAAATATGCTAATGCGGAACAGCACCCCCTATAGTTCCAAGAAGTTAAGCCATTTTGCCAAAACTTTGGAAGTATGCTTGGGGTCATTGTCCATTTGGAAGACTAATTTGCGACCAAGCTTTAACTTCCTGACTGATGTCTTGAGATTTTGCTTCAATATATCCAGATAATTTTCCTTCCTCATGATGCCATCTATTTTGTGAAGTGCACATGTCCCTCCTGCAGCAAAGCACCTCCACAACATTATGCTGCCACCCCCGTGCTTCACTGTTGGGATGGTGTTCTTCGGCTTGTGGTCCACGATAACCTTACCCGAGCAGGCCAGTCATGGCAAGAGGGTGGTGCGTACATCACTGGGGCCAAGCTCTCTGCCATTCAGGACCTATTTAATAGGCAGTGTCAGAGAAAAGCCCATAAAATTGTCAGAGACTCCAGTCCCCCAAGTTATAGACTGTTTCTCTGCTACCGCACAGCAAGTGGTATCGGAGCGCAAAGTCTAGGACCAGAAGGCTCCGCAACAGCTTCTACCCCCAAGCCATAAGACTGCTGAACAATTAATAAAATCACCTCCAGACTATTTCCATTGTCCCCCCCCCTCCCCTTTTGTACATTGCTGCTACTCACGGTTTATTATCTATGCATAGTCACTTCACCCCTACCTTCATGTACAAATGACCTCAACTAACCTGTACCCCCACACACTGACTCAGTACCGGTACCCCCTGTATATAACCTCATTACTAACCTGTACTCCTGCACACTGACTCAGTACCGGTACCCCCTGTATATAGCCTCATTACTAACCTGTACTCCTACACACTGACTCAGTACCGGTACCCCCTGTATATAGCCTCATTACTAACCTGTACTCCTACACACTGACTCAGTACCGGTACCCCCTGTATATAGCCTCATTACTAACCTGTACTCCTACACACTGACTCAGTACCGGTACCCCCTGTATATAGCCTCATTACTAACCTGTACTCCTACACACTGACTCAGTACCGGTACCCCCTGTATATAGCCTCATTACTAACCTGTACCCCTGCACACTGACTCAGTACCGGTACCCCCTGTATATAGCCTCATTACTAACCTGTACCCCCACACACTGACTCAGTACCGGTACCCCCTGTATATAGTCTCATTACTAACCTGTACCCCCACACACTGACTCAGTACCGGTACCCCCTGTATATAGCCTCGTTATTCTTATTGTGTTACTTTTTATTATTATTTTTTACTTCAGTCTATTTGGTAAATATTTTCTTAACTCTTCTTGAACTGCACTGTTGGTTAAGGGCTTGTAAGTAAGCATTTCACTGTAAGGTCCTACACTTGTTGTATTTAGCACATGTGACAAATAAAGTTTGATTTGATTTGTCTGCTAGTCATTTAAACAGACAACTCGGTGCTTTTCAATATGTCAAAAACTCTCATAAATATAAAAAGTGATGAAGTCGATCTCTCTTCTACTTTGAGCCAGGAGAGATTGACATGCATATTATAATTGTTTGCTCTCTGTGTATAAAGTGTTGTTAAGACGGTAGAGCAGTGCTTTATTATGGACAGACTTCTCCCCATCTCAACTACTGTTGTATCAATATGTTTTGAACATGCCAGTTTTACAATTCAGGATTACTCCAAGCAGTTTAGTCACCTCAACTTGCTCAATTTCCACATTATTTATTACAATATTTAGTTGAAGTTTAGGGTTTAGTGAATGATTTCTCCCAAACACAATGCTTTCAGTTTTTGAAAAATGTAGGACTAACTTATTCCTTGCCACCCATTCTGAAAGTGCAGCTCTTTGTTAAGTGTTACAATCATTTCAGTTGCTGTAGTAGCTTACATCCACAAACATAGACACACTGGCTTTACTCAAACATTTTTTTAAAGTAAGGTGCCTAGAGAACTACCCTGTGGAATTCCTGATTCTATCTGGATTATGTTGTAGAGGCTTCCATTAACCCTTGTGTGGTGTTCATGCTTTTTATTAACCCAATGTTTACAGGTCTGATGGAAGTGGTGGCCAGTGTCCAACGATATGAGTGGTGTTTAGAAGATAGAAGGGGTGGCTAGTGGATAGAAGATATAAGGGGTGGCTAGTGTTCAGAAGATAGAAGGGGTGGCTAGTGTTTAGAAGACAGAAGGGGTGGCTAGTGTTTAGAAGATAGAAGGGGTGGCTAGTGGATAGAAGATATAAGGGGTGGCTAGTGTTTAGAAGATAGAAGGGGCGGCTAGTGGATAGAAGATAGAAGGGGTGGCTAGTGTTTAGAAGATAGAAGGGGTGGCTAGTGGATAGAAGATATAAGGGGTGGCTAGTGGATAGAAGACAGAAGGGGTGGCTAGTGTTTAGAAGATATAAGGGGTGGCTAGTGTTTAGAAGATATAAGGGGTGGCTAGTGTTTAGAAGATATAAAGGGTGGCTAGTGTTTAGAAGACAGAAGGGGTGAATAGAAGAAAGAAGGGGTGGCTAGTGGATAGAAGATATAAGGGGTGGCTAGTGGATAGAAGATAGAAGGGGTGGCTAGTGTTTAGAAGACAGAAGGGGTGAATAGAAGAAAGAAGGGGTGGCTAGTGGATAGAAGATATAAGGGGTGGCTAGTGGATAGAAGATAGAAGGGGTGGCTAGTGTTTAGAAGACAGAAGGGGTGAATAGAAGATAGAAGGGGTGGCTAGTGGATAGAAGATATAAGGGGTGGCTAGTGTTTAGAAGATATAAGGGGTGGCTAGTGTTTAGAAGATATAAGGGGTGGCTAGTGTTTAGAAGATAGAATGGGTGGCTAGTGTTTAGAAGATAGAAGGGGTGGCTAGTGTTCAGAAGATAGAAGGGGTGGCTAGTGTTTAGAAGATAGAAGGGGTGGCTAGTGTTTAGAAGACAGAAGGGGTGAATAGAAGATAGAAGGGGTGGCTAGTGGATAGAAGATATAAGGGGTGGCTAGTGGATAGAAGATAGAAGGGGTGGCTAGTGTTTAGAAGACAGAAGGGGTGAATAGAAGATAGAAGGGGTGGCTAGTGGATAGAAGATAGAAGGGGTGGCTAGTGGATAGAAGACAGAAGGGGTGGCTAGTGTTTAGAAGATATAAGGGGTGGCTAGTGGATAGAAGATAGAAGGGGGGGCTAGTGGATAGAAGACAGAAGGGGTGGCTAGTGGATAGAAGATATAAGGGGTGGCTAGTGGATATAAGAAAGAAGGGGGGGCTAGTGTTCAGAAGATAGAAGGGGTGGCTAGTGTTTAGAAGATAGAAGGGGTGGCTAGTGGATAGAAAATTTAAGGGGTGGCTAGTGTTTAGAAGATAGAAGGGGTGGCTAGTGGATAGAAGATATAAGGGGTGGCTAGTGGATAGAAGATAGAAGGGGTGGCTAGTGTTTAGAAGACAGAAGGGGTGAATAGAAGATAGAAGGGGTGGCTAGTGGATAGAAGATATAAGGGGTGGCTAGTGGATAGAAGATAGAAGGGGTGGCTAGTGTTTAGAAGACAGAAGGGGTGAATAGAAGATAGAAGGGGTGGCTAGTGGATAGAAGACAGAAGGGGTGGCTAGTGTTTAGAAGATATAAGGGGTGGCTAGTGGATAGAAGATAGAAGGGGGGGCTAGTGGCTAGAAGACAGAAGGGGTGGCTAGTGGATAGAAGATATAAGGGGTGGCTAGTGGATATAAGATAGAAGGGGTGGCTAGTGTTCAGAAGATAGAAGGGGTGGCTAGTGTTTAGAAGATAGAAGGGGTGGCTAGTGGATAGAAAATATAAGTGGTGGCTAGTGTTTAGAAGATAGAAGGGGTGGCTAGTGTTTAGAAGATAGAAGGGGGGGCTAGTGTTCAGAAGATAGAAGGGGGGGCTAGTGTTTAGAAGATAGAAGGGGTGGCTAGTGGGTAGAAGACAGAAGGGGTGGCTAGTGTTTAGAAGATATAAGGGGTGGCTAGTGGATAGAAGACAGAAGGGGTGGCTAGTGTTTAGAAGATATAAGGGGTGGCTAGTGGATAGAAGATATAAGGGGTGGCTAGTGGATAGAATACAGAAGGGGTGGCTAGTGTTCAGAAGATATAAGGGGTGGCTAGTGTTTAGAAGATATAAGGGGTGGCTAGTGGATAGAAGACAGAAGGGGTGGCTAGTGGATATAAGATAGAAGGGGGGGGCTAGTGTTCAGAAGATAGAAGGGGTGGCTAGTGTTTAGAAGATAGAAGGGGTGGCTAGTGGATAGAAGATATAAGGGGTGGCTAGTGTTTAGAAGATAGAAGGGGTGGCTAGTGTTTAGAAGATAGAAGGGGGGGCTAGTGTTCAGAAGATAGAAGGGGTGGCTAGTGTTTAGAAGATAGAAGGGGTGGCTAGTGGATAGAAGATATAAGGGGTGGCTAGTGTTTAGAAGATAGAAGGGGTGGCTAGTGTTTAGAAGATAGAAGGGGTGGCTAGTGGATAGAAGATAGAAGGGGTGGCTAGTGGATAGAAGATAGAAGGGGTGGCTAGTGGATAGAAGACAGAAGGGGTGGCTAGTGGATAGAAGATAGAAGGGGTGGCTAGTGTTCAGAAGATAGAAGGGGTGGCTAGTGGATAGAAGATAGAAGGGGTGGCTAGTGGATAGAAGATAGAAGGGGTGGCTAGTGGATAGAAGATAGAAGGGGTGGCTAGTGGATAGAAGATAGAAGGGGTGGCTAGTGGATAGAAGATAGAAGGGGTGGCTAGTGGATAGAAGATAGAAGGGGTGGCTAGTGTTCAGAAGATTGAAGGGGTGGCTAGTGGATAGAAGATAGAAGGGGTGACTAGTGGATAGAAGATATAAGGGGTGGCTAGTGTTTAGAAGATAGAAGGGGTGGCTAGTGGATAGAAGACAGAAGGGGTGGCTAGTGGATAGAAGATAGAAGGGGTGGCTAGCGTTTAGAAGATATAAGGGGTGGCTAGTGGATAGAAGATAGAAGGGGTGGCTAGTATTTAGAAGACAGAAGGGGTGGCTAGCATTTAGACGATAGAAGGGGTGGCTAGTGGATAGAAGACAGAAGGGGTGGCTAGTGTATAGAAGATAGAAGGGGTGGCAAGTGTTTAGACGATAGAAGGGGTGGCTAGTGGATAGAAGATATAAGGGGTGGCTAGTGTTTAGAAGATAGAAGGGGTGGCTAGTGTTCAGAAGATAGAAGGGGTGGCTAGTGTTTAGAAGATAGAAGGGGTGGCTAGTGGATAGAAGATGAAGGGGTGGCTAGTGGATAGAAGATAGAAGGGGTGGCTAGTGTTTAGAAGATATAAGGGGTGGCTAGTGGATAGAAGATGAAGGGGTGGCTAGTGGATAGAAGATAGAAGGGGTGGCTAGTGTTCAGAAGATAGAAGGGGTGGCTAGTGTTTAGAAGATAGAAGGGGTGGCTAGTGGATAGAAGATAGAAGGGGTGGCTAGTGTTCAGAAGATAGAAAGGGTGGCTAGTGTTTAGAAGATAGAAGGGGTGGCTAGTGGATAGACGATAGAAGGGGGAGCTTGTGGATAGAAGACAGAAGGGGTGGCTAGTGTTTAGAAGATAGAAGGGGTGGCTAGTGGATAGAAGATAGAAGGGGTGGCTAGTGGATAGAAGATAGAAGGGGTGGCTAGTGGATAGAAGAAAGAAGGGGTGGCTAGTGGATAGAAGATAGAAGGGGTGGCTAGTGTTCAGAAGATAAAAGGGGTGGCTAGTGGATAGAAGATAGAAGGGGTGGCTAGTGGATAGAAGATAGAAGGGGTGGCTAGTGTTTAGAAGATAGAAGGGGTGGCTAGTGTTTAGAAGATAGAAGGGGTGGCTAGTGTTCAGAAGATAGAAGGGGTGGCTAGTGGATAAAAGATAGAAGGGGTGGCTAGTGTTTAGAAGATATAAGGGGTGGCTAGTGGATAGAAGATATAAGGGGTGGCTAGTGTTTAGAAGATAGAAGGGGTGGCTAGTGTTTAGAAGATATAAGGGGCGGCTAGTGTTTAGAAGATATAAGGGGTGGCTAGTGTGTAGAAGATAGAAGGGGTGTTTAGAAGATAGAAGGGGTGGCTAGGGTTTAGAAGATAGAAGGGGTGGCTAGCGGATAGACGATAGAAGGGGTGGCTAGTGTTTAGAAGATAGAAGGGGTGGCTAGTGTTTAGAAGATAGAAGGGGTGGCTAGTGTTTAGAAGATAGAAGGGGTGGCTAGTGTTTAGAAGATATAAGGGGTGGCTAGTGTTTAGAAGATATAAGGGGTGGCTAGTGTTTAGAAGACAGAAGGGATGGCTAGTGGATAGAAGATAGAAGGGGTGGCTAGTGTTTAGAAGACAGAAGGGGGGGCTAGTGTTTAGAAGACAGAAGGGGTGGCTAGTGTTTTGAAGATAGAAGGGGTGGCTAGTGTTCAGAAGATTGAAGGGGTGGCTAGTGTTTAGAAGACAGAAGGGGTGGCTAGTGTTTAGAAGACAGAAGGGGTGGCTAGTGTTTAGAAGATAGAAGGGGGGGATAGTGTTTAGAAGATAGAAGGGGGGGCTAGTGTTTAGAAGATAGAAGGGGTGGCTAGTGTTTAGAAGATAGAAGGGGTGGCTAGTGTTTAGAAGATAGAAGGGGTGGCTAGTGTTTAGAAGATAGAAGGGGTGGCTAGTGTTTAGAAGATAGAAGGGGTGGCTAGTGTTTAGAAGACAGAAGGGGTGAATAGAAGATAGAAGGGGTGGCTAGTGTTTAGAAGATAGAAGGGGTGGCTAGTTGTTTAGAAGACAGAAGGGGTGAATAGAAGATAGAAGGGGTGGCTAGTGTTTAGAAGATAGAAGGGGTGGCTAGTGTTCAGAAGATAGAAGGGGTGGCTAGTGGATAAAAGATAGAAGGGGTGGCTAGTGTTTAGAAGATATAAGGGGTGGCTAGTGTTTAGAAGATATAAGGGGTGGCTAGTGTGTAGAAGATAGAAGGGGTGTTTAGAAGATAGAAGGGGTGGCTAGCGGATAGACGATAGAAGGGGTGGCTAGTGTTTAGAAGATATAAGGGGTGGCTAGTGTTTAGAAGATAGAAGGGGTGGCTAGTGTTTAGAAGACAGAAGGGGTGTTTAGAAGATATAAGGGGTGGCTAGTGTTTAGAAGATAGAAGGGGTGGCTAGTGTTTAGAAGACAGAAGGGGTGGCTAGTGTTTAGAAGACAGAAGGGGTGGCTAGTGTTTAGAAGATATAAGGGGTGGCTAGTGTTTAGAAGATAGAAGGGGTGGCTAGTGTTTAGAAGATAGAAGGGGTGGCTAGTGTTCAGAAGATTGAAGGGGTGGCTAGTGTTTAGAAGACAGAAGGGGTGAATAGAAGATAGAAGGGGTGGCTAGTGTTTAGAAGATAGAAGGGGTGGCTAGTGGATAGAAGACGGAAGGGGGGGCTAGTTGTTTAGAAGACAGAAGGGGTGAATAGAAGATAGAAGGGGTGGCTAGTGTTTAGAAGACAGAAGGGGTGAATAGAAGATAGAAGGGGTGGCTAGTGTTTAGAAGATATAAGGGGTGGCTAGTGTTTAGAAGATAGAAGGGGGGGCTAGTGGATAGAAAATAGAAGGGGTGGCTAGTGTTTAGAAGATAGAAGGGGTGGCTAGTGTTTAGAAGATAGAAGGGGGGGCTAGTGTTTAGAAGATAGAAGGGGTGGCTAGTGGATAGAAAATAGAAGGGGTGGCTAGTGTTTAGAAGATAGAAGGGGGGGCTAGTGTTTAGAAGATAGAAGGGGGGGCTAGTGTTTAGAAGATAGAAGGGTTGGCTAGTGTTTATAAGATAGAAGGGGTGGCTAGTGTTTAGAAGACAGAAGGGGTGAATAGAAGATAGAAGGGGTGGCTAGTGGATAGAAGATAGAAGGGGTGGCTAGTGTTTAGAAGATAGAAGGGGTGGCTAGTGTTTAGAAGATAGAAGGGGTGGCTAGTGTTTAGAAGACAGAAGGGGTGGCTAGTGTTTAGAAGACAGAAGGGGTGGCTAGTGTTTAGAAGATATAAGGGGTGGCTAGTGTTTAGAAGATAGAAGGGGTGGCTAGTGTTTAGAAGATATAAGGGGTGGCTAGTGTTTAGAAGATATAAGGGGTGGCTAGTGGATAGAAGACAGAAGGGGTGGCTAGTGGATAGAAGATATAAGGGGTGGCTAGTGGATAGAAGACAGAAGGGATGGCTAGTGGATAGAAGATAGAAGGGGTGGCTAGTGTTTAGAAGATAGAAGGGGTGGCTAGTGTTTAGAAGATATAAGGGGCGGCTAGTGTTTAGAAGATATAAGGGGTGGCTAGTGTGTAGAAGATAGAAGGGGTGTTTAGAAGATAGAAGGGGTGGCTAGGGTTTAGAAGATAGAAGGGGTGGCTAGCGGATAGACGATAGAAGGGGTGGCTAGTGTTTAGAAGATAGAAGGGGTGGCTAGTGTTTAGAAGATAGAAGGGGTGGCTAGTGTTTAGAAGATAGAAGGGGTGGCTAGTGTTTAGAAGATATAAGGGGTGGCTAGTGTTTAGAAGATATAAGGGGTGGCTAGTGTTTAGAAGACAGAAGGGATGGCTAGTGGATAGAAGATAGAAGGGGTGGCTAGTGTTTAGAAGACAGAAGGGGGGGCTAGTGTTTAGAAGACAGAAGGGGTGGCTAGTGTTTTGAAGATAGAAGGGGTGGCTAGTGTTCAGAAGATTGAAGGGGTGGCTAGTGTTTAGAAGACAGAAGGGGTGGCTAGTGTTTAGAAGACAGAAGGGGTGGCTAGTGTTTAGAAGATAGAAGGGGGGGATAGTGTTTAGAAGATAGAAGGGGGGGCTAGTGTTTAGAAGATAGAAGGGGTGGCTAGTGTTTAGAAGATAGAAGGGGTGGCTAGTGTTTAGAAGATAGAAGGGGTGGCTAGTGTTTAGAAGATAGAAGGGGTGGCTAGTGTTTAGAAGATAGAAGGGGTGGCTAGTGTTTAGAAGACAGAAGGGGTGAATAGAAGATAGAAGGGGTGGCTAGTGTTTAGAAGATAGAAGGGGTGGCTAGTTGTTTAGAAGACAGAAGGGGTGAATAGAAGATAGAAGGGGTGGCTAGTGTTTAGAAGATAGAAGGGGTGGCTAGTGTTCAGAAGATAGAAGGGGTGGCTAGTGGATAAAAGATAGAAGGGGTGGCTAGTGTTTAGAAGATATAAGGGGTGGCTAGTGTTTAGAAGATATAAGGGGTGGCTAGTGTGTAGAAGATAGAAGGGGTGTTTAGAAGATAGAAGGGGTGGCTAGCGGATAGACGATAGAAGGGGTGGCTAGTGTTTAGAAGATATAAGGGGTGGCTAGTGTTCAGAAGATTGAAGGGGTGGCTAGTGTTTAGAAGACAGAAGGGGTGGCTAGTGTTTAGAAGACAGAAGGGGTGAATAGAAGATAGAAGGGGTGGCTAGTGTTTAGAAGATAGAAGGGGTGGCTAGTGGATAGAAGACGGAAGGGGTGGCTAGTTGTTTAGAAGATAGAAGGGGTGTTTAGAAGATATAAGGGGTGGCTAGTGTTTAGAAGATAGAAGGGGTGGCTAGTGTTTAGAAGACAGAAGGGGTGGCTAGTGTTTAGAAGACAGAAGGGGTGGCTAGTGTTTAGAAGATATAAGGGGTGGCTAGTGTTTAGAAGATAGAAGGGGTGGCTAGTGTTTAGAAGATATAAGGGGTGGCTAGTGTTTAGAAGATATAAGGGGTGGCTAGTGGATAGAAGATATAAGGGGTGGCTAGTGTTTAGAAGATAGAAGGGGTGGCTAGTGGATAGAAGACAGAAGGGATGGCTAGTGGATAGAAGATAGAAGGGGTGGCTAGTGTTTAGAAGACAGAAGGGGTGGCTAGTGTTTAGAAGATAGAAGGGGTGGCTAGTGTTCAGAAGATTGAAGGGGTGGCTAGTGTTTAGAAGACAGAAGGGGTGGCTAGTGTTTAGAAGACAGAAGGGATGAATAGAAGATAGAAGGGGTGGCTAGTGTTTAGAAGATAGAAGGGGTGGCTAGTGGATAGAAGACGGAAGGGGGGGCTAGTTGTTTAGAAGATAGAAGGGGGGGCTAGTGTTTAGAAGACAGAAGGGGTGAATAGAAGATAGAAGGGGTGGCTAGTGTTTAGAAGACAGAAGGGGTGAATAGAAGATAGAAGGGGTGGCTAGTGTTTAGAAGATATAAGGGGTGGCTAGTGTTTAGAAGAAAGAAGGGGGGGCTAGTGGATAGAAAATAGAAGGGGTGGCTAGTGTTTAGAAGATAGAAGGGGTGGCTAGTGTTTAGAAGATAGAAGGGGGGGCTAGTGTTTAGAAGATAGAAGGGGTGGCTAGTGGATAGAAAATAGAAGGGGTGGCTAGTGTTTAGAAGATAGAAGGGGGGGCTAGTGTTTAGAAGATAGAAGGGGGGGCTAGTGTTTAGAAGATAGAAGGGGTGGCTAGTGTTTAGAAGATAGAAGGGGTGGCTAGTGTTTAGAAGACAGAAGGGGTGAATAGAAGATAGAAGGGGTGGCTAGTGGATAGAAGATAGAAGGGGTGGCTAGTGTTTAGAAGATAGAAGGGGTGGCTAGTGTTTAGAAGATAGAAGGGGTGGCTAGTGTTTAGAAGATAGAAGGGATGGATAGTGTTTAGAAGACAGAAGGGGTGGCTAGTGTTTAGAAGATAGAAGGGGTGGCTAGTGTTTAGAAGACAGAAGGGGTGGCTAGTGTTTAGAAGACAGAAGGGGTGGCTAGTGTTTAGAAGATATAAGGGGTGGCTAGTGTTTAGAAGATAGAAGGGGTGGCTAGTGTTTAGAAGATATAAGGGGTGGCTAGTGTTTAGAAGATATAAGGGGTGGCTAGTGTTTAGAAGATATAAGGGGTGGCTAGTGTTTAGAAGATAGAAGGGGTGGCTAGTGTTTAGAAGACAGAAGGGGTGGCTAGTGTTTAGAAGACAGAAGGGGTGAATAGAAGATAGAAGGGGTGGCTAGTGTTTAGAAGATAGAAGGGGCGGCTAGTGGATAGAAGACGGAAGGGGGGGCTAGTTATTTAGAAGATAGAAGGGGGGGCTAGTGTTTAGAAGACAGAAGGGGTGAATAGAAGATAGAAGGGGTGGCTAGTGTTTAGAAGATATAAGGGGTGGCTAGTGTTTAGAAGATAGAAGGGGGGGCTAGTGGATAGAAAATAGAAGGGGTGGCTAGTGTTTAGAAGATAGAAGGGGTGGCTAGTGTTTAGAAGATAGAAGGGGGGGCTAGTGTTTAGAAGATAGAAGGGGTGGCTAGTGGATAGAAAATAGAAGGGGTGGCTAGTGTTTAGAAGATAGAAGGGGGGGCTAGTGTTTAGAAGATAGAAGGGGGGGCTAGTGTTTAGAAGATAGAAGGGGTGGCTAGTGTTTAGAAGATAGAAGGGGTGGCTAGTGTTTAGAAGACAGAAGGGGTGAATAGAAGATAGAAGGGGTGGCTAGTGGATAGAAGATAGAAGGGGTGGCTAGTGTTTAGAAGATAGAAGGGGTGGCTAGTGTTTAGAAGATAGAAGGGGTGGCTAGTGTTTAGAAGATAGAAGGGGTGGCTAGTGTTTAGAAGATAGAAGGGGTGGCTAGTGTTTAGAAGATAGAAGGGGTGGCTAGTGTTTAGAAGACAGAAGGGGTGAATAGAAGATAGAAGGGGTGGCTAGTGGATAGAAGATAGAAGGGGTGGCTAGTGTTTAGAAGACAGAAGGGGTGAATAGAAGATAGAAGGGGTGGCTAGTGGATAGAAGATAGAAGGGGTGGCTAGTGTTTAGAAGACAGAAGGGGTGAATAGAAGATAGAAGGGGTGGCTAGTGTTTAGAAGACAGAAGGGGTGAATAGAAGATAGAAGGGGTGGCTAGTGTTTAGAAGATAGAAGGGGTGGCTAGTGGATAGAAGACAGAAGGGGGGGGCTAGTTGTTTAGAAGATAGAAGGGGGGGCTAGTGTTTAGAAGACAGAAGGGGTGAATAGAAGATAGAAAGGGTGGCTAGTGTTTAGAAGATATAAGGGGTGGCTAGTGTTTAGAAGATAGAAGGGGTGGCTAGTGTTTAGAAGATAGAAGGGGTGGCTAGTGGATAGAAGATAGAAGGGGGGGCTAGTGTTTAGAAGACAGAAGGGGTGAATAGAAGATAGAAGGGGTGGCTAGTGTTTAGAAGACAGAAGGGGTGAATAGAAGATAGAAGGGGTGGCTAGTGTTTAGAAGATATAAGGGGTGGCTAGTGTTTAGAAGATAGAAGGGGTGGCTAGTGTTTAGAAGATAGAAGGGGTGGCTAGTGTTTAGAAGATAGAAGGGGGGCTAGTGGATAGAAAATAGAAGGGGTGGCTAGTGTTTAGAAGATAGAAGGGGTGGCTAGTGTTTAGAAGATAGAAGGGGTGGCTAGTGGATAGAAGATATATGGGGTGGCTAGTGGATAGAAGACAGAAGGGGTGGCTAGTTTTTAGAAAATAGAAGGGGTGGCTAGTGTTTAGAAAATAGAAGGGGTGGCTAGTGTTTAGAAGATATATGGGGTGGCTAGTGGATAGAAGACAGAAGGGGTGGCTAGTTTTTAGAAAATAGAAGGGGTGGCTAGTGTTTAGAAAATAGAAGGGGTGGCTAGTGTTTAGAAGATAGAAGGGGTGGCTAGTGTTTAGAAGATAGAAGGGGGGGCTAGTGTTTAGAAGATAGAAGGGGTGGCTAGTGTTTAGAAGATAGAAGGGGGGGCTAGTGTTTAGAAAATAGAAGGGGTGGCTAGTGTTCAGAAGATAGAAGGGGTGGCTAGTGTTTAGAAAATAGAAGGGGTGGCTAGTGTTTAGAAGATATAAGGGGTGGCTAGTGTTTAGAAGATAGAAGGGGTGGCTAGTGTTTAGAAGATAGAAGGGGGGGCTAGTGTTTAGAAGATAGAAGGGGTGAATAGAAGATAGAAGGGTTTTTGGTGTTTAGAAACCTGGCAGTTTCATCTGTCATCCTGGGGGTTTCAGTCATGATGCAGTGCTCCTCTCCTCTCATCCCACTTTACTCTGCCCTGGGCCCGGGGCCATGGAGGAGTGTCCAGCTTTAATAGGGCCAACAACCCAACAAATCTCTCTCTGTCTCTCAGAATACATTCCCCCTCAGAAAGACGTGTTTGTTGTGACAGGGTGTAGAGGTTGTAGACTGACAGACAGCATTGTCCCAGGTAGCTTTGCAGCTGGTAACAAGCATCTGAACATCAGTACAAACAAAGTCAGGATTGGCGGGATCATCAATCAAAGTGTTGACAGTTCACTTCAGTTAGTGTGTCTCACTGTGCATCATAAGTGATTGGATCAGTTTTAATTAGAAATTGGGTAATCAATCATTGCCAACGAGGCACTTGGCTGGGGGACTCATCGTGTGCCGGTGTCAAAAATAAATTAGAAATCAAAATTATTTAGCGGGCTGCCAAAGGTAAATCCTCCAGCGAGCCGTCCAAACCTCTGGCTTTGTGAGGCAGAGACACACTGTCGCAAGCAATTACAGCAGCTGGAGGTTTTTACATATTAAATGAACCAATCAAATATTTATTTTTTGTTTGGAGTGATGCTTTAACCCCAATATACATGTATAATACACATGTATTCTTACAATGTTCACAGTAAAATCCTTGGCAGATTTGTTTTCCAAGAGTCTACTGTTTCTGATTTAACTGAGATTTGTTTTTGTGTGTTGTGGTTCTCAACAGAATGTTAGACTTTATGGTGTTTATTCAGCCTGGCTGTACTCGCTATAGTGTTTTAATTCTAAATATAAAGTTATTAAAATACCCCACTCAGCCTGGCTGTACTCGCTATAGTGTTTTAGTTGTAAATATAAAGTTATTAAAATACCCCACTCAGCCTGGCTGTACTCGCTATAGCGTTTTAATTCTAAATATAAAGTTATTAACATAACTCTAAACCACTCAGTCTGGCTGTACTCACTATAGTTGTATAGTTCTTTAGTTGTATGGTTCTTTAGTTCTAAATATAAAGTTATTAAAAATACCAGTAACACATAATGTAACACACTGAATTGTGTGGCAGTGAAAGAGTGTCTGTATTCCACAGGAGGCTGGTGACACCTTAATTGGGGAGTTTGTGCTCATGGTAACGACTGGAGCCGAACAAGTGGAACGGAACACATCGTTTCCATGGTGTCCAGGTGTCTGATGCCATTCTCCCCTCATCAGCCTCCACTGCTGTATACTGAAGGTACTGTAAACTATTCCAAATAAATACGGCAGGGAAATTGGAATATGCCCCATTTTGTAAAATAAAAACAATATTTTGTGTCAAAACACAGAAAATGTTTCTCCCACATTTCTGGTGGCTTTTATTTTTTGTAGGACATCTGAGAGGGAAGTTATGATTTCTGCGGGTTAGAATTAAACAGTGCAGATGCAACCAGGTGTTGTAATGCTGTGATACCTGCTACACCAGGTATGTGTTGCCCTCCAGAACAGGTGTTGTAATGCTGTGAGTGATACACCAGGTATGTGTTGCTCTCTAGAACAGGTGTTGTAATGCTGTGATACCTGATACACCAGGTATGTGTTGCCCTCCAGAACAGGTGTTGTAATGCTGTGATACCTGCTACACCAGGTATGTGTTGCCCTCCAGAACAGGTGTTGTAATGCTGTGATACCTGCTACACCAGGTATGTGTTGCCCTCCAGAACAGGTGTTGTAATGCTGTGATACCTGCTACACCAGGTATGTGTTGCTCTCCAGAACAGGTGTTGTAATGCTGTGAGTGATACACCAGGTATGTGTTGCCCTCCAGAACAGGTGTTGTAATGCTGTGAGTGATACACCAGGTATGTGTTGCTCTCCAGAACAGGTGTTGTAATGCTGTGAGTGATACACCAGGTATGTGTTGCCCTCCAGAACAGGTGTTGTAATGCTGTGAGTGATACACCAGGTATGTGTTGCTCTCCAGAACAGGTGTTGTAATGCTGTGATACCTGCTACACCAGGTATGTGTTGCCCTCCAGAACAGGTGTTGTAATGCTGTGATACCTGATACACCAGGTATGTGTTGCCCTCCAGAACAGGTGTTGAAATGCTGTGATACCTGATACACCAGGTATGTGTTGCCCTCCAGAACAGGTGTTGTAATGCTGTGAGTGATACACCAGGTATGTGTTGCCCTCCAGAACAGGTGTTGTAATGCTGTGATACCTGCTACACCAGGTATGTGTTGCTCTCCAGAACAGGTGTTGTAATGCTGTGATACCTGCTACACCAGGTATGTGTTGCTCTCCAGAACAGGTGTTGTAATGCTGTGATACCTGCTACACCAGGTATGTGTTGCTCTCCAGAACAGGTGTTGTAATGCTGTGATACCTGCTACACCAGGTATGTGTTGCCCTCCAGAACAGGTGTTGTAATGCTGTGATACCTGCTACACCAGGTATGTGTTGCCCTCCAGAACAGGTGTTGTAATGCTGTGAGTGATACACCAGGTATGTGTTGCCCTCCAGAACAGGTGTTGTAATGCTGTGATACCTGCTACACCAGGTATGTGTTGCCCTCCAGAACAGGTGTTGTAATGCTGTGAGTGATACACCAGGTATGTGTTGCTCTCCAGAACAGGTGTTGTAATGCTGTGAGTGATACACCAGGTATGTGTTGCCCTCCAGAACAGGTGTTGTAATGCTGTGATACCTGCTACACCAGGTATGTGTTGCCCTCCAGAACAGGTGTTGTAATGCTGTGAGTGATACACCAGGTATGTGTTGCTCTCCAGAACAGGTGTTGTAATGCTGTGATACCTGATACACCAGGTATGTGTTGCCCTCCAGAACAGGTGTTGTAATGCTGTGATACCTGCTACACCAGGTATGTGTTGCCCTCCAGAACAGGTGTTGTAATGCTGTGATACCTGCTACACCAGGTATGTGTTGCCCTCCAGAACAGGTGTTGTAATGCTGTGATACCTGCTACACCAGGTATGTGTTGCTCTCCAGAACAGGTGTTGTAATGCTGTGAGTGATACACCAGGTATGTGTTGCCCTCCAGAACAGGTGTTGTAATGCTGTGAGTGATACACCAGGTATGTGTTGCTCTCCAGAACAGGTGTTGTAATGCTGTGAGTGATACACCAGGTATGTGTTGCCCTCCAGAACAGGTGTTGCAATGCTGTGAGTGATACACCAGGTATGTGTTGCTCTCCAGAACAGGTGTTGTAATGCTGTGATACCTGCTACACCAGGTATGTGTTGCCCTCCAGAACAGGTGTTGTAATGCTGTGATACCTGATACACCAGGTATGTGTTGCCCTCCAGAACAGGTGTTGAAATGCTGTGATACCTGATACACCAGGTATGTGTTGCCCTCCAGAACAGGTGTTGTAATGCTGTGAGTGATACACCAGGTATGTGTTGCCCTCCAGAACAGGTGTTGTAATGCTGTGATACCTGCTACACCAGGTATGTGTTGCTCTCCAGAACAGGTGTTGTAATGCTGTGATACCTGCTACACCAGGTATGTGTTGCTCTCCAGAACAGGTGTTGTAATGCTGTGATACCTGCTACACCAGGTATGTGTTGCTCTCCAGAACAGGTGTTGTAATGCTGTGATACCTGCTACACCAGGTATGTGTTGCCCTCCAGAACAGGTGTTGTAATGCTGTGATACCTGCTACACCAGGTATGTGTTGCCCTCCAGAACAGGTGTTGTAATGCTGTGAGTGATACACCAGGTATGTGTTGCCCTCCAGAACAGGTGTTGTAATGCTGTGATACCTGCTACACCAGGTATGTGTTGCCCTCCAGAACAGGTGTTGTAATGCTGTGAGTGATACACCAGGTATGTGTTGCTCTCCAGAACAGGTGTTGTAATGCTGTGAGTGATACACCAGGTATGTGTTGCCCTCCAGAACAGGTGTTGTAATGCTGTGATACCTGCTACACCAGGTATGTGTTGCTCTCCAGAACAGGTGTTGTAATGCTGTGATACCTGCTACACCAGGTATGTGTTGCTCTCCAGAACAGGTGTTGTAATGCTGTGATACCTGCTACACCAGGTATGTGTTGCTCTCCAGAACAGGTGTTGTAATGCTGTGATACCTGCTACACCAGGTATGTGTTGCCCTCCAGAACAGGTGTTGTAATGCTGTGATACCTGCTACACCAGGTATGTGTTGCTCTCCAGAACAGGTGTTGTAATGCTGTGATACCTGCTACACCAGGTATGTGTTGCTCTCCAGAACAGGTGTTGTAATGCTGTGATACCTGCTACACCAGGTATGTGTTGCTCTCCAGAACAGGTGTTGTAATGCTGTGATACCTGCTACACCAGGTATGTGTTGCTCTCCAGAACAGGTGTTGTAATGCTGTGATACCTGCTACACCAGGTATGTGTTGCCCTCCAAAACAGGTGTTGTAATGCTGTGATACCTGCTACACCAGGTATGTGTTGCCCTCCAGAACAGGTGTTGTAATGCTGTGAGTGATACACCAGGTATGTGTTGCTCTCCAGAACAGGTGTTGTAATGCTGTGATACCTGCTACACCAGGTATGTGTTGCTCTCCAGAACAGGTGTTGTAATGCTGTGATACCTGCTACACCAGGTATGTGTTGCTCTCCAGAACAGGTGTTGTAATGCTGTGATACCTGCTACACCAGGTATGTGTTGCTCTCCAGAACAGGTGTTGTAATGCTGTGAGTGATACACCAGGTATGTGTTGCCCTCCAGAACAGGTGTTGTAATGCTGTGAGTGATACACCAGGTATGTGTTGCCCTCCAGAACAGGTGTTGTAATGCTGTGAGTGATACACCAGGTATGTGTTGCCCTCCAGAACACGTGTTGTAATGCTGTGAGTGATACACCAGGTATGTGCTGCTCTCCAGAACAGGTGTTGTAATGCTGTGAGTGATACACCAGGTATGTGTTGCCCTCCAGAACAGGTGTTGTAATGCTGTGATACCTGATACACCAGGTATGTGTTGCCCTCCAGAACAGGTGTTGTAATGCTGTGATACCTGCTACACCAGGTATGTGTTGCCCTCCAGAACAGGTGTTGTAATGCTGTGATACCTGCTACACCAGGTATGTGTTGCCCTCCAGAACAGGTGTTGTAATCCTGTGATACCTGCTACACCAGGTATGTGTTGCTCTCCAGAACAGGTGTTGTAATGCTGTGAGTGATACACCAGGTATGTGTTGCTCTCCAGAACAGGTGTTGTAATGCTGTGATACCTGCTACACCAGGTATGTGTTGCCCTCCAGAACAGGTGTTGTAATGCTGTGAGTGATACACCAGGTATGTGTTGCTCTCCAGAACAGGTGTTGTAATGCTGTGATACCTGATACACCAGGTATGTGTTGCCCTCCAGAACAGGTGTTGTAATGCTGTGATACCTGATACACCAGGTATGTGTTGCTCTCCAGAACAGGTGTTGTAATGCTGTGAGTGATACACCAGGTATGTGTTGCCCTCCAGAACAGGTGTTGTAATGCTGTGAGTGATACACCAGGTATGTGTTGCTCTCCAGAACAGGTGTTGTAATGCTGTGATACCTGCTACACCAGGTATGTGTTGCCCTCCAGAACAGGTGTTGTAATGCTGTGATACCTGATACACCAGGTATGTGTTGCTCTCCAGAACAGGTGTTGTAATGCTGTGATACCTGCTACACCAGGTATGTGTTGCCCTCCAGAACAGGTGTTGTAATGCTGTGATACCTGATACACCAGGTATGTGTTGCTCTCCAGAACAGGTGTTGTAATGCTGTGATACCTGATACACCAGGTATGTGTTGCCCTCCAGAACAGGTGTTGTAATGCTGTGAGTGCTACACCAGGTATGTGTTGCCCTCCAGAACAGGTGTTGTAATGCTGTGAGTGATACACCAGGTATGTGTTGCTCTCCAGAACAGGTGTTGTAATGCTGTGATACCTGCTACACCAGGTATGTGTTGCCCTCCAGAACAGGTGTTGTAATGCTGTGAGTGATACACCAGGTATGTGTTGCTCTCCAGAACAGGTGTTGTAATGCTGTGATACCTGCTACACCAGGTATGTGTTGCTCTCCAGAACAGGTGTTGTAATGCTGTGATACCTGCTACACCAGGTATGTGTTGCCCTCCAGAACAGGTGTTGTAATGCTGTGATACCTGCTACACCAGGAATGTGTTGCTCTCCAGAACAGGTGTTGTAATGCTGTGAGTGATACACCAGGTATGTGTTGCCCTCCAGAACAGGTGTTGTAATGCTGTGAGTGATACACCAGGTATGTGTTGCTCTCCAGAACAGGTGTTGTAATGCTGTGATACCTGCTACACCAGGTATGTGTTGCCCTCCAGAACAGGTGTTGTAATGCTGTGAGTGATACACCAGGTATGTGTTGCCCTCCAGAACAGGTGTTGTAATGCTGTGATACCTGCTACACCAGGTATGTGTTGCTCTCCAGAACAGGTGTTGTAATGCTGTGATACCTGATACACCAGGTATGTGTTGCTCTCCAGAACAGGTGTTGTAATGCTGTTATACCTGCTACACCAGGTATGTGTTGCTCTCCAGAACAGGTGTTGTAATGCTGTGATACCTGCTACACCAGGTATGTGTTGCTCTCCAGAACAGGTGTTGTAATGCTG
Source organism: Salvelinus fontinalis (assembly GCF_029448725.1). Classification (NCBI taxonomy): domain Eukaryota; kingdom Metazoa; phylum Chordata; class Actinopteri; order Salmoniformes; family Salmonidae; genus Salvelinus; species Salvelinus fontinalis. The sequence continues at coordinate 49,021 of NW_026600356.1, read as the reverse complement.
TGAGTGATACACCAGGTATGTGTTGCTCTCCAGAACAGGTGTTGTAATGCTGTGAGTGATACACCAGGTATGTGTTGCCCTCCAGAACAGGTGTTGTAATGCTGTGAGTGATACACCAGGTATGTGTTGCTCTCCAGAACAGGTGTTGTAATGCTGTGAGTGATACACCAGGTATGTGTTGCTCTCCAGAACAGGTGTTGTAATGCTGTGAGTGATACACCAGGTATGTGTTGCTCTCCAGAACAGGTGTTGTAATGCTGTGATACCTTCTACACCAGGTATGTGTTGCCCTCCAGAACAGGTGTTGTAATGCTGTGACACCTGCTACACCAGGTATGTGTTGCTCTCCAGAACAGGTGTTGTAATGCTGTGATACCTGCTACACCAGGTATGTGTTGCTCTCCAGAACAGGTGTTGTAATGCTGTGATACCTGCTACACCAGGTATGTGTTGCCCTCCAGAACAGGTGTTGTAATGCTGTGAGTGATACACCAGGTATGTGTTGCTCTCCAGAACAGGTGTTGAAATGCTGTGATACCTGCTACACCAGGTATGTGTTGCTCTCCAGAACAGGTGTTATAATGCTGTGATACCTGCTACACCAGGTATGTGTTGCCCTCCAGAACAGGTGTTGAAATGCTGTGATACCTGCTACACCAGGTATGTGTTGCCCTCCAGAACAGGTGTTGAAATGCTGTGATACCTGCTACACCAGGTATGTGTTGCTCTCCAGAACAGGTGTTGTAATGCTGTGAGTGATACACCAGGTATGTGTTGCCCTCCAGAACAGGTGTTGTAATGCTGTGATACCTGCTACACCAGGTATGTGTTGCTCTCCAGAACAGGTGTTGTAATGCTGTGATACCTGCTACACCAGGTATGTGTTGCTCTCCAGAACAGGTGTTGTAATGCTGTGATACCTGCTACACCAGGTATGTGTTGCTCTCCAGAACAGGTGTTGTAATGCTGTGATACCTGCTACACCAGGTATGTGTTGCTCTCCAGAACAGGTGTTGTAATGCTGTGAGTCATACACCAGGTATGTGTTGCTCTCCAGAACAGGTGTTGTAATGCTGTGAGTCATACACCAGGTATGTGTTGCTCTCCAGAACAGGTGTTGTAATGCTGTGATACCTGCTACACCAGGTATGTGTTGCCCTCCAGAACAGGTGTTGTAATGCTGTGAGTGATACACCAGGTATGTGTTGCCCTCCAGAACAGGTGTTGTAATGCTGTGATACCTGCTACACCAGGTATGTGTTGCTCTCCAGAACAGGTGTTGTAATGCTGTGATACCTGCTACACCAGGTATGTGTTGCTCTCCAGAACAGGTGTTGTAATGCTGTGATACCTGCTACACCAGGTATGTGTTGCCCTCCAGAACAGGTGTTGTAATGCTGTGAGTGATACACCAGGTATGTGTTGCTCTCCAGAACAGGTGTTGTAATGCTGTGAGTGATACACCAGGTATGTGTTGCCCTCCAGAACAGGTGTTGTAATGCTGTGAGTGATACACCAGGTATGTGTTGCTCTCCAGAACAGGTGTTGTAATGCTGTGATACCTGATACACCAGGTATGTGTTGCCCTCCAGAACAGGTGTTGTAATGCTGTGATACCTGCTACACCAGGTATGTGTTGCTCTCCAGAACAGGTGTTGTAATGCTGTGATACCTGCTACACCAGGTATGTGTTGCCCTCCAGAACAGGTGTTGTAATGCTGTGATACCTGCTACACCAGGTATGTGTTGCCCTCCAGAACAGGTGTTGTAATGCTGTGAGTGATACACCAGGTATGTGTTGCTCTCCAGAACAGGTGTTGTAATGCTGTGAGTGATACACCAGGTATGTGTTGCCCTCCAGAACAGGTGTTGTAATGCTGTGAGTGATACACCAGGTATGTGTTGCCCTCCAGAACAGGTGTTGTAATGCTGTGAGTGATACACCAGGTATGTGTTGCCCTCCAGAACAGGTGTTGTAATGCTGTGAGTGATACACCAGGTATGTGTTGCTCTCCAGAACAGGTGTTGTAATGCTGTGATACCTGCTACACCAGGTATGTGTTGCCCTCCAGAACAGGTGTTGTAATGCTGTGAGTGATACACCAGGTATGTGTTGCCCTCCAGAACAGGTGTTGTAATGCTGTGAGTGATACACCAGGTATGTGTTGCTCTCCAGAACAGGTGTTGTAATGCTGTGATACCTGCTACACCAGGTATGTGTTGCCCTCCAGAACAGGTGTTGTAATGCTGTGAGTGATACACCAGGTATGTGTTGCCCTCCAGAACAGGTGTTGTAATGCTGTGATACCTGCTACACCAGGTATGTGTTGCTCTCCAGAACAGGTGTTGTAATGCTGTGAGTGATACACCAGGTATGTGTTGCCCTCCAGAACAGGTGTTGTAATGCTGTGAGTGATACACCAGGTATGTGTTGCTCTCCAGAACAGGTGTTGTAATGCTGTGACACCTGCTACACCAGGTATGTGTTGCTCTCCAGAACAGGTGTTGTAATGCTGTGATACCTGCTACACCAGGTATGTGTTGCTCTCCAGAACAGGTGTTGTAATGCTGTGATACCTGCTACACCAGGTATGTGTTGCTCTCCAGAACAGGTGTTGTAATGCTGTGATACCTGCTACACCAGGTATGTGTTGCTCTCCAGAACAGGTGTTGTAATGCTGTGAGTGATACACCAGGTATGTGTTGCTCTCCAGAACAGGTGTTGTAATGCTGTGATACCTGCTACACCAGGTATGTGTTGCCCTCCAGAACAGGTGTTGTAATGCTGTGAGTGATACACCAGGTATGTGTTGCTCTCCAGAACAGGTGTTGTAATGCTGTGATACCTGATACACCAGGTATGTGTTGCCCTCCAGAACAGGTGTTGTAATGCTGTGATACCTGCTACACCAGGTATGTGTTGCTCTCCAGAACAGGTGTTGTAATGCTGTGATACCTGCTACACCAGGTATGTGTTGCTCTCCAGAACAGGTGTTGTAATGCTGTGATACCTGCTACACCAGGTATGTGTTGCTCTCCAGAACAGGTGTTGTAATGCTGTGAGTGATACACCAGGTATGTGTTGCTCTCCAGAACAGGTGTTGTAATGCTGTGATACCTGCTACACCAGGTATGTGTTGCCCTCCAGAACAGGTGTTGTAATGCTGTGATACCTGCTACACCAGGTATGTGTTGCTCTCCAGAACAGGTGTTGTAATGCTGTGAGTGATACACCAGGTATGTGTTGCTCTCCAGAACAGGTGTTGTAATGCTGTGATACCTGCTACACCAGGTATGTGTTGCCCTCCAGAACAGGTGTTGTAATGCTGTGATACCTGCTACACCAGGTATGTGTTGCCCTCCAGAACAGGTGTTGTAATGCTGTGATACCTGCTACACCAGGTATGTGTTGCTCTCCAGAACAGGTGTTGTAATGCTGTGAGTGATACACCAGGTATGTGTTGCTCTCCAGAACAGGTGTTGTAATGCTGTGATACCTGCTACACCAGGTATGTGTTGCTCTCCAGAACAGGTGTTGTAATGCTGTGAGTGATACACCAGGTATGTGTTGCTCTCCAGAACAGGTGTTGTAATGCTGTGATACCTGCTACACCAGGTATGTGTTGCCCTCCAGAACAGGTGTTGTAATGCTGTGAGTGATACATCAGGTATGTGTTGCTCTCCAGAACAGGTGTTGTAATGCTGTGAGTCATACACCAGGTATGTGTTGCTCTCCAGAACAGGTGTTGTAATGCTGTGAGTGATACACCAGGTATGTGTTGCCCTCCAGAACAGGTGTTGTAATGCTGTGAGTGATACACCAGGTATGTGTTGCTCTCCAGAACAGGTGTTGTAATGCTGTGATACCTGCTACACCAGGTATGTGTTGCCCTCCAGAACAGGTGTTGTAATGCTGTGAGTGATACACCAGGTATGTGTTGCCCTCCAGAACAGGTGTTGTAATGCTGTGAGTGATACACCAGGTATGTGTTGCCCTCCAGAACAGGTGTTGTAATGCTGTGATACCTGCTACACCAGGTATGTGTTGCCCTCCAGAACAGGTGTTGTAATGCTGTGATACCTGCTACACCAGGTATGTGTTGCTCTCCAGAACAGGTGTTGTAATGCTGTGAGTGATACACCAGGTATGTGTTGCTCTCCAGAACAGGTGTTGTAATGCTGTGATACCTGCTACACCAGGTATGTGTTGCCCTCCAGAACAGGTGTTGTAATGCTGTGATACCTGCTACACCAGGTATGTGTTGCCCTCCAGAACAGGTGTTGTAATGCTGTGATACCTGCTACACCAGGTATGTGTTGCTCTCCAGAACAGGTGTTGAAATGCTGTGATACCTGCTACACCAGGTATGTGTTGCCCTCCAGAACAGGTGTTGTAATGCTGTGATACCTGCTACACCAGGTATGTGTTGCCCTCCAGAACAGGTGTTGTAATGCTGTGAGTGATACACCAGGTATGTGTTGCTCTCCAGAACAGGTGTTGTAATGCTGTGATACCTGCTACACCAGGTATGTGTTGCCCTCCAGAACAGGTGTTGTAATGCTGTGATACCTGCTACACCAGGTATGTGTTGCTCTCCAGAACAGGTGTTGTAATGTTGTGATACCTGCTACACCAGGTATGTGTTGCTCTCCAGAACAGGTGTTGTAATGCTGTGATACCTGCTACACCAGGTATGTGTTGCTCTCCAGAACAGGTGTTGAAATGCTGTGATACCTGCTACACCAGGTATGTGTTGCTCTCCAGAACAGGTGTTGTAATGCTGTGATACCTGCTACACCAGGTATGTGTTGCCCTCCAGAACAGGTGTTGTAATGCTGTGAGTGATACACCAGGTATGTGTTGCTCTCCAGAACAGGTGTTGTAATGCTGTGATACCTGCTACACCAGGTATGTGTTGCTCTCCAGAACAGGTGTTGTAATGCTGTGATACCTGCTACACCAGGTATGTGTTGCCCTCCAGAACAGGTGTTGTAATGCTGTGAGTGATACACCAGGTATGTGTTGCCCTCCAGAACAGGTGTTGTAATGCTGTGAGTGATACACCAGGTATGTGTTGCTCTCCAGAACAGGTGTTGTAATGCTGTGAGTGATACACCAGGTATGTGTTGCTCTCCAGAACAGGTGTTGTAATGCTGTGATACCTGCTACACCAGGTATGTGTTGCCCTCCAGAACAGGTGTTGTAATGCTGTGAGTGATACACCAGGTATGTGTTGCCCTCCAGAACAGGTGTTGTAATGCTGTGAGTGATACACCAGGTATGTGTTGCCCTCCAGAACAGGTGTTGTAATGCTGTGAGTGATACACCAGGTATGTGTTGCCCTCCAGAACAGGTGTTGTAATGCTGTGAGTGATACACCAGGTATGTGTTGCCCTCCAGAACAGGTGTTGTAATGCTGTGATACCTGATACACCAGGTATGTGTTGCCCTCCAGAACAGGTGTTGTAATGCTGTGAGTGATACACCAGGTATGTGTTGCTCTCCAGAACAGGTGTTGTAATGCTGTGATACCTGCTACACCAGGTATGTGTTGCCCTCCAGAACAGGTGTTGTAATGCTGTGAGTGATACACCAGGTATGTGTTGCTCTCCAGAACAGGTGTTGTAATGCTGTGAGTGATACACCAGGTATGTGTTGCTCTCCAGAACAGGTGTTGTAATGCTGTGATACCTGCTACACCAGGTATGTGTTGCTCTCCAGAACAGGTGTTGTAATGCTGTGAGTGATACACCAGGTATGTGTTGCTCTCCAGAACAGGTGTTGTAATGCTGTGATACCTGCTACACCAGGTATGTGTTGCCCTCCAGAACAGGTGTTGTAATGCTGTGATACCTGCTACACCAGGTATGTGTTGCTCTCCAGAACAGGTGTTGTAATGCTGTGATACCTGCTACACCAGGTATGTGTTGCTCTCCAGAACAGGTGTTGTAATGCTGTGAGTGATACACCAGGTATGTGTTGCTCTCCAGAACAGGTGTTGTAATGCTGTGAGTGATACACCAGGTATGTGTTGCCCTCCAGAACAGGTGTTGTAATGCTGTGAGTGATACACCAGGTATGTGTTGCTCTCCAGAACAGGTGTTGTAATGCTGTTATACCTGCTACACCAGGTATGTGTTGCCCTCCAGAACAGGTGTTGTAATGCTGTGATACCTGCTACACCAGGTATGTGTTGCCCTCCAGAACAGGTGTTGTAATGCTGTGAGTGATACACCAGGTATGTGTTGCTCTCCAGAACAGGTGTTGTAATGCTGTGATACCTGCTACACCAGGTATGTGTTGCCCTCCAGAACAGGTGTTGTAATGCTGTGAGTGATACACCAGGTATGTGTTGCTCTCCAGAACATGTGTTGTAATGCTGTGATACCTGCTACACCAGGTATGTGTTGCTCTCCAGAACAGGTGTTGTAATGCTGTGATACCTGCTACACCAGGTATGTGTTGCTCTCCAGAACAGGTGTTGTAATGCTGTGAGTGATACACCAGGTATGTGTTGCCCTCCAGAACAGGTGTTGTAATGCTGTGAGTGATACGCCAGGTATGTGTTGCCCTCCAGAACAGGTGTTGTAATGCTGTGAGTGATACACCAGGTATGTGTTGCCCTCCAGAACAGGTGTTGTAATGCTGTGAGTGATACACCAGGTATGTGTTGCCCTCCAGAACAGGTGTTGTAATGCTGTGAGTGATACACCAGGTATGTGTTGCCCTCCAGAACAGGTGTTGTAATGCTGTGAGTGATACACCAGGTATTTGAAGTGATACCGTATCAACAGCAGCATTCATTTTTTTAAACAGTCCAAAATAAAAAAAAATTAAGACATCCAAAAAGATGAACAAATATTTCCTATTATTTTCTATATGCAAATAGATGCATCACATTTCAACAGACAGATTAACAGCTGAAGGACACGAAGCGGGGAGAAATCTCAACAAGAGAAAAAAGGCTTTTAAACAAAGGCAGCTAGCGCAGCTCTCGGCTCTGAGAGGCTCGGAGAGGAGAGAAAGCCAGCTGGGTAGCAGACTTCTGATGCCGCTGCCACTGCTGATGAGACAGTTACACGTTTACAACAGCTGCCCACTAATGTTTGATCAGTGATAAAATATGCCAAGGTGACAACATCCTGCTGCCCTGCATTTGTTGGGCTGAACATTAAAAATGCAGGTGGGCTGAGAGCAAGGGCCTGGCAGGGCCGGTCCTCCCCCTAGGTACCCCGGATAGAGACTTCACAAGATGTCAAAAACAATATCCATTTGTGTGTGCCATGAAACCCCTCTGAGTCCCTCCTCTCCACCTCTCCTCCCTTCCACTCATCCTTCTCATCACGTCAGATCTGAGGACCACTGAGACCTTTCAGCAGGAAATAAAACGCCTAGGAAACAGACAGGCGAAAGGTGAGAACAGGCAGCACGTCAGGAAACACTGAAAACAGAGGCAGGTCTGTTGTATCAGGAAGAAAACAGTGATATGTTGCTTTCCTCCCTTCTGAAGGAACAGATCAGTTGTAGCTACTAGCTGTGTTTTCCTCCCTTCTGAAGGAACAGATCAGTTGTAGCTACTAGCTGTGTTTTCCTCCCTTCTGAAGGAGCAGATCAGTTGTAGCTACTAGCTGTGTTTTCCTCCCTTCTGAAGGAGCAGATCAGTTGTAGCTACTAGCTGTGTTTTCCTCCCTTCTGAAGGAACAGATCAGTTGTAGCTACTAGCTGTGTTTTCCTCTCTTCTGAAGGAACAGATCAGTTGTAGCTACTAGCTGTGTTTTCTTCTCTTCTGAAGGAACAGATCAGTTGTAGCTACTAGCTGTGTTTTCCTCCCTTCTGAAGTACTAGCTGTGTTTTCCTCTCTTCTGAAGGAACAGATCAGTTGTAGCTACTAGCTGTGTTTTCCTCCCTTCTGAAGGAACAGATCAGTTGTAGCTACTAGCTGTGTTTTCCTCCCTTCTGAAGGAACAGATCAGTTGTAGCTACTAGCTGTGTTTTCCTCCCTTCTGAAGGAACAGATCAGTTGTAGCTACTAGCTGTGTTTTCCTCCCTTCTGAAGTACTAGCTGTGTTTTCCTCCCTTCTGAAGGAACAGATCAGTTGTAGCTACTAGCTGTGTTTTCCTCCCTTCTGAAGTACTAGCTATGTTTTCCTCCCTTCTGAAGGAACAGATCAGTTGTAGCTACTAGCTGTGTTTCCCTCCCTTCTGAAGGAACAGATCAGTTGTAGCTACTAGCTGTGTTTTCCTCCCTTCTGAAGGAACAGATCAGTTGTAGCTACTAGCTGTGTTTTCCTCCCTTCTGAAGGAACAGATCAGTTGTAGCTACTAGCTGTGTTTTCCTCCCTTCTGAAGGAACAGATCAGTTGTAGCTACTAGCTGTGTTTTCCTCCCTTCTGAAGGAACAGATCAGTTGTAGCTACTAGCTGTGTTTCCCTCCCTTCTGAAGGAACAGATCAGTTGTAGCTACTAGCTGTGTTTTCCTCCCTTCTGAAGGAACAGATCAGTTGTAGCTACTAGCTGTGTTTTCCTCCCTTCTGAAGGAACAGATCAGTTGTAGCTACTAGCTGTGTTTTCCTCCCTTCTGAAGGAACAGATCAGTTGTAGCTACTAGCTGTGTTTTCCTCCCTTCTGAAGGAACAGATCAGTTGTAGCTACTAGCTGTGTTTTCCTCCCTTCTGAAGGAACAGATCAGTTGTAGCTACTAGCTGTGTTTTCCTCCCTTCTGAAGGAACAGATCAGTTGTAGCTACTAGCTGTGTTTTCCTCCCTTCTGAAGTACTAGCTGTGTTTTCCTCCCTTCTGAAGGAACAGATCAGTTGTAGCTACTAGCTGTGTTTTCCTCCCTTCTGAAGGAACAGATCAGTTGTAGCTACTAGCTGTGTTTTCCTCCCTTCTGAAGGAACAGATCAGTTGTAGCTACTAGCTGTGTTTTCCTCCCTTCTGAAGGAACAGATCAGTTGTAGCTACTAGCTGTGTTTTCCTCCCTTCTGAAGGAACAGATCAGTTGTAGCTACTAGCTGGTGCCAGGCAACAGTCAGTCACATCCCTCTTCTGTCTGAGGAATGTTAAGTCCAATGTTTAGCTGGTGATTTTTTTCTGGTTTGTTCAGGTGTTATGGTAGTGAGGCTGGCTGACAAGCTGGCAGGCCATGCATGGCAAAGTGATTCTCCAGGTAAATGTCACCTGTCAGGTACACCTCATCCGACCATCTAGGTGTACTGGACTGTAGCTGGGCTGTGGAGCCTCTCAGGGAGGTTTCTGTCCTCTCATAACAGCTTCTGTGAGGACTAACCAGAGTGTGTTAACATGTGTTAACAAACAACCTGATCATGTTACAGTCCTGACTAGTACCAACCTGATCATGTTACAGTCCTGTCTAGTACCAACCTGATCATGTTACAGTCAGTCCTGACTAGTACCAACCTGATCATGTTACAGTCCTGACTAGTACCAACCTGATCATGTTACAGTCCTGACTAGTACCAACCTGATCATGTTACAGTCCTGACTAGTACCAACCTGATCATGTTACAGTCCTGACTAGTACCAACCTGATCATGTTACAGTCCTGACTAGTACCAACCTGATCATGTTACAGTCAGTCCTGACTAGTACCAACCTGATCATGTTACAGTCAGTCCTGACTAGTACCAACCTGATCATGTTACAGTCCTGACTAGTACCAACCTGATCATGTTATAGTCCTGTCTAGTACCAACCTGAACATGTTACAGTCCTGACTAGTACCAACCTGATCATGTTACAGTCAGTCCTGACTAGTACCAACCTGATCATGTTACAGTCCTGTCTAGTACCAACCTGATCATGTTACAGTCCTGACTAGTACCAACCTGATCATGTTACAGTCCTGACTAGTACCAACCTGATCATGTTACAGTCCTGACTAGTACCAACCTGATCATGTTACAGTCCTGACTAGTACCAACCTGATCATGTTACAGTCCTGACTAGTACCAACCTGATCATGTTACAGTCCTGACTAGTACCAACCTGATCATGTTACAGTCCTGTCTAGTACCAACCTGATCATGTTACAGTCCTGACTAGTACCAACCTGATCATGTTACAGTCAGTCCTGACTAGTACCAACCTGCTCATGTTACAGTCCTGACTAGTACCAACCTGATCATGTTACAGTCAGTCCTGACTAGTACCAACCTGATCATGTTACAGTCCTGACTAGTACCAACCTGATCATGTTGCAGTCCTGACTAGTACCAACCTGATCATGTTACAGTCAGTCCTGACTAGTACCAACCTGATCATGTTACAGTCCTGACTAGTACCAACCTGATCATGTTACAGTCCTGACTAGTACCAACCTGATCATGTTACAGTCCTGACTAGTACCAACCTGATCATGTTACAGTCAGTCCTGACTAGTACCAACCTGATCATGTTACAGTCAGTCCTGACTAGTACCAACCTGATCATGTTGCAGTCCTGACTAGTACCAACCTGATCATGTTACAGTCAGTCCTGACTAGTACCAACCTGATCATGTTACAGTCCTGACTAGTACCAACCTGAACATGTTACAGTCCTGACTAGTACCAACCTGATCATGTTACAGTCCTGACTAGTACCAACGTGATCATGTTACAGTCCTGACTAGTACCAACCTGATCATGTTACATTCAGTCCTGACTAGTACCAACCTGATCATGTTACAGTCCTGACTAGTACCAACCTGATCATGTTACAGTCCTGACTAGTACCAACCTGATCATGTTACAGTCCTGACTATTACCAACCTGAACATGTTACAGTCCTGACTAGTACCAACCTGATCATGTTACAGTCCTGACTAGTACCAACCTGAACATGTTACAGTCCTGTCTAGTACCAACCTGATCATGTTACAGTCAGTCCTGACTAGTACCAACCTGATCATGTTACAGTCAGTCCTGACTAGTACCAACCTGATCATGTTACAGTCCTGACTAGTACCAACCTGATCATGTTACAGTCCTGACTAGTACCAACCTGATCATGTTACAGTCCTGACTAGTACCAACCTGATCATGTTACAGTCCTTACTAGTACCAACCTGAACATGTTACAGTCCTGACTAGTACCAACCTGATCATGTTACAGTCAGTCCTGACTAGTACCAACCTGATCATGTTACAGTCCTGACTAGTACCAACCTGATCATGTTACAGTCCTGTCTAGTACCAACCTGATCATGTTACAGTCCTGACTAGTACCAACCTGATCATGTTACAGTCAGTCCTGACTAGTACCAACCTGATCATGTTACAGTCAGTCCTGACTAGTACCAACCTGATCATGTTACAGTCCTGACTAGTACCAACCTGATCATGTTACAGTCCTGACTAGTACCAACCTGATCATGTTACAGTCAGTCCTGACTAGTACCAACCTGATCATGTTACAGTCCTGACTAGTACCAACCTGATCATGTTACAGTCCTGACTAGTACCAACCGAATCATGTTACAGTCCTGACTAGTACCAACCTGATCATGTTACAGTCCTGACTAGTACCAACCTGATCATGTTACAGTCCTGACTAGTACCAACCTGATCATGTTACAGTCCTGACTAGTACCAACCTGAACATGTTACAGTCCTGACTAGTACCAACCTGATCATGTTACAGTCAGTCCTGACTAGTAACAACCTGATCATGTTACAGTCCTGACTAGTACCAACCTGATCATGTTACAGTCCTGACTAGTACCAACCTGATCATGTTACAGTCCTGTCTAGTACCAACCTGATCATGTTACAGTCCTGACTAGTACCAACCTGATCATGTTACAGTCAGTCCTGACTAGTACCAACCTGATCATGTTACAGTCAGTCCTGACTAGTACCAACCTGATCATGTTACAGTCCTGACTAGTACCAACCTGATCATGTTACAGTCCTGACTAGTAACAACCTGATCATGTTACAGTCAGTCCTGACTAGTACCAACCTGATCATGTTACAGTCAGTCCTGACTAGTACCAACCTGATCATGTTACAGTCAGTCCTGACTAGTACCAACCTGATCATGTTACAGTCCTGACTAGTACCAACCTGATCATGTTACAGTCCTGACTAGTAACAACCTGATCATGTTACAGTCCTGACTAGTACCTACCTGATCATGTTACAGTCAGTCCTGACTAGTACCAACCTGATCATGTTACAGTCCTGACTAGTACCAACCTGATCATGTTACAGTCCTGACTAGTACCAACCTGATCATGTTACAGTCCTGACTAGTACCAACCTGATCATGTTACAGTCAGTCCTGACTAGTACCAACCTGAACATGTTACAGTCCTGACTAGTACCAACCTGATCATGTTACAGTCCTGTCTAGTCCCAACCTGATCATGTTACAGTCCTGACTAGTACCAACCTGATCATGTTACAGTCCTGACTAGTACCAACCTGATCATGTTACAGTCAGTAAAGACTAGTACCAACCTGATCATGTTACAGTCCTGACTAGTACCAACCTGATCATGTTACAGTCAGTCCTGACTAGTACCAACCTGATCATGTTGCAGTCCTGACTAGTACCAACCTGATCATGTTACAGTCCTGACTAGTACGAACCTGATCATGTTACAGTCAGTCCTGTCTAGTACCAACCTGAACATGTTACAGTCCTGACTAGTACCAACCTGATCATGTTACAGTCCTGACTAGTACCAACCTGATCATGTTACAGTCCTGACTAGTACCAACCTGATCATGTTACAGTCAGGACTAGTACCAACCTGATCATGTTACAGTCCTGACTAGTACCAACCTTATCATGTTACAGTCCTGACTAGTACCAACCTGATCATGTTACAGTCCTGACTAGTACCAACCTGATCATGTTATAGTCCTGTCTAGTACCAACCTGATCATGTTACAGTCCTGACTAGTACCAACCTGATCATGTTACAGTCCTGACTAGTACCAACCTGAACATGTTACAGTCCTGACTAGTACCAACCTGATCATGTTACAGTCCTGTCTAGTACCAACCTGATCATGTTACAGTCCTGACTAGTACCAACCTGATCATGTTACAGTCAGTCCTGACTAGTACCAACCTGATCATGTTACAGTCCTGTCTAGTACCAACCTGATCATGTTACAGTCCTGACTAGTACCAACCTGATCATGTTACAGTCCTGACTAGAACCAACCTGATCATGTTACAGTCAGTCCTGACTAGTACCAACCTGATCATGTTACAGTCCTGACTAGTACCAACCTGATCATGTTACAGTCAGTCCTGACTAGTACCAACCTGATCATGTTACAGTCCTGACTAGTACCAACCTGATCATGTTACAGTCCTGACTAGTACCAACCTGATCATGTTACAGTCCTGACTAGTACCAACCTGAACATGTTACAGTCCTGACTAGTACCAACCTGATCATGTTACAGTCCTGACTAGTACCAACCTGATCATGTTACAGTCCTGACTAGTACCAACCTGAACATGTTACAGTCCTGACTAGTACCAACCTGATCATGTTACAGTCAGTCCTGACTAGTACCAACCTGATCATGTTACAGTCAGGACTAGTACCAACCTGATCATGTTACAGTCCTGACTAGTACCAACCTTATCATGTTACAGTCCTGACTAGTACCAACCTGATCATGTTACAGTCCTGACTAGTACCAACCTGATCATGTTATAGTCCTGTCTAGTACCAACCTGATCATGTTACAGTCCTGACTAGTACCAACCTGATCATGTTACAGTCCTGACTAGTACCAACCTGAACATGTTACAGTCCTGACTAGTACCAACCTGATCATGTTACAGTCCTGTCTAGTACCAACCTGATCATGTTACAGTCCTGACTAGTACCAACCTGATCATGTTACAGTCAGTCCTGACTAGTACCAACCTGATCATGTTACAGTCCTGTCTAGTACCAACCTGATCATGTTACAGTCCTGACTAGTACCAACCTGATCATGTTACAGTCCTGACTAGAACCAACCTGATCATGTTACAGTCAGTCCTGACTAGTACCAACCTGATCATGTTACAGTCCTGACTAGTACCAACCTGATCATGTTACAGTCAGTCCTGACTAGTACCAACCTGATCATGTTACAGTCCTGACTAGTACCAACCTGATCATGTTACAGTCCTGACTAGTACCAACCTGATCATGTTACAGTCCTGACTAGTACCAACCTGAACATGTTACAGTCCTGACTAGTACCAACCTGATCATGTTACAGTCCTGACTAGTACCAACCTGATCATGTTACAGTCCTGACTAGTACCAACCTGAACATGTTACAGTCCTGACTAGTACCAACCTGATCATGTTACAGTCAGTCCTGACTAGTACCAACCTGATCATGTTACAGTCCTGTCTAGTACCAACCTGATCATGTTACAGTCCTGACTAGTACCAACCTGATCATGTTACAGTCAGTCCTGACTAGTACCAACCTGATCATGTTACAGTCAGTCCTGACTAGTACCAACCTGATCATGTTACAGTCCTGACTAGTACCAACCTGATCATGTTACAGTCCTGACTAGTACCAACCTGATCATGTTACAGTCCTGACTAGTACCAACCTGATCATGTTACAGTCCTGACTAGTACCAACCTGAACATGTTACAGCCACAAGCACAGTCAGTGTAGTCAGCTCAGCTTTCCCCATTGAGACCGTGTCTGTGCCTCGAGCTAGTGTCTGTGCCTCGAAACTTAACATGGCGGTGTTCGCCTTAGCAATCTCACTAGGATAAAGACCTCTTCCATTCCTGCCATTATTGAAAGAGATCGTGATATCTCACATATCAAAATATGGCTACTTAATGTTAGATCCCTCACTTCAAAAGGCAGTTATAGTCAATGAACTAATCACTGATCATAATCTTGATGTGATTGGCCTGACTGAAACATGGCTTAAGGCTGATTTAATTAAATGAGGCCTCACCTCCTTGTTACACTAGTGACATTATCCCCCATGCATCCCGCAAAGGGGGAGGTGTTGCTAACATTTACGATAGCAAATTTCAATTTACACAAAAAAAGAAGACTTTTTCGTCTTTTGTGCTTCTAGTCATGAAATCTATGCAGCCCACTTTTCATAACTACTGTTTACAGGCCTCCTGGGCCATATACAGCGTTCCTCACTGAGTTCCCTGAATTCCTATCAGACCTTGTAGTCATAGCAGATAATATTCACATTTTTGGTGATTTTAATATTCACATGGAAAAGTCCACAGACCCACTCCAAAAGGCTTTCGGAGTCATCATCGACTCAGTGGGTTTTGTCCAACATGTCTCTGGACCTACTCACTGCCACAGCCATACTCTGGACCTAGTTTTGTCCCATGGAATAAATGTTGTAGATCTTAATGTTTTTCCTCATAATCCTGGACTATCGGACCACCATTTTATTACTTTTCAATCGCAACAAATAATCTGCTCAGACCCCGACCAAGGAGCATCAAAAGTCGTACTATAAATTCTCAGACAACACAAAGATTCCTTGATGCACTTCCAGGGTCCCTCTGCCTACCCAAGGACGTCAGAGGGAATAAATCATTTAACCATCTAACTGAGGAACTCAATTTAACATTGCGCAATACCCTAGATGCAGTTGCACCCCTAAAAACGAAAAACATTTGTCATACGAAACTAGCTCCCTGGTATACAGAAAATACCCGAGCTTTGAAGCAAGCTTCCAGAAAATTGGAACGGAAATGGCGCCACACCAAACTGGAAGTCTTCCGACTAGCTTGGAAAGACAGTACCGTGCAGTATCGAAGAGCCCTCACTGCTGCTCGATCATCCTATTTTTCCAACTTAATTGAGGAAAATAAGAACAATCCCAAATGTATTTTTGATACTGTCGCAAAGCTAACTAAAAAGCAGCATTCCCCAAGAGAGGATGGCTTTCACTTCAGCAGTAATAAATTCATGAACTTCTTTGAAGAAAAGATCATGATCATTAGAAAGCAAATTATGGACTCCTCTTTAAATCTGCGTATTCCTCCAAAGCTGGCCTCTAAACCTTCAAGCTGCATACTGGATCCTATTCCTACTAAACTGCTGAAGGAGCTGCTTCCTGTGCTTGGCCCTCCTATGTTGAACATAATAAACAGCTCTCTATCCACCGGATGTGTACCAAACTCACTAAAAGTGGCAGTAATAAAGCCTCTCTTGAAAAAGCCAAACCTTGACCCAGAAAATATAAAAACTATCGGCCTATATCGAATCTTCCATTCCTCTCAATTTCTTTAGAAAAAGCTGTTTCGCAGCAACTCACTGCCTTCCTGAAGACAAACAATGTATATGAAATGCTTCAGTCTGGTTTTAGATCCCATCATAGCCCTGAGACTGCACTTGTGAAGGTGGTAAATGACCTTTTAATGGCGTCAGACCGAGGCTCTGCATCTGTCCTCGTGCTCCTAGACCTTAGTGCTGCCTTTGACACCATCGATCACCACATTCTTTTGGAGAGATTGGAAACCCAAATTGGTCTACACGGACAAGTTCTGGCCTGGTTTAGATCTTATCTGTCGGAAAGATATCAGTTTGTCTCTGTGAATGGTTTGTCCTCTGACAAATCAACTGTACATTTCGGTGTTCCTCAAGGTTCCGTTTTAGGACCACTATTGTTTTCACTATATATTTTACCTCTTGGGGATGTTATTCGAAAACATAATGTCAACTTTCACTGC
This sequence comes from Salvelinus fontinalis, assembly GCF_029448725.1. NCBI lineage: Eukaryota > Metazoa > Chordata > Actinopteri > Salmoniformes > Salmonidae > Salvelinus > Salvelinus fontinalis. Next base: position 32,313 of record NW_026600356.1, on the reverse strand, counting down.
TATGCGGATGACACACAGCTGTACATTTCAATGAAACATGGTGAAGCCCCAAATTTGCCCTCGCTAGAAGTCTGTGTTTCAGACATAAGGAAGTGGATGGCTGCAAACTTTCTACTTTTAAACTCGGACAAAACAGAGATGCTTGTTCTAGGTCCCAAGAAACAAAGAGATCTTCTATTGAATCTGACAATTAATCTTGATGTTTGTAAAGTCGTCTCAAATAAAACTGTGAAGGACCTCGTGTTACTCTGGACCCTGATCTCTCTTTTGACGAACATATCAAGACTGTTTCAAGGACAGCTTTTTTCCATCTACGTAACATTGCAAAAATCAGACACTTTCTGTCCAAAAATTATGCAGAAAGATTACTCCATGCTTTTGTTACTTCTAGGTTAGACTACTGCAATGCTCTACTTTCCAGCTACCTGGATAAAGCATTAAATAAACTTCAATTAGTGCTAAATACGGCTGCTAGAATCCTGACTAGAACCAAGAAATTTGATCATATTACTCCAGTGCTAGCCTCCCTACACTGGCTTCCTGTTAAGGCAAGGGCTGATTTCAAGGTTTTACTGCTAACCTACAAAGCATTACATGGGCTTGCTCCTACCTATCTTTCCGATTTGGTCCTGCCGTACATACCTACACGTACGCTACGGTCACAAGATGCAGGCCTCCTAATTGTGCCTAGAATTTCTAAGCAAACAGCGGGAGGCAGGGCTTTCTCCTATAGAGCTCCATTTTTATGGAACGGTCTGCCTACCCATGTGAGAGACGCAGACTCGGTCTCAACCTTTTAAGTCTTTACTGAAGACTCATCTCTTCAGTGGCTCATATGATTGAGTGTAGTCTGGCCCAGGAGTGTGAAGGTGAACGGAAAGGCTCTGGAGCAACGAACCGCTCTTGCTGTCTCTGCCTGGCCGGTTCCCCTCTCTCCACTGGGATTCTCTGCCTCTAACCCTGTTACTGGGGCTGAGTCACTGGCTTACTGGTGCTCTTTCAAGCCGTCCCTAGGAGGGGTGCGTCACTTGAGTGAGTTGAGTCACTGACATGATCTTCCTGTCTGAGTTGGCGCACTCCCTTGGGTTGTGCCGTGGCGGAGATCTTTGTGGGCTATATTCGGCCTTTTCTCAGGATGGTAAGTTGGTGGTTGAAGATATCCCTCTAAAATGTGTTGGCAGAACTGAAAATGTGTGTGCGAGCAAATGCGTGTGCCACGACTACAAACCTGACTCAGTTTCCCTGTCAGTAGGGATGGGCCAAAATTCACCCAAGTTATTGTGGGAAGCTTGTGGAAGGCTACCCGCAATGTTTGACCCAAGTTAAACAATTTAAAGGCAATGCTACCAAATACTAATTGAGTGTATGTAAACTTCTGACCCTGTCACGTTCCTGACCTGTTTTCCTTTGTTTTGTATTCATTTTAGTTGGTCAGGGCGTGAGTTGGGTGGGTTTGTCTATGTTTGTATTTCTATGTGGGGTTTTGTGTTCGGCCTGGTATGATTCTCAATTAGAGACAGGTGTGTATTGTTTGTCTCTAATTGAGAGTCATACAAAGGCAGCCAGGGTTTCACTGGTGTTTTGTGGGTGTTTGTTCCTGTGTCCTCACAGGACAGTTGAAGGTTAGTCTCATTTGTTGTTTTGTAGTGTCTTGTTTGCTGTTGTCATTAAAAGATGGCTTATTTCCCTCAATCCGCATCTTGGTCCTATCCATGCTCCTCCTCGTTTGAGGAGGAGAACAACATTGACTGCCTTTACAGACCCACTGGAAATGTGATGAAAGAAATTAAAGCTGAGATAAATCATTCTCTCTACTATTATTCAGACATTTCACAGTCTTAAAATAAAGTGGTGATCCTAACTGACCTAAAACAGGGCATTTTTCTAGGATTAAATGTCAGGAATTGTGAAAAGCTGAGTGTAAATGTATTTGGCTAAGGTGTATGTAAACTTCCGACTTCAACTGTATGTGTGCGTATGTATATACATTATATATATATTTGCCAAAACAATATGTGGGGGATTAGAAGAGACCAATATTTTGATGGAAGCTATAATCTATCTGCAGAATTCAAGCTGATCCACCACCTACTAAAAAATGTAACATAAAAATGGTTGTGAGATTTTACCACATACTTGTGAAAATAGTTCCAAAGCGATAAAAAACTGTAATCAATCTACATGAACACTACCTGTGTCAAATATGTTAGTTTTTTTCTACAGAAAGTCATTTTTGGTTAATGAATCTGTAGAAATACTAATTGTCTCATTAGTTTTTAAGTGGGACATGGTCATTTTAGAGGATGTTCCACTGCTGCCTGTTAAATTGTCCGTAAATAAAGTGAATTGAATGAATACATCCTCTCTAAAGGATCCTGTTCTAAACACACTCCATGTGTCCTCTCCTCTGTTGTGCCCTCCTGCTTTCCAGAGGATTGGCATCTGAATAATTCAGGCTCAGAATCAGCATATCTTAGAGAATATTTAAGGTGCCGAAGACAGACAACAGACAAGGGACAGGTTCATTTCAATTAGCTCTTTTGTTCCAGACAATAGGGTGACAAATTAATTTCATTACCGCCAGATGGGCATTGGCCTCAATTCTGTTCCTGGTGGTTCTTCCCCCTCTGGTTTTTGTGTTTCTGTCTTTCCCCTCTGTGTTGTATCTCCTCTTTGTTTCAGGGGGGTTACCTGGTGTTACCTGGTGTTACCTGGTGTTACCTGGTGTTACCTGTTGTTACCTGTTGTTAGCTGGTGTTACTTGGTGATACCTGTTGTTACCTGGTGTTAGCTGGTCTTAGCTGGTGTTAGCTGGTCTTAGCTGGTCTTAGCTGGTGGTACCTGGTCATAGCTGGTCTTACCTGGTCGTAGCTGGTCTTACCTGGTGTTTACTTGGTCTTAGCTGGTCTTAGCTGGTCTTAGCTGGTGTTAGCTGGTGTTAGCTGGTGTTATCTGGTGATACCTGTTGTTACCTGGCGTTAGCTGGTGTTACTTGGTGATACCTGGTGTTACCTGTTGTTACCTGTTGTTAGCTGGTGTTACTTGGTGATACCTGGTGTTAGCTGGTGTTAGCTGGTGTTAGCTGGTGTTAGCTGGTGTTAACTGGTGTTAGCTGGTGTTAACTGGGGTTAACCGGGGTTACATGGGGTTACCTGGTGTTACCTGGTGTTACCTGGTGTTACCTGGTGTTACCTGGTGTTACTTGGTGATACCTGGTCTTAGCTGGTCTTAGCTGGTGTTAGCTGGTCTTACCTGGTCTTACCTGGTCTTAGCTGGTCTTAGCTGGTCTTAGCTGGTCTTAGCTGGTGTTAACTGGTGTTACCTGGTGTTAACTGGTGTTATCTGTGGTTAACTGGGGTTAGCTGGGGTTACCTGGTGGTACCTGGTCATAGCTGGTCTTACCTGGTCTTACCTGGTGTTAGCTGGTCTTCGCTGGTGTTAGCTGGTCTTAGCTGGTCTTAGCTGGTGTTACCTGGTGGTACCTGGTCATAGCTGGTCTTACCTGGTCGTAGCTGGTCTTACCTGGTGTTTACTTGGTGTTAGCTGGTGTTAGCTGGTCTTAGCTGGTGTTAACTGGTGTTAACTGGTGATACCTGTTGTTACCTGGTGTTAGCTGGTGTTACCTGGTGTTAGCTGGTGTTAACTGGTGATACCTGTTGTTACCTGGTGTTAGCTGGTCTTAGCTGGTGTTAGCTGGTCTTAGCTGGTCTTAGCTGGTGTTACCTGGTGGTACCTGGTCATAGCTGGTCTTACCTGGTCGTAGCTGGTCTTACCTGGTGTTTACTTGGTCTTAGCTGGTCTTAGCTGGTCTTAGCTGGTGTTAGCTGGTGTTAGCTGGTGTTATCTGGCGATACCTGTTGTTACCTGGTGATACCTGTTGTTACCTGGTGTTAGCTGGTGTTAGCTGGTGTTAGCTGGTGTTAGCTGGTGTTAGCTGGTGTTAGCTGGTGTTACCTGGTGTTAGCTAGTGGTAGATGGTGTTACCTGGTGATACCTGGTGTTACCTGGTGATACCTGGTGTTAGCTAGTGGTAGATGGTGTTACCTGGTGATACCTGGTGTTACCTGGTGTTACCTGGTGTTAGCTAGTGGTAGATGGTGTTACCTGGTGATACCTGGTGTTAGCTAGTGTTAGCTGGTGATAACTGGTGTTACTTGGTTGTGAGGCCGGTTGGACGTACTGCCAAATTCTCAATAATTATGTTGAAGGTGGCTTATGGTAGATCAATTAGCATTAAATTATCAAGCAACAGCTCTGGTGGAAAATCGTACATTCGGCATGCCAGTTGCACACTCTCTCAAAACTTGAGACATCTGTGGCATTGTGTTCTGTGACAAAATTGCACATTTTACACTGACCTTGTATTGTCCCCAGCACAAGGTGTACCTGTGTAATGGTCATTCTGTTTAAGGGCTTCTTGAAGTGCCACACCTGTAAGGTGGATGGATTATCTTGGCAAAGGATAAATGCTCACTGACAGGATGTAAACATATTTGTGCACAAGATTTAGAGAAATCATATTTTAGTATGGAACATTTGTGGGATCTTTTATTTCAGCTCATGAAACATGGGACCAACACTTTACATGTTTCCATTATAGTCTGATATGCTGGGCCTGGCTACCCAGTGGGTGGGCCTATGCCCTCCCAGGCCTATCCATGGCTGTGCCCCTGCCCAGTCATGTGAAATCCATACATTTGGGCCTAATGAATGGATTTCAATTGACTGATATCCTTCTATGAACTGTAACTCAGTAAAATCCGTTTTTTTTTATGGGCCAATAACATTAAAGCCACATTCTTAGATAGGGCTTAGACTGTAATGGGTTAACATATTAATTTGGTTGAATTTGGTTTTCAAAATGTAGAATTAAACCCAAAGCATTTCACAGGGATAAATAATCCCTTTAAAACGTACAAAAACACTGAAAAAACCTAATCCCTAAAATGCCCCATCAGTATTAGGTTCTGTGTGAATGGGGATCATTATTTCCAGGAGAGGAGCCCACTCTTAATAGATCATTAGTGTTATTCTGCTTCAAGGGGAATTTGACACGCAGCCATTTGCAGTAAAACGCTTAAACGGTTATTAAAAAGGCAGCCGCCTCCTTGACTGTCTGAACAAACTCATCTGGCAGCGTTGTGTTAGCGGTTAGCATTGTGTTAGCGTAGCTCCCTTTCAATTAGCGTTGTGTTAGCGGTTAGCATTGTGTTAGCGTAGCTCCCTTTGAATTAGCGTTGTGTTAGCGGTTAGCATTGTGTAAGCGTAGCTCCCTTTGAATTAGCGTTGTGTTAGCGGTTAGCATTGTGTAAGCGTAGCTCCCTTTGAATTAGCGTTGTGTTAGCGGTTAGCATTGTGTAAGCGTAGCTCCCTTTGAATTAGCGTTGTGTTAGCGGTTAGCATTGTGTAAGCGTAGCTCCCTTTGAATTAGCGTTGTGTTAGCGGTTAGCTTTATGTTAGCATAGCTCCCTTTGAATTAGCATTGTGTTAGCGGTTAGCATTATGTTAGCGTAGCTCCCTTTGAATTAGTGTTGTGTTAGCGTAGCTCCCTTTGAATTAGCATTGTTTTAGCCGTAGCTTCCTTATCCACAGTGCTTTCATCTGATCCTTCACTACAATCATATGAGTGGCTGATCCAGGGCCTCTGATTGGGTCCTCTATTTATTAGCTTTAAGCATCTCTAAAGGATGTGTGATTAATTGGGCTGATCCCCCTCTATATAACGAGGTCACCACTCTGTCTCTCACCCAGCTCTGCATTTACATCAATTAGACTGAGAGGAAAGGAGAGCCGTGGGGCCGTGGGCGACTGGCTGGTCACTTCTAAATAAAACCACTCTCTCTCTCGGGGTCTGCGGCCAATCCCTGGTTAAATATAGCTCAAAACGGAATGGAATGAATTTAATGCAAATGAGGCTCTGTCTCTACTGTCACTTTCTTCTCCTCTGTTCCCATGTCTGTTCTTTCTTTTGTTCTTCGAGTTCCTGAGATATGGAGAAACAATTATAACAAGGGGCCAGGGAGGGGTCTAATAACCCAGTCAGACATTTACATTTAAGTCATTTAGCAGACGCTCTTATCCAGAGCGACTTACAAGGGGGACCAGGGAGGGTTATAATAACCCAGTCAGAGATACACAGAGAGGAGACCAGGGAGGGTTATAATAACCCAGTCAGAGATACACAGAGAGGAGACCAGGGAGGGTTATAATAACCCAGTCAGAGATACACAGAGAGGAGACCAGGGAGGGTTATAATAACCCAGTCAGAGATACACAGAGAGGAGACCAGGGAGGGTTATAATAACCCAGTCAGAGATACACAGAGAGGAGACCAGGGAGGGTTATAATAACCCAGTCAGAGATACACAGAGAGGAGACCAGGGAGGGTTATAATAACCCAGTCAGAGATACACAGAGAGGAGACCAGGGAGGGACCAGGGAGGGTTATAATAACCCAGTCAGAGATACACAGAGAGGAGACCAGGGAGGGGTATAATAACCCAGTCAGAGATACACAGAGAGGGGACCAGGGAGGGTTATAATAACCCAGTCAGAGATACACAGAGAGGAGACCAGGGAGGGACCAGGGAGGGTTATAATAACCCAGTCAGAGATACACAGAGAGGAGACCAGGGAGGGTTATAATAACCCAGTCAGAGATACACAGAGAGGAGACCAGGGAGGGTTATAATAACCCAGTCAGAGATACAAAGAGAGGAGACCAGGGAGGGTTATAATAACCCAGTCAGAGATACACAGAGAGGAGACCAGGGAGGGACCAGGGAGGGTTATAATAACCCAGTCAGAGATACACAGAGAGGAGGACCAGGGAGGGTTATAATAACCCAGTCAGAGATACACAGAGAGGAGACCAGGGAGGGTTATAATAACCCAGTCAGAGATACACAGAGAGGAGACCGGGGAGGGTTATAATAACCCAGTCAGAGACACACAGAGAGGAGACCAGGGAGGGTTAAAGTAACCCAGTCAGAGATACACAGAGAGGAGACCAGGGAGGGTTATAATAACCCAGTCAGAGATACACAGAGAGGAGACCAGGGAGGGTTATAATAACCCAGTCAGAGATACACAGAGAGGAGACCAGGGAGGGACCAGGGAGGGTTATAATAACCCAGTCAGAGATACACAGAGAGGAGACCAGGGAGGGTTATAATAACCCAGTCAGAGATACACAGAGAGGAGACCAGGGAGGGGTTTAATAACCCAGTCAGAGATACACAGAGAGGAGACCAGGGAGGGACCAGGGAGGGTTATAATAACAAAGTCAGAGATACACAGAGAGGAGACCAGGGAGGGTTATAATAACCCAGTCAGAGATACACAGAGAGGAGACCAGGGAGGGTTATAATAACCCAGTCAGAGATACACAGAGAGGAGACCAGGGAGGGACCAGGGAGGGTTATAATAACCCAGTCAGAGATACACAGAGAGGGGACCAGGGAGGGTTATAATAACCCAGTCAGAGATACACAGAGAGGAGACCAGGGAGGGTTATAATAACCCAGTCAGAGATACACAGAGAGGAGACCAGGGAGGGTTATAATAACCCAGTCAGAGATACACAGAGAGGAGACCAGGGAGGGTTATAATAACCCAGTCAGAGATACAAAGAGAGGAGACCAGGGAGGGTTATAATAACCCTGTCAGAGATACACAGAGAGGAGACCAGGGAGGGACCAGGGAGGGTTATAATAACCCAGTCAGAGATACACAGAGAGGAGGACCAGGGAGGGTTATAATAACCCAGTCAGAGATACAGAGAGGAGACCATGGAGGGAACAGGGAGGGTTATAATAACCCAGTCAGAGATACACAGAGAGGAGACCAGGGAGGGTTATAATAACCCAGTCAGAGATACACAGAGAGGAGACCGGGGAGGGTTATAATAACCCAGTCAGAGACACACAGAGAGGAGACCAGGGAGGGTTATAATAACCCAGTCAGAGATACACAGAGAGGAGACCAGGGAGGGTTATAATAACCCAGTCAGAGATACACAGAGAGGAGACCAGGGAGGGTTATAATAACCCAGTCAGAGATACACAGAGAGGAGACCAGGGAGGGACCAGGGAGGGTTATAATAACCCAGTCAGAGATACACAGAGAGGAGACCAGGGAGGGACCAGGGAGGGTTATAATAACCCAGTCAGAGATACACAGAGAGGAGGACCAGGGAGGGTTATAATAACCCAGTCAGAGATACACAGAGAGGAGACCAGGGAGGGTTATAATAACCCAGTCAGAGATACACAGAGAGGAGACCGGGGAGGGTTATAATAACCCAGTCAGAGACACACAGAGAGGAGACCAGGGAGGGTTAAAGTAACCCAGTCAGAGATACACAGAGAGGAGACCAGGGAGGGTTATAATAACCCAGTCAGAGATACACAGAGAGGAGACCAGGGAGGGTTATAATAACCCAGTCAGAGATACACAGAGAGGAGACCAGGGAGGGACCAGGGAGGGTTATAATAACCCAGTCAGAGATACACAGAGAGGAGACCAGGGAGGGTTATAATAACCCAGTCAGAGATACACAGAGAGGAGACCAGGGAGGGGTTTAATAACCCAGTCAGAGATACACAGAGAGGAGACCAGGGAGGGACCAGGGAGGGTTATAATAACCCAGTCAGAGATACACAGAGAGGAGACCAGGGAGGGTTATAATAACCCAGTCAGAGATACACAGAGAGGAGACCAGGGAGGGTTATAATAACCCAGTCAGAGATACACAGAGAGGAGACCAGGGAGGGACCAGGGATGGTTATAATAACCCAGTCAGAGATACACAGAGAGGGGACCAGGGAGGGTTATAATAACCCAGTCAGAGATACACAGAGAGGAGACCAGGGAGGGTTATAATAACCCAGTCAGAGATACACAGAGAGGAGACCAGGGAGGGTTATAATAACCCAGTCAGAGATACACAGAGAGGAGACCAGGGAGGGTTATAATAACCCAGTCAGAGATACAAAGAGAGGAGACCAGGGAGGGTTATAATAACCCTGTCAGAGATACACAGAGAGGAGACCAGGGAGGGACCAGGGAGGGTTATAATAACCCAGTCAGAGATACACAGAGAGGAGGACCAGGGAGGGTTATAATAACCCAGTCAGAGATACACAGAGAGGAGACCATGGAGGGAACAGGGAGGGTTATAATAACCCAGTCAGAGATACACAGAGAGGAGACCAGGGAGGGTTATAATAACCCAGTCAGAGATACACAGAGAGTAGACCGGGGAGGGTTATAATAACCCAGTCAGAGACACACAGAGAGGAGACCAGGGAGGGTTATAATAACCCAGTCAGAGATACACAGAGAGGAGACCAGGGAGGGTTATAATAACCCAGTCAGAGATACACAGAGAGGAGACCAGGGAGGGACCAGGGAGGGTTATAATAACCCAGTCAGAGATACACAGAGAGGAGACCAGGGAGGGTTATAATAACCCAGTCAGAGATACACAGAGAGGAGACCAGGGAGGGGTTTAATAACCCAGTCAGAGATACACAGAGAGGAGACCAGGGAGGGACCAGGGAGGGTTATAATAACCCAGTCAGAGATACACAGAGAGGAGACCAGGGAGGGTTATAATAACCCAGTCAGAGATACACAGAGAGGAGGACCAGGGAGGGTTATAATAACCCAGTCAGAGATACACAGAGAGGAGACCAGGGAGGGACCAGGGAGGGTTATAATAACCCAGTCAGAGATACACAGAGAGGAGACCAGGGAGGGTTATAATAACCCAGTCAGAGATACACAGAGAGGAGACCAGGGAGGGTTATAATAACCCAGTCAGAGATACACAGAGAGGAGACCAGGGAGGGTTATAATAACCCAGTCAGAGATACACAGAGAGGAGACCAGGGAGGGTTATAATAACCCAGTCAGAGATACACAGAGAGGAGACCAGGGAGAGACCAGGGAGGGTTATAATAAACCAGTCAGAGATACACAGAGAGGAGACCAGGGAGGGTTATAATAACCCAGTCAGAGATACACAGAGAGGAGACCAGGGAGGGTTATAATAACCCAGTCAGAGATACACAGAGAGGAGACCAGGGAGGGACCAGGGAGGGTTATAATAACCCAGTCAGAGATACACAGAGAGGAGACCAGGGAGGGACCAGGGAGGGTTATAATAACCCAGTCAGAGATACACAGAGAGGAGACCAGGGAGGGACCAGGGAGGGTTATAATAACCCAGTCAGAGATACACAGAGAGGAGACCAGGGAGGGACCAGGGAGGGTTATAATAACCCAGTCAGAGATACACAGAGAGGGGACCAGGGAGGGTTATAATAACCCAGTCAGAGATACACAGAGAGGGGACCAGGGAGGGTTATAATAACCCAGTCAGAGATACACAGAGAGGAGACCAGGGAGGGACCAGGGAGGGTTATAATAACCCAGTCAGAGATACACAGAGAGGAGACGAGGGAGGGTTATAATAACCCAGTCAGAGATACACAGAGAGGAGACCAGGGAGGGTTATAATAACCCAGTCAGAGATACACAGAGAGGAGACCAGGGAGGGTTATAATAACCCTGTCAGAGATACACAGAGAGGAGACCAGGGAGGGACCAGGGAGGGTTATAATAACCCAGTCAGAGATACACAGAGAGGAGACCAGGGAGGGACCAGGGAGGGTTATAATAACCCAGTCAGAGACACACAGAGAGGAGACCAGGGAGGGTTATAATAACCCAGTCAGAGATACACAGAGAGGAGACCAGGGAGGGTTATAATAACCCAGTCAGAGATACACAGAGAGGAGACCAGGGAGGGTTATAATAACCCAGTCAGAGATACACAGAGAGGAGACCAGGGAGGGTTATAATAACCCAGTCAGAGATACACAGAGAGGAGACCAGGGAGGGTTATAATAACCCAGTCAGAGATACACAGAGAGGAGACCAGGGAGGGACCAGGGAGGGTTATAATAACCCAGTCAGAGATACACAGAGAGGAGACCAGGGAGGGACCAGGGAGGGTTATAATAACCCAGTCAGAGATACACAGAGAGGAGACCAGGGAGGGTTATAATAACCCAGTCAGAGATACACAGAGAGGAGACCATGGAGGGTAATAATAACCCAGTCAGAGATACACAGAGAGGAGACCAGGGAGGGACCAGGGAGGGTTATAATAACCCAGTCAGAGATACACAGAGAGGAGACCAGGGAGGGTTATAATAACCCAGTCAGAGATACACAGAGAGGAGACCAGGGAGGGTTATAATAACCCAGTCAGAGACAAACAGAGAGGAGACCAGGGAGGGACCAGGGAGGGTTATAATAACCCAGTCAGAGATACACAGAGAGGAGGACCAGGGAGGGTTATAATAACCCAGTCAGAGATACACAGAGAGGAGACCAGGGAGGGACCAGGGAGGGTTATAATAACCCAGTCAGAGATACACAGAGAGGAGACCAGGGAGGGTTATAATAACCCAGTCAGAGATACACAGAGAGGAGACCAGGGAGGGACCAGGGAGGGTTATAATAACCCAGTCAGAGATACACAGAGAGGAGACCAGGGAGGGACCAGGGAGGGTTATAATAACCCAGTCAGAGATACACAGAGAGGAGACCAGGGAGGGACCAGGGAGGGTTATAATAACCCAGTCAGAGATACACAGAGAGGAGACCAGGGAGGGACCAGGGAGGGTTATAATAACCCAGTCAGAGATACACAGAGAGGGGACCAGGGAGGGTTATAATAACCCAGTCAGAGATACACAGAGAGGGGACCAGGGAGGGTTATAATAACCCAGTCAGAGATACACAGAGAGGAGACCAGGGAGGGACCAGGGAGGGTTATAATAACCCAGTCAGAGATACACAGAGAGGAGACCAGGGAGGGTTATAATAACCCAGTCAGAGATACACAGAGAGGAGACCAGGGAGGGTTATAATAACCCAGTCAGAGATACACAGAGAGGAGACCAGGGAGGGTTATAATAACCCTGTCAGAGATACACAGAGAGGAGACCAGGGAAGGACCAGGGAGGGTTATAATAACCCAGTCAGAGATACACAGAGAGGAGACCAGGGAGGGACCAGGGAGGGTTATAATAACCCAGTCAGAGATACACAGAGAGGAGACCAGGGAGGGTTATAATAACCCAGTCAGAGATACACAGAGAGGAGACCAGGGAGGGTTATAATAACCCAGTCAGAGATACAAAGAGAGGAGACCAGGGAGGGTTATAATAACCCAGTCAGAGATACACAGAGAGGAGACCAGGGAGGGACCAGGGAGGGTTATAATAACCCAGTCAGAGATACACAGAGAGGAGGACCAGGGAGGGTTATAATAACCCAGTCAGAGATACACAGAGAGGAGACCATGGAGGGACCAGGGAGGGTTATAATAACCCAGTCAGAGATACACAGAGAGGAGACCAGGGAGGGTTATAATAACCCAGTCAGAGATACACAGAGAGGAGACCGGGGAGGGTTATAATAACCCAGTCAGAGACACACAGAGAGGAGACCAGGGAGGGTTATAAAAACCCAGTCAGAGATACACAGAGAGGAGACCAGGGAGGGTTATAATAACCCAGTCAGAGATACACAGAGAGGAGACCAGGGAGGGTTATAATAACCCAGTCAGAGATACACAGAGAGGAGACCAGGGACGGGTTTAATAACCCAGTCAGAGAAACACAGAGAGGAGACCAGGGAGGGACCAGGGAGGGTTATAATAACCCGGTCAGAGATACACAGAGAGGAGACCAGGGAGGGTTATAATAACCCAGTCAGAGATACACAGAGAGGAGACCAGGGAGGGACCAGGGAGGTTTATAATAACCCAGTCAGAGATACACAGAGAGGAGACCACGGAGGGTTATAATAACCCAGTCAGGGATACACAGAGAGGAGACCAGGGAGGGGTTTAATAACCCAGTCAGAGAAACACAGAGAGGAGACCAGGGAGGGACCAGGGAGGGTTATAATAACCCAGTCAGAGATACACAGAGAGGAGATCAGGGAGGGTTATAATAACCCAGTCAGAGATACACAGAGAGGAGACCAGGGAGGGTTATAATAACCCAGTCAGAGATACACAGAGAGGAGACCAGGGAGGGACCAGGGAGGGTTATAATAACCCAGTCAGAGATACACAGAGAGGAGGACCAGGGAGGGTTATAATAACCCAGTCAGAGATACACAGAGAGGAGACCAGGGAGGGACCAGGGAGGGTTATAATAACCCAGTCAGAGATACACAGAGAGGAGACCAGGGAGGGTTATAATAACCCAGTCAGAGATACACAGAGAGGAGACCAGGGAGGGTTATAATAACCCAGTCAGAGATACACAGAGAGGAGACCAGGGAGGGACCAGGGAGGGTTATAATAACCCAGTCAGAGATACACAGAGAGGAGACCAGGGAGGGTTATAATAACCCAGTCAGAGATACACAGAGAGGAGACCAGGGACGGTTATAATAACCCAGTCAGAGATACACAGCGAGGAGACCAGGGAGGGACCAGGGAGGGTTATAATAACCCAGTCAGAGATACACAGAGAGGAGACCAGGGAGGGTTATAATAACCCAGTCAGAGATACACAGAGAGGAGACCAGGGAGGGTTATAATAACCCAGTCAGAGATACACAGAGAGGAGACCAGGGAGGGTTATAATAACCCAGTCAGAGATACAGAGAGGAGACCAGGGAGGGTTATAATAACCCAGTCAGAGATACACAGAGAGGAGACCAGGGAGGGTTATAATAACCCAGTCAGAGATACACAGAGAGGAGACCAGGGAGGGTTATAATAACCCAGTCAGAGATACACAGAGAGGAGACCAGGGAGGGTTATAATAACCCAGTCAGAGATACACAGAGAGGAGACCAGGGAGGGTTATAATAACCCAGTCAGAGATACACAGAGAGGAGACCAGGGAGGGTTATAATAACCCAGTCAGAGATACACAGAGAGGAGACCAGGGAGGGTTATAATAACCCAGTCAGAGATACACAGAGAGGAGACCAGGGAGGGTTATAATAACCCAGTCAGAGATACACAGAGAGGAGACCAGGGAGGGTTATAATAACCCAGTCAGAGATACACAGAGAGGAGACCAGGGAGGGTTATAATAACCCAGTCAGAGATACACAGAGAGGAGACCAGGGAGGGTTATAATAACCCAGTCAGAGATACACAGAGAGGAGACCAGGGAGGGTTATAATAACCCAGTCAGAGATACACAGAGAGGAGACCAGGGAGGGTTATAATAACCCAGTCAGAGATACACAGAGAGGAGACCAGGGAGGGTTATAATAACCCAGTCAGAGATACACAGAGAGGAGACCAGGGAGGGACCAGGGAGGGTTATAATAACCCAGTCAGAGATACACAGAGAGGAGACCAGGGAGGGTTATAATAACCCAGTCAGAGATACACAGAGAGGAGACCAGGAGGGACCAGGGAGGGTTATAATAACCCAGTCAGAGATACACAGAGAGGAGACCAGGGAGGGTTATAATAACCCAGTCAGAGATACACAGAGAGGAGACCAGGGAGGGTTATAATAACCCAGTCAGAGATACACAGAGAGGAGACCAGGGAGGGTTATAATAACCCAGTCAGAGATACACAGAGAGGAGACCAGGGAGGGTTATAATAACCCAGTCAGAGATACACAGAGAGGAGACCAGGGAGGGTTATAATAACCCAGTCAGAGATACACAGAGAGGAGACCAGGGAGGGACCAGGGAGGGTTATAATAACCCAGTCAGAGATACACAGAGAGGAGGACCAGGGAGGGTTATAATAACCCAGTCAGAGATACACAGAGAGGAGACCAGGAGGGACCAGGGAGGGTTATAATAACCCAGTCAGAGATACACAGAGAGGAGACCAGGGAGGGTTATAATAACCCAGTCAGAGATACACAGAGAGGAGACCAGGGAGGGTTATAATAACCCAGTCAGAGATACACAGAGAGGAGACCAGGGAGGGTTATAATAACCCAGTCAGAGATACACAGAGAGGAGACCAGGGAGGGACCAGGGAGGGTTATAATAACCCAGTCAGAGATACACAGAGAGGAGACCAGGGAGGGTTATAATAACCCAGTCAGAGATACACAGAGAGGAGACCAGGGAGGGTTATAATAACCCAGTCAGAGATACACAGAGAGGAGACCAGGGAGGGACCAGGGAGGGTTATAATAACCCAGTCAGAGATACACAGAGAGGAGACCAGGGAGGGTTATAATAACCCAGTCAGAGATACACAGAGAGGAGACCAGGGAGGGTTATAATAACCCAGTCAGAGATACACAGAGAGGAGACCAGGGAGGGACCAGGGAGGGTTATAATAACCCAGTCAGAGATACACAGAGAGGAGACCAGGGAGGGTTATAATAACCCAGTCAGAGATACACAGAGAGGAGACCAGGGAGGGTTATAATAACCCAGTCAGAGATACACAGAGAGGAGACCAGGGAGGGTTATAATAACCCAGTCAGAGATACACAGAGAGGAGACCAGGGAGGGTTATAATAACCCAGTCAGAGATACACAGAGAGGAGACCAGGGAGGGTTATAATAACCCAGTCAGAGATACACAGAGAGGGACCAGGGGGACCAGGGAGGGTTATAATAACCCAGTCAGAGATACACAGAGAGGAGACCAGGGAGGGACCAGGGAGGGTTATAATAACCCAGTCAGAGATACACAGAGAGGAGACCAGGGAGGGTTATAATAACCCAGTCAGAGATACACAGAGAGGAGACCAGGGAGGGTTATAATAACCCAGTCAGAGATACACAGAGAGGAGACCAGGAGGGACCAGGGAGGGTTATAATAACCCAGTCAGAGATACACAGAGAGGAGACCAGGGAGGGTTATAATAACCCAGTCAGAGATACACAGAGAGGAGACCAGGGAGGGTTATAATAACCCAGTCAGAGATACACAGAGAGGAGACCAGGGAGGGTTATAATAACCCAGTCAGAGATACACAGAGAGGAGACCAGGGGGCCAGGGGGTTATAATAACCCAGTCAGAGATACACAGAGAGGAGACCAGGGAGGGTTATAATAACCCAGTCAGAGATACACAGAGAGGAGACCAGGGAGGGACCAGGGAGGGTTATAATAACCCAGTCAGAGATACACAGAGAGGAGACCAGGGAGGGTTATAATAACCCAGTCAGAGATACACAGAGAGGAGACCAGGGAGGGTTATAATAACCCAGTCAGAGATACACAGAGAGGAGACCAGGGAGGGTTATAATAACCCAGTCAGAGATACACAGAGAGGAGACCAGGGAGGGACCAGGGAGGGTTATAATAACCCAGTCAGAGATACACAGAGAGGAGACCAGGGAGGGTTATAATAACCCAGTCAGAGATACACAGAGAGGAGACCAGGAGGGACCAGGGAGGGTTATAATAACCCAGTCAGAGATACACAGAGAGGAGACCAGGGAGGGTTATAATAACCCAGTCAGAGATACACAGAGAGGAGACCAGGGAGGGTTATAATAACCCAGTCAGAGATACACAGAGAGGAGACCAGGGAGGGACCAGGGAGGGTTATAATAACCCAGTCAGAGATACACAGAGAGGAGACCAGGGAGGGTTATAATAACCCAGTCAGAGATACACAGAGAGGAGACCAGGGAGGGTTATAATAACCCAGTCAGAGATACACAGAGAGGAGACCAGGGAGGGACCAGGGAGGGTTATAATAACCCAGTCAGAGATACACAGAGAGGAGACCAGGGAGGGTTATAATAACCCAGTCAGAGATACACAGAGAGGAGACCAGGGAGGGTTATAATAACCCAGTCAGAGATACACAGAGAGGAGACCAGGGAGGGTTATAATAACCCAGTCAGAGATACACAGAGAGGAGACCAGGGAGGGTTATAATAACCCAGTCAGAGATACACAGAGAGGAGACCAGGGAGGGTTATAATAACCCAGTCAGAGATACACAGAGAGGAGACCAGGGAGGGTTATAATAACCCAGTCAGAGATACACAGAGAGGAGACCAGGGAGGGTTATAATAACCCAGTCAGAGATACACAGAGAGGAGACCAGGGAGGGTTATAATAACCCAGTCAGAGATACACAGAGAGGAGACCAGGGAGGGTTATAATAACCCAGTCAGAGATACACAGAGAGGAGACCAGGGAGGGTTATAATAACCCAGTCAGAGATACACAGAGAGGAGACCAGGGAGGGTTATAATAACCCAGTCAGAGATACACAGAGAGGAGACCAGGGAGGGTTATAATAACCCAGTCAGAGATACACAGAGAGGAGACCAGGGAGGGTTATAATAACCCAGTCAGAGATACACAGAGAGGAGACCAGGGAGGGTTATAATAACCCAGTCAGAGATACACAGAGAGGAGACCAGGGAGGGTTATAATAACCCAGTCAGAGATACACAGAGAGGAGACCAGGAGGACCAGGGAGGGTTATAATAACCCAGTCAGAGATACACAGAGAGGAGACCAGGGAGGGTTATAATAACCCAGTCAGAGATACACAGAGAGGAGACCAGGGAGGGGTTATAATAACCCAGTCAGAGATACACAGAGAGGGACCAGGGAGGGACCAGGGAGGGTTATAATAACCCAGTCAGAGATACACAGAGAGGAGACCAGGGAGGGTTATAATAACCCAGTCAGAGATACACAGAGAGGAGACCAGGAGGACCAGGGAGGGTTATAATAACCCAGTCAGAGATACACAGAGAGGAGACCAGGGAGGGTTATAATAACCCAGTCAGAGATACACAGAGAGGAGACCAGGGAGGGTTATAATAACCCAGTCAGAGATACACAGAGAGGAGACCAGGGAGGGTTATAATAACCCAGTCAGAGATACACAGAGAGGAGACCAGGGAGGGTTATAATAACCCAGTCAGAGATACACAGAGAGGAGACCAGGGAGGGTTATAATAACCCAGTCAGAGATACACAGAGAGGAGACCAGGGAGGGTTATAATAACCCAGTCAGAGATACACAGAGAGGAGACCAGGAGGACCAGGGAGGGTTATAATAACCCAGTCAGAGATACACAGAGAGGAGACCAGGGAGGGTTATAATAACCCAGTCAGAGATACACAGAGAGGAGACCAGGGAGGGTTATAATAACCCAGTCAGAGATACACAGAGAGGAGACCAGGGGGACCAGGAGGGTTATAATAACCCAGTCAGAGATACACAGAGAGGAGACCAGGGAGGGTTATAATAACCCAGTCAGAGATACACAGAGAGGAGACCAGGGAGGGTTATAATAACCCAGTCAGAGATACACAGAGAGGAGACCAGGGAGGGTTATAATAACCCAGTCAGAGATACACAGAGAGGAGACCAGGGAGGGTTATAATAACCCAGTCAGAGATACACAGAGAGGAGACCAGGGAGGGTTATAATAACCCAGTCAGAGATACACAGAGAGGAGACCAGGAGGGACCAGGGAGGGTTATAATAACCCAGTCAGAGATACACAGAGAGGAGACCAGGGAGGGTTATAATAACCCAGTCAGAGATACACAGAGAGGAGACCAGGGAGGGTTATAATAACCCAGTCAGAGATACACAGAGAGGAGACCAGGGAGGGTTATAATAACCCAGTCAGAGATACACAGAGAGGAGACCAGGGAGGGTTATAATAACCCAGTCAGAGATACACAGAGAGGAGACCAGGGAGGGTTATAATAACCCAGTCAGAGATACACAGAGAGGAGACCAGGAGGGACCAGGGAGGGTTATAATAACCCAGTCAGAGATACACAGAGAGGAGACCAGGGAGGGTTATAATAACCCAGTCAGAGATACACAGAGAGGAGACCAGGGAGGGTTATAATAACCCAGTCAGAGATACACAGAGAGGAGACCAGGGAGGGACCAGGGAGGGTTATAATAACCCAGTCAGAGATACACAGAGAGGAGACCAGGGAGGGTTATAATAACCCAGTCAGAGATACACAGAGAGGAGACCAGGGAGGGTTATAATAACCCAGTCAGAGATACACAGAGAGGAGACCAGGAGGGACCAGGGAGGGTTATAATAACCCAGTCAGAGATACACAGAGAGGAGACCAGGGAGGGTTATAATAACCCAGTCAGAGATACACAGAGAGGAGACCAGGGAGGGTTATAATAACCCAGTCAGAGATACACAGAGAGGAGACCAGGGAGGGTTATAATAACCCAGTCAGAGATACACAGAGAGGAGACCAGGGAGGGTTATAATAACCCAGTCAGAGATACACAGAGAGGAGACCAGGGAGGGTTATAATAACCCAGTCAGAGATACACAGAGAGGAGACCAGGGAGGGTTATAATAACCCAGTCAGAGATACACAGAGAGGAGACCAGGGAGGGTTATAATAACCCAGTCAGAGATACACAGAGAGGAGACCAGGGAGGGTTATAATAACCCAGTCAGAGATACACAGAGAGGAGACCAGGGAGGGTTATAATAACCCAGTCAGAGATACACAGAGAGGAGACCAGGGAGGGTTATAATAACCCAGTCAGAGATACACAGAGAGGAGACCAGGGAGGGTTATAATAACCCAGTCAGAGATACACAGAGAGGAGACCAGGGAGGGTTATAATAACCCAGTCAGAGATACACAGAGAGGAGACCAGGGAGGGTTATAATAACCCAGTCAGAGATACACAGAGAGGAGACCAGGGAGGGTTATAATAACCCAGTCAGAGATACACAGAGAGGAGACCAGGGAGGGACCAGGGAGGGTTATAATAACCCAGTCAGAGATACACAGAGAGGAGACCAGGGAGGGTTATAATAACCCAGTCAGAGATACACAGAGAGGAGACCAGGGAGGGTTATAATAACCCAGTCAGAGATACACAGAGAGGAGACCAGGGGCAGGGGGTTATAATAACCCAGTCAGAGATACACAGAGAGGGACCAGGAGGACCAGGGAGGGTTATAATAACCCAGTCAGAGATACACAGAGAGGAGACCAGGGAGGGTTATAATAACCCAGTCAGAGATACACAGAGAGGAGACCAGGGAGGGTTATAATAACCCAGTCAGAGATACACAGAGAGGAGACCAGGGGACCAGGGGGTTATAATAACCCAGTCAGAGATACACAGAGAGGAGACCAGGGAGGGTTATAATAACCCAGTCAGAGATACACAGAGAGGAGACCAGGGAGGGTTATAATAACCCAGTCAGAGATACACAGAGAGGGCCAGGGGACCAGGGAGGGTTATAATAACCCAGTCAGAGATACACAGAGAGGAGACCAGGGAGGGTTATAATAACCCAGTCAGAGATACACAGAGAGGAGACCAGGGAGGGTTATAATAACCCAGTCAGAGATACACAGAGAGGAGACCAGGGAGGGTTATAATAACCCAGTCAGAGATACACAGAGAGGAGACCAGGGAGGGTTATAATAACCCAGTCAGAGATACACAGAGAGGAGACCAGGGAGGGTTATAATAACCCAGTCAGAGATACACAGAGAGGAGACCAGGGAGGGTTATAATAACCCAGTCAGAGATACACAGAGAGGAGACCAGGGAGGGTTATAATAACCCAGTCAGAGATACACAGAGAGGAGACCAGGGAGGGTTATAATAACCCAGTCAGAGATACACAGAGAGGAGACCAGGGAGGGTTATAATAACCCAGTCAGAGATACACAGAGAGGAGACCAGGGAGGGTTATAATAACCCAGTCAGAGATACACAGAGAGGAGACCAGGGAGGGTTATAATAACCCAGTCAGAGATACACAGAGAGGGACCAGGGACCAGGGAGGGTTATAATAACCCAGTCAGAGATACACAGAGAGGAGACCAGGGAGGGTTATAATAACCCAGTCAGAGATACACAGAGAGGAGACCAGGGGCAGGGGGGTTATAATAACCCAGTCAGAGATACACAGAGAGGAGACCAGGGAGGGTTATAATAACCCAGTCAGAGATACACAGAGAGGAGACCAGGGAGGGTTATAATAACCCAGTCAGAGATACACAGAGAGGAGACCAGGGAGGGTTATAATAACCCAGTCAGAGATACACAGAGAGGAGACCAGGGAGGGTTATAATAACCCAGTCAGAGATACACAGAGAGGAGACCAGGGAGGGTTATAATAACCCAGTCAGAGATACACAGAGAGGAGACCAGGGAGGGTTATAATAACCCAGTCAGAGATACACAGAGAGGAGACCAGGAGGGACCAGGGAGGGTTATAATAACCCAGTCAGAGATACACAGAGAGGAGACCAGGGAGGGTTATAATAACCCAGTCAGAGATACACAGAGAGGAGACCAGGGAGGGTTATAATAACCCAGTCAGAGATACACAGAGAGGAGACCAGGGAGGGTTATAATAACCCAGTCAGAGATACACAGAGAGGAGACCAGGGAGGGTTATAATAACCCAGTCAGAGATACACAGAGAGGAGACCAGGGAGGGTTATAATAACCCAGTCAGAGATACACAGAGAGGAGACCAGGGAGGGTTATAATAACCCAGTCAGAGATACACAGAGAGGAGACCAGGGGACCAGGGAGGGTTATAATAACCCAGTCAGAGATACACAGAGAGGAGACCAGGGAGGGTTATAATAACCCAGTCAGAGATACACAGAGAGGAGACCAGGGAGGGTTATAATAACCCAGTCAGAGATACACAGAGAGGAGACCAGGGGGACCAGGGAGGGTTATAATAACCCAGTCAGAGATACACAGAGAGGAGACCAGGGAGGGTTATAATAACCCAGTCAGAGATACACAGAGAGGAGACCAGGGAGGGTTATAATAACCCAGTCAGAGATACACAGAGAGGAGACCAGGGAGGGTTATAATAACCCAGTCAGAGATACACAGAGAGGAGACCAGGGAGGGTTATAATAACCCAGTCAGAGATACACAGAGAGGAGGACCAGGGAGGGTTATAATAACCCAGTCAGAGATACACAGAGAGGAGACCAGGGAGGGTTATAATAACCCAGTCAGAGATACACAGAGAGGAGACCAGGGAGGGTTATAATAACCCAGTCAGAGATACACAGAGAGGAGACCAGGGAGGGTTATAATAACCCAGTCAGAGATACACAGAGAGGAGACCAGGGAGGGTTATAATAACCCAGTCAGAGATACACAGAGAGGAGACCAGGGAGGGTTATAATAACCCAGTCAGAGATACACAGAGAGGAGACCAGGAGGACCAGGGAGGGTTATAATAACCCAGTCAGAGATACACAGAGAGGAGACCAGGGAGGGTTATAATAACCCAGTCAGAGATACACAGAGAGGAGACCAGGGAGGGTTATAATAACCCAGTCAGAGATACACAGAGAGGAGACCAGGGAGGGTTATAATAACCCAGTCAGAGATACACAGAGAGGAGACCAGGGAGGGTTATAATAACCCAGTCAGAGATACACAGAGAGGAGACCAGGGAGGGTTATAATAACCCAGTCAGAGATACACAGAGAGGAGACCAGGGAGGGTTATAATAACCCAGTCAGAGATACACAGAGAGGAGACCAGGGAGGGTTATAATAACCCAGTCAGAGATACACAGAGAGGAGACCAGGGAGGGTTATAATAACCCAGTCAGAGATACACAGAGAGGAGACCAGGGAGGGTTATAATAACCCAGTCAGAGATACACAGAGAGGAGACCAGGGAGGGTTATAATAACCCAGTCAGAGATACACAGAGAGGAGACCAGGGAGGGTTATAATAACCCAGTCAGAGATACACAGAGAGGAGACCAGGGAGGGTTATAATAACCCAGTCAGAGATACACAGAGAGGAGACCAGGGAGGGTTATAATAACCCAGTCAGAGATACACAGAGAGGAGACCAGGGACCAGGGAGGGTTATAATAACCCAGTCAGAGATACACAGAGAGGAGACCAGGGAGGGTTATAATAACCCAGTCAGAGATACACAGAGAGGAGACCAGGGAGGGTTATAATAACCCAGTCAGAGATACACAGAGAGGAGACCAGGGAGGGTTATAATAACCCAGTCAGAGATACACAGAGAGGGCCAGGACCAGGGAGGGTTATAATAACCCAGTCAGAGATACACAGAGAGGAGACCAGGGAGGGTTATAATAACCCAGTCAGAGATACACAGAGAGGAGACCAGGGAGGGTTATAATAACCCAGTCAGAGATACACAGAGAGGAGACCAGGGAGGGTTATAATAACCCAGTCAGAGATACACAGAGAGGAGACCAGGGGACCAGGGAGGGTTATAATAACCCAGTCAGAGATACACAGAGAGGAGACCAGGGAGGGTTATAATAACCCAGTCAGAGATACACAGAGAGGAGACCAGGGAGGGTTATAATAACCCAGTCAGAGATACACAGAGAGGAGACCAGGAGGACCAGGGAGGGTTATAATAACCCAGTCAGAGATACACAGAGAGGAGACCAGGGAGGGTTATAATAACCCAGTCAGAGATACACAGAGAGGAGACCAGGGAGGGTTATAATAACCCAGTCAGAGATACACAGAGAGGAGACCAGGGAGGGTTATAATAACCCAGTCAGAGATACACAGAGAGGAGACCAGGGAGGGTTATAATAACCCAGTCAGAGATACACAGAGAGGAGACCAGGGAGGGTTATAATAACCCAGTCAGAGATACACAGAGAGGAGACCAGGGAGGGTTATAATAACCCAGTCAGAGATACACAGAGAGGAGACCAGGGAGGGTTATAATAACCCAGTCAGAGATACACAGAGAGGAGACCAGGGAGGGTTATAATAACCCAGTCAGAGATACACAGAGAGGAGACCAGGAGGGACCAGGGAGGGTTATAATAACCCAGTCAGAGATACACAGAGAGGAGACCAGGGAGGGTTATAATAACCCAGTCAGAGATACACAGAGAGGAGACCAGGGAGGGTTATAATAACCCAGTCAGAGATACACAGAGAGGAGACCAGGGAGGGTTATAATAACCCAGTCAGAGATACACAGAGAGGAGACCAGGGGGGGACCAGGGAGGGTTATAATAACCCAGTCAGAGATACACAGAGAGGAGACCAGGGAGGGTTATAATAACCCAGTCAGAGATACACAGAGAGGAGACCAGGGAGGGTTATAATAACCCAGTCAGAGATACACAGAGAGGAGACCAGGGAGGGTTATAATAACCCAGTCAGAGATACACAGAGAGGAGACCAGGGAGGGTTATAATAACCCAGTCAGAGATACACAGAGAGGAGACCAGGGAGGGTTATAATAACCCAGTCAGAGATACACAGAGAGGAGACCAGGGAGGGTTATAATAACCCAGTCAGAGATACACAGAGAGGGAGACCAGGGAGGGTTATAATAACCCAGTCAGAGATACACAGAGAGGAGACCAGGGAGGGTTATAATAACCCAGTCAGAGATACACAGAGAGGGACAGGGACCAGGGAGGGTTATAATAACCCAGTCAGAGATACACAGAGAGGAGACCAGGGAGGGTTATAATAACCCAGTCAGAGATACACAGAGAGGAGACCAGGGAGGGTTATAATAACCCAGTCAGAGATACACAGAGAGGAGGACCAGGGAGGGTTATAATAACCCAGTCAGAGATACACAGAGAGGAGACCAGGGAGGGTTATAATAACCCAGTCAGAGATACACAGAGAGGAGACCAGGGAGGGTTATAATAACCCAGTCAGAGATACACAGAGAGGAGACCAGGGAGGGTTATAATAACCCAGTCAGAGATACACAGAGAGGAGACCAGGGAGGGGTTATAATAACCCAGTCAGAGATACACAGAGAGGAGACCAGGGAGGGTTATAATAACCCAGTCAGAGATACACAGAGAGGAGACCAGGGAGGGTTATAATAACCCAGTCAGAGATACACAGAGAGGAGACCAGGGAGGGTTATAATAACCCAGTCAGAGATACACAGAGAGGAGACCAGGGAGGGTTATAATAACCCAGTCAGAGATACACAGAGAGGAGACCAGGGAGGGTTATAATAACCCAGTCAGAGATACACAGAGAGGAGACCAGGGAGGGTTATAATAACCCAGTCAGAGATACACAGAGAGGAGACCAGGGAGGGTTATAATAACCCAGTCAGAGATACACAGAGAGGAGACCAGGGAGGGTTATAATAACCCAGTCAGAGATACACAGAGAGGAGACCAGGGAGGGTTATAATAACCCAGTCAGAGATACACAGAGAGGAGACCAGGGAGGGTTATAATAACCCAGTCAGAGATACACAGAGAGGAGACCAGGGAGGGTTATAATAACCCAGTCAGAGATACACAGAGAGGAGACCAGGGAGGGTTATAATAACCCAGTCAGAGATACACAGAGAGGAGACCAGGGAGGGTTATAATAACCCAGTCAGAGATACACAGAGAGGAGACCAGGGAGGGTTATAATAACCCAGTCAGAGATACACAGAGAGGAGACCAGGGAGGGTTATAATAACCCAGTCAGAGATACACAGAGAGGAGACCAGGGAGGACCAGGGAGGGTTATAATAACCCAGTCAGAGATACACAGAGAGGAGACCAGGGAGGGTTATAATAACCCAGTCAGAGATACACAGAGAGGAGACCAGGGAGGGTTATAATAACCCAGTCAGAGATACACAGAGAGGAGACCAGGGAGGGTTATAATAACCCAGTCAGAGATACACAGAGAGGAGACCAGGGAGGGTTATAATAACCCAGTCAGAGATACACAGAGAGGAGACCAGGGAGGGTTATAATAACCCAGTCAGAGATACACAGAGAGGAGACCAGGGAGGGTTATAATAACCCAGTCAGAGATACACAGAGAGGAGACCAGGGAGGGTTATAATAACCCAGTCAGAGATACACAGAGAGGAGACCAGGGAGGGTTATAATAACCCAGTCAGAGATACACAGAGAGGAGACCAGGGAGGGTTATAATAACCCAGTCAGAGATACACAGAGAGGAGACCAGGGAGGGTTATAATAACCCAGTCAGAGATACACAGAGAGGAGACCAGGGAGGGTTATAATAACCCAGTCAGAGATACACAGAGAGGAGACCAGGGAGGGTTATAATAACCCAGTCAGAGATACACAGAGAGGAGACCAGGGAGGGTTATAATAACCCAGTCAGAGATACACAGAGAGGAGACCAGGGAGGGTTATAATAACCCAGTCAGAGATACACAGAGAGGAGACCAGGGAGGGTTATAATAACCCAGTCAGAGATACACAGAGAGGAGACCAGGGAGGGTTATAATAACCCAGTCAGAGATACACAGAGAGGAGACCAGGGAGGGTTATAATAACCCAGTCAGAGATACACAGAGAGGAGACCAGGGAGGGTTATAATAACCCAGTCAGAGATACACAGAGAGGAGACCAGGGAGGGTTATAATAACCCAGTCAGAGATACACAGAGAGGAGACCAGGGAGGGACCAGGGAGGGTTATAATAACCCAGTCAGAGATACACAGAGAGGAGACCAGGGAGGGTTATAATAACCCAGTCAGAGATACACAGAGAGGAGACCAGGGAGGGTTATAATAACCCAGTCAGAGATACACAGAGAGGAGACCAGGGAGGGTTATAATAACCCAGTCAGAGATACACAGAGAGGAGACCAGGGAGGGTTATAATAACCCAGTCAGAGATACACAGAGAGGAGACCAGGGAGGGTTATAATAACCCAGTCAGAGATACACAGAGAGGAGACCAGGGAGGGTTATAATAACCCAGTCAGAGATACACAGAGAGGAGACCAGGAGGACCAGGGAGGGTTATAATAACCCAGTCAGAGATACACAGAGAGGAGACCAGGGAGGGTTATAATAACCCAGTCAGAGATACACAGAGAGGAGACCAGGGAGGGTTATAATAACCCAGTCAGAGATACACAGAGAGGAGACCAGGGAGGGTTATAATAACCCAGTCAGAGATACACAGAGAGGAGACCAGGGAGGGTTATAATAACCCAGTCAGAGATACACAGAGAGGAGACCAGGGGGCCAGGGGGTTATAATAACCCAGTCAGAGATACACAGAGAGGAGACCAGGGAGGGTTATAATAACCCAGTCAGAGATACACAGAGAGGAGACCAGGGAGGGTTATAATAACCCAGTCAGAGATACACAGAGAGGAGACCAGGGGCAGGGGGTTATAATAACCCAGTCAGAGATACACAGAGAGGAGACCAGGGAGGGTTATAATAACCCAGTCAGAGATACACAGAGAGGAGACCAGGGAGGGTTATAATAACCCAGTCAGAGATACACAGAGAGGAGACCAGGGAGGGTTATAATAACCCAGTCAGAGATACACAGAGAGGAGACCAGGGAGGGTTATAATAACCCAGTCAGAGATACACAGAGAGGAGACCAGGGAGGGTTATAATAACCCAGTCAGAGATACACAGAGAGGAGACCAGGGAGGGACCAGGGAGGGTTATAATAACCCAGTCAGAGATACACAGAGAGGAGACCAGGGAGGGTTATAATAACCCAGTCAGAGATACACAGAGAGGAGACCAGGGAGGGTTATAATAACCCAGTCAGAGATACACAGAGAGGAGACCAGGGAGGGTTATAATAACCCAGTCAGAGATACACAGAGAGGAGACCAGGGAGGGTTATAATAACCCAGTCAGAGATACACAGAGAGGAGACCAGGGAGGGTTATAATAACCCAGTCAGAGATACACAGAGAGGAGACCAGGGAGGGTTATAATAACCCAGTCAGAGATACACAGAGAGGAGACCAGGGAGGGTTATAATAACCCAGTCAGAGATACACAGAGAGGAGACCAGGGAGGGTTATAATAACCCAGTCAGAGATACACAGAGAGGAGACCAGGGAGGGTTATAATAACCCAGTCAGAGATACACAGAGAGGAGACCAGGGAGGGTTATAATAACCCAGTCAGAGATACACAGAGAGGAGACCAGGGAGGGTTATAATAACCCAGTCAGAGATACACAGAGAGGAGACCAGGGAGGGTTATAATAACCCAGTCAGAGATACACAGAGAGGAGACCAGGGAGGGTTATAATAACCCAGTCAGAGATACACAGAGAGGAGGACCAGGGAGGGTTATAATAACCCAGTCAGAGATACACAGAGAGGAGACCAGGGAGGGTTATAATAACCCAGTCAGAGATACACAGAGAGGAGACCAGGGAGGGTTATAATAACCCAGTCAGAGATACACAGAGAGGAGACCAGGGCAGGGGTTATAATAACCCAGTCAGAGATACACAGAGAGGAGACCAGGGAGGGTTATAATAACCCAGTCAGAGATACACAGAGAGGAGACCAGGGAGGGTTATAATAACCCAGTCAGAGATACACAGAGAGGAGACCAGGGAGGGTTATAATAACCCAGTCAGAGATACACAGAGAGGGACCAGGAGGACCAGGGAGGGTTATAATAACCCAGTCAGAGATACACAGAGAGGAGACCAGGGAGGGTTATAATAACCCAGTCAGAGATACACAGAGAGGAGACCAGGGGAGGGTTATAATAACCCAGTCAGAGATACACAGAGAGGAGACCAGGGAGGGTTATAATAACCCAGTCAGAGATACACAGAGAGGAGACCAGGGAGGGTTATAATAACCCAGTCAGAGATACACAGAGAGGAGACCAGGGAGGGTTATAATAACCCAGTCAGAGATACACAGAGAGGAGACCAGGGAGGGTTATAATAACCCAGTCAGAGATACACAGAGAGGAGACCAGGGAGGGTTATAATAACCCAGTCAGAGATACACAGAGAGGAGACCAGGGAGGGTTATAATAACCCAGTCAGAGATACACAGAGAGGAGACCAGGGAGGGTTATAATAACCCAGTCAGAGATACACAGAGAGGAGACCAGGGAGGGTTATAATAACCCAGTCAGAGATACACAGAGAGGAGACCAGGAGGACCAGGGAGGGTTATAATAACCCAGTCAGAGATACACAGAGAGGAGACCAGGGAGGGTTATAATAACCCAGTCAGAGATACACAGAGAGGAGACCAGGGAGGGTTATAATAACCCAGTCAGAGATACACAGAGAGGAGACCAGGGAGGGTTATAATAACCCAGTCAGAGATACACAGAGAGGAGACCAGGGAGGGTTATAATAACCCAGTCAGAGATACACAGAGAGGAGACCAGGGAGGGTTATAATAACCCAGTCAGAGATACACAGAGAGGAGACCAGGGAGGGTTATAATAACCCAGTCAGAGATACACAGAGAGGAGACCAGGGAGGGTTATAATAACCCAGTCAGAGATACACAGAGAGGAGACCAGGGAGGGTTATAATAACCCAGTCAGAGATACACAGAGAGGAGACCAGGGAGGGTTATAATAACCCAGTCAGAGATACACAGAGAGGAGACCAGGGAGGGTTATAATAACCCAGTCAGAGATACACAGAGAGGAGACCAGGGAGGGTTATAATAACCCAGTCAGAGATACACAGAGAGGAGACCAGGGAGGGTTATAATAACCCAGTCAGAGATACACAGAGAGGAGACCAGGGAGGGTTATAATAACCCAGTCAGAGATACACAGAGAGGAGACCAGGGAGGGTTATAATAACCCAGTCAGAGATACACAGAGAGGAGACCAGGGAGGGTTATAATAACCCAGTCAGAGATACACAGAGAGGAGACCAGGGAGGGTTATAATAACCCAGTCAGAGATACACAGAGAGGAGACCAGGAGGGACCAGGGAGGGTTATAATAACCCAGTCAGAGATACACAGAGAGGAGACCAGGGAGGGTTATAATAACCCAGTCAGAGATACACAGAGAGGAGACCAGGGAGGGTTATAATAACCCAGTCAGAGATACACAGAGAGGAGACCAGGGAGGGTTATAATAACCCAGTCAGAGATACACAGAGAGGAGACCAGGGAGGGTTATAATAACCCAGTCAGAGATACACAGAGAGGAGACCAGGGAGGGTTATAATAACCCAGTCAGAGATACACAGAGAGGAGACCAGGGAGGGACCAGGGAGGGTTATAATAACCCAGTCAGAGATACACAGAGAGGAGACCAGGGAGGGTTATAATAACCCAGTCAGAGATACACAGAGAGGAGACCAGGGAGGGTTATAATAACCCAGTCAGAGATACACAGAGAGGAGACCAGGGAGGGTTATAATAACCCAGTCAGAGATACACAGAGAGGAGACCAGGGAGGGTTATAATAACCCAGTCAGAGATACACAGAGAGGAGACCAGGGCCAGGGTTATAATAACCCAGTCAGAGATACACAGAGAGGAGACCAGGGAGGGTTATAATAACCCAGTCAGAGATACACAGAGAGGAGACCAGGGAGGGTTATAATAACCCAGTCAGAGATACACGAGGAGCAGGAGGACCAGGGAGGGTTATAATAACCCAGTCAGAGATACACAGAGAGGAGACCAGGGAGGGTTATAATAACCCAGTCAGAGATACACAGAGAGGAGACCAGGGAGGGTTATAATAACCCAGTCAGAGATACACAGAGAGGAGACCAGGGAGGGTTATAATAACCCAGTCAGAGATACACAGAGAGGAGACCAGGGAGGGTTATAATAACCCAGTCAGAGATACACAGAGAGGAGA
This sequence comes from Salvelinus fontinalis, assembly GCF_029448725.1. NCBI lineage: Eukaryota > Metazoa > Chordata > Actinopteri > Salmoniformes > Salmonidae > Salvelinus > Salvelinus fontinalis. The sequence continues at coordinate 1,694 of NW_026600356.1, read as the reverse complement.
CCAGGGAGGGTTATAATAACCCAGTCAGAGATACACAGAGAGGAGACCAGGGAGGGTTATAATAACCCAGTCAGAGATACACAGAGAGGAGACCAGGGAGGGTTATAATAACCCAGTCAGAGATACACAGAGAGGAGACCAGGGAGGGTTATAATAACCCAGTCAGAGATACACAGAGAGGAGACCAGGGAGGGACCAGGGAGGGTTATAATAACCCAGTCAGAGATACACAGAGAGGAGACCAGGGAGGGTTATAATAACCCAGTCAGAGATACACAGAGAGGAGACCAGGGAGGGTTATAATAACCCAGTCAGAGATACACAGAGAGGAGACCAGGAGGGACCAGGGAGGGTTATAATAACCCAGTCAGAGATACACAGAGAGGAGACCAGGGAGGGTTATAATAACCCAGTCAGAGATACACAGAGAGGAGACCAGGGAGGGTTATAATAACCCAGTCAGAGATACACAGAGAGGAGACCAGGGAGGGTTATAATAACCCAGTCAGAGATACACAGAGAGGAGACCAGGGAGGGTTATAATAACCCAGTCAGAGATACACAGAGAGGAGACCAGGAGGGACCAGGGAGGGTTATAATAACCCAGTCAGAGATACACAGAGAGGAGACCAGGGAGGGACCAGGGAGGGTTATAATAACCCAGTCAGAGATACACAGAGAGGAGACCAGGGAGGGTTATAATAACCCAGTCAGAGATACACAGAGAGGAGACCAGGGAGGGTTATAATAACCCAGTCAGAGATACACAGAGAGGAGACCAGGGAGGGTTATAATAACCCAGTCAGAGATACACAGAGAGGAGACCAGGGAGGGTTATAATAACCCAGTCAGAGATACACAGAGAGGAGACCAGGGAGGGTTATAATAACCCAGTCAGAGATACACAGAGAGGAGACCAGGGAGGGTTATAATAACCCAGTCAGAGATACACAGAGAGGAGACCAGGGAGGGTTATAATAACCCAGTCAGAGATACACAGAGAGGAGACCAGGGAGGGTTATAATAACCCAGTCAGAGATACACAGAGAGGAGACCAGGGAGGGACCAGGGAGGGTTATAATAACCCAGTCAGAGATACACAGAGAGGAGACCAGGGAGGGTTATAATAACCCAGTCAGAGATACACAGAGAGGAGACCAGGGAGGGTTATAATAACCCAGTCAGAGATACACAGAGAGGAGACCAGGGAGGGTTATAATAACCCAGTCAGAGATACACAGAGAGGAGACCAGGGAGGGTTATAATAACCCAGTCAGAGATACACAGAGAGGAGACCAGGGAGGGTTATAATAACCCAGTCAGAGATACACAGAGAGGAGACCAGGGAGGGTTATAATAACCCAGTCAGAGATACACAGAGAGGAGACCAGGGAGGGTTATAATAACCCAGTCAGAGATACACAGAGAGGAGACCAGGGAGGGGTTATAATAACCCAGTCAGAGATACACAGAGAGGAGACCAGGGAGGGACCAGGGAGGGTTATAATAACCCAGTCAGAGATACACAGAGAGGGGACCAGGGAGGGACCAGGGAGGGTTATAATAACCCAGTCAGAGATACACAGAGAGGAGACCAGGGAGGGTTATAATAACCCAGTCAGAGATACACAGAGAGGAGACCAGGGAGGGTTATAATAACCCAGTCAGAGATACACAGAGAGGAGACCAGGGAG